>NC_136261.1:355943770-356396270 GCF_964187855.1 Myxine glutinosa | reverse complement strand
GACAACCACCAACAACTCGTTGGATAGGCCTGGATCAGATCTCGAAACGCTGGAAGCTGCACCTCTCTGTGATAATCTTGTGGACCATGACAAGAGATCGTGCGACACGTGGTTATCTTGCCGTGCAAGTACAGTATCTCTGCCGTCAACTTGTTCAGAGTGCCGGCGATAGCTCGCCTTCTCTTTGTGGAAAACACGGTGAGATCCTTAACATCCAACAACTAATGGGACGCAAACGGGGCGCCCAGTTTAGCGGTACACACATTGATGAATCACCCTGCCTGTGATTCACCCATGACAGGTTATAGCTGGGTCGGGATTCAAACCCAGGCTGGACAGTTTAGACTTTAGAGTCAAGTGTGCGTACCTCCAGTCCAGGCCATCCTGCCAACTTGTATGCTGCATACAGGTGAAATATAAAGCGCGAGATATTTTTATATATACTGTATATTTAAAAAAAAATTGGTGTGGTTTTTGGCGGGCTGGAACGGATTAATAGCATTTCAATGCATTTCAATGGGGAAATTTGATTTGAGATACGAGCAATTTGAGTTACGAGCTCGGTCACAGAACGAATTAAACTCGTAAGTCAAGGTTCCACTGTATATATTAAAAGTAGTTACTGACCTTAAAGGAGAGCATGAGCCACGGATCACGTCTCACCCCGCAAACACCGCATAATCCGCAAGAAACAAAGATATGTCTGCCATACACATTTTTTTTCCGCCAATGCAAACCAGGAAAGCAGAAGCACCGGTGATCAGACAGATATGTAAAATAAAATGTGCGGAGCGTTACGAGCACATGTGTGGGATTTATTATTCGTTGGGATCGGGAAGAGCGCTCGTCACGTTCCACACCCCTGGTTATTGCTCGTATAAATAATATATAGGAAACAAATCGCAGCTCCAACTCACCGATATGACAGGTTTGTAGGAAAATTCGGTAACCGTCGTACTTTGCAGCACAGCGCATTGCATTGTTGGTGAAATCTGACTCAGAGACCTCAAACTCTGGGTTTATCAGGATCTGTTAAAGACAAGTGGAAACACAAGAGGTTCTGTGGTTCTTTGCTTGGCTAGAGTTTGCACCAGACACATTTGTGCACCTCTCACAAACTTATTTCTACGTCTTGAGAAGCAGACGTATAACATCATCATCATCATTTATGTGTACCTGGAAAATGTAGTCCCCAGGTGGTACGTCCGTGACATCGATCCATTGGCAGTCGATGTCGTGGAGGTAGGAATCGCTACATCCAACTGTAATGCCTTGGTTACCGAAGTTTGCACACTCGTAACGCTTCCGAACACCTGCAGGTTAAGCGATTAAAGATGGTGTCATGTCTTGTTCTGGTAGCAGAAACCACTCGCTGCTCTTGCCAAAAAAATTGCACCTGTTGTAGATTGGACAGTGAATGTCTTAAAGCTGTTGTTGGGAATGAAATGTTGTGTTTATGTTTTTTCTGGATAGGTAATTAGCCAGCATACACGAAGCAAAAAGCGGGTTTAAGCAATTGGTTCACTCTGTCTGTCTGTCTGTCTATCTACAAATGTCAGTTTAAGATCGAGGAACAACTTAATTTCAATTGAATGTTATATTTTGAACACGAATTGGAACATGAATCAGAACACGGACCAGTAGTTTAGCATTATTTTGGCTCTGAATTTGTCTCAACTGGGCATGCACAGAGAGGAGTGAGATAATTTTTTTAGACTTTCTGCCTGTCTGGCAGTCAAACAAAATTGAGAATCTTTCCAAACAGGAAACTTACTGTTTTTAAGGACGCTACAAAGGACAAACCGAAAATACGCTGCATCAATGGCGGTAAACTTCCGAAAATTTTTTCCTGCAACCTTTAAAATCTTTATTTTATTTCAATTAAATTATGTACAGTACTTGAATACTAGAATACAAAGCTCCTTTTTGGCACTTTCAAAAACCTCTACTTTTGCGTTACTTGGACATGTTAAATACGCCGGTGTATAAGACATTAATGGCGGTAAACTTCCGGTTTTTTTTACTATACAACCTTTAAAATCTTAATTTTATTTCAAGTGAATTATCAACCTGAACAGTGTGTGGGGTAAGGTGTTTTATGAATTCTCTAGTTTGCATTTATTTTTCATTTTTGCACTTAAAATGTGATTGTTAAATAACAGCGAACTACCTTTTTATAATGTAACAACTTGTCTGGATGCCAGACCTGAGGTTCCCACGCAACGATCCCCTCCGTCCTCCTCCCCCGTCCGTACCACCATGTATATATACAGATGGCTGAGGTTTAATATTGTAGTTTTGTGACTTTTAATTATTTTTTTTATTTATAAAAAGGTGCATCCCATGGATATGGAGGAATTCTACCATATTTGCATATGTAATAGCGAGGTGATTCCTCATATCAAATCATCCCTACCAAGAACTGCAAGACTATTGTTCATATTCAATTCAAGTTTAAGGAAAATAAATGTCCTCAACGATATTAAAGCTCAATACAAATGAATGCAACTGTGGCCTGGCAGGATAGCTGAGGGATATGCACACTTGCCTCTGTGCTGTCTGGCCTGGGTTCAAATGTCGATCCATCTACAAACTGTTATCTTGGTGTTTTGCATCAATGTGTGCACCATCCATCGGATGAACTTAAATTGGGCATCCTGTCCGCTAACATTCGTTTGTGACCATTGAAGATCACACTGTGTCCTTCCTGAAGAGTCGGCAAGTTATCATGGACACCCTGGAAAAATGACAAATTCCTGCACCTTCAACCAAGTATATTGCGGAGTGGTGACCCGTCGGGGTTTGTAACCCTTGTCAAGAAACTTTTACAGCAGAAGTGATGCTCCGGATAGAGAATTGTTACACATATTTATGCAACCGGTCACCAGTTCTTCAACATACGCTTGTTTGTACAAGAACCAAATATCGTTACGACGATGAAATCTCCCTTAAACGTCTGACAAGAGATCCTGCTGCTAACGTATACCTTAAGATTTCAGTACAGGTAATATAACATGGTTCCTGCTGTCATGTTGGGCACCATAATATACATATCAAAAAACTATATTAAACAAGTAAAGATACATTCAAAGTACACCGCACCCATGCCAAATAATTAAATATCCTCCAGCGCAGCATTGCCGGGGCGCCTTTGGCCATACCGCCATGCAGCTCATAGAGACTGTACAATAATTGAGGTGTACAATAATTGATTGGTTAATTGCATAATTAAAATCAATAAATGATGATCATAAAATATTTTCTTAATCAATTGGCTAATAGCATACCTAGGCCACTAGTAGTGCTTCATCCGAAGCTCTAAGTTTTTGAAAATTAATTAAATAAGTCATTAATCAAAAAAATTAAATAATTGATTGATTAATCAATAAATAATGAATTGATTAATCAAGAAATCAAAAATATCCTTTATAGCCACATTACTTGGTCATTATCGTGTCCAAATATCAGCTTCCTTGCTCAAATGGTGCCTGAGATAATGACCAAATGAGAAAAAAAAAAGAAGACTAATAATGGAAATAAATAAATAATAATCATTAAAAAAATGCGATAATTAATCAATTGGCTAATATAATACATAAGCCACCACGATTTCATCTGAATCTGTTACTTAAATTTTTTTAATTAAGTCATTAATCGAATAATTAAATAATTAATCGATTAATCAAAATTAGCCTTCATAGCCAAATCACTTGGTCATTGGCATGTCCAAATATCAGCTTCCTAACTCAAAAGGTGCCTGAGATATTGCCCAGAAGAGAAAAGAAATATACAAGAACTTAATCGATAATAATTAAGTAACTCATCAATTAATTGATTAATCAAAAAACAAACAAGTACACATACATTCAAAGTACACCGCCCCCATGCCAAATAATTAAATATCCTACAGAGCGGCATTGCCGGGGCGCCTCCGGCGCCCGGCAATACCACAGTGCAGCTCATTGAGGCTGCATTGGGAGGCAGAGGTGTACGCTAATTGATTGATTAATTGTATAATTAAAATCAATAAAAGATTATCACAAAATATTTTCATAATCAATTGGCTAATCGCATAACTAAACCACTAGTGCTTCATCCGAAGATGTATCTTTTAGAAATTTAATTAAATAAGTCATTTATAAAAAATTAAATAATTAATTGATTACTCAATAAATAATTAATCGATTAATCAATAAATAATTAATAGATGAAATGATTAATCAATAAATCAAAAATATCCTTGATAGCCACATCACTTGGTCACTTATGTCCAAATATTAGCTTCCCAGCTCAAAAGGTGCCTGAGATATTGGCCAAATGAGAAAGAAAATAAATAAATGATTAATAATGAAAATAAATAAATAATAATCATAAAAAAATTAAATTGGTAATCAATTTGGTCAGAGAACACATAAACTACCACTATTTCATCAGAATCTGTAACTTAAAAAAAAAAATTTTTTGGGTCATTAATCGAATAATTAAATAATTAATCGATTAATTGATTAATTAATAAATCAAAAATATCCTTTGCAGCCAAATCACCTGGTCATTGGCATGTCCAAATATCAGCTTCCTAACTCAAAAGGTGCCTGAGTTAATAATGGTCAGAAGAGAAATGAAATTTAATTAATTAAATAAGTACTTAATTAAACGCTAATAATTAAATAACTCCTCAATTAATTGATTATTCAAAAAACAAAAAATACCGTATTTGACAAAGGACTTGCTCACGACTGTGCCGAAATTTCAGCTTCCTAGCTCAAAGGATGGCTGAGATATCGTCCGGACAACCAAGAAAACAAACAAACAAGAAACCAGAGTGAAAACTGAGTACTCTCTTTCAGCGTGCGTCACTGCCGAGCCCCCTTCGGTGCCCAGCAATGACGATTTGCAATGCCTGGAGATGGCATAGGAAAGGAGCGGTGTACAAAAATACAGTTTTTGACAAAGTACTTACTATTGTGCCCAAATTTCAGCTTCCTAGCTCAAATGATGGCTGAGATATCGCCCGGACAAACAAGAAAACAAGAAAGCAAACAAACAACCAGAGTGAAAACTAAGTACTCCCTTTCAGCGTGCGTCATTGCCGAGCCCCCTTCGGTGCCCGGCAATGACGTTTTGCAATGCCTGGAGATGGCATAGGAAAGGTGCGGTGTACAACAAACAAACAACCAGAGTGAAAACTAAGTACTCCCTTTCAGCGTGCGTCATTGCCGAGCCCCCTTCGGTGCCCGGCAATGACGTTATGCAGCGCTTGGAGATGGCATAGGAAAGGTGCGGTGTACAAAAAGAAAGAATTAGCTATTAATTAATTAATGTAAAATTAATTAATTCATAAGAATAAAAAATGAAATAAAAAATGAGCTTTCCCTGTTCACATCAACTTGTCGCATTGACTTATCCTTGGTGGTTTTTGCATCTTTGACATCGGATTACTGCTTCGATTCCCTTGGCAAAAGCAAGCCTATTCTTTTTATTCTCATGATTTTGCAAGTTTCACGAATTTTGCAACTTTGTGGGTCTTACTGTTCGTCTTATGGGTATTCGACTGAAGGTAGTATAGAAATAATTTATTGGTTCATGGTTTGGCATTCTCCGTTTTTGCATTGTCTGTCTGTATTTGGGCTCCATCCTGTGCGTGGCAGGGTACTTCACTAGTGATGTGTGTATATATATATATATATATATATATATATATATATATATATATATATATATATATATATCAGTGAACGTATGACAATAATGACATGTACAGGGCTACAGCAGCAGTTCCAATCTCGTATCGAGGACTCGTGTTATGTTACGGGGTCAGTCGAAGATTCGTGGCTTTGCGCGCATATTCCGTATGCACTTTTCCCAAATTCCCAAATTTAATGACTTTTAATGACATGAGAGTAAATATAATGACTTTTACGGGCCTCAAAACCAGAGGTTCAAATATAATGATGTTTAATGACTTTTCATAATGCGCGGGAAGCCTGCATAAAGTATAAAATGTGGGCTTGCAACACGTGATACATTTGCGATTTGGAAGTGAGTGGAATTGCTGAAAAAAGTGTCATTTATGTCTCAAATGGAAGAATTACCCTCGGCACATTCGGAGTCTTCCAGGCAGAAGCTGGCCTTATGTCCTTCTGCTACACGAGATCCGTTGCGTGCAAGGAGGTCATAGTGAGTGAATATGTTCATACTGTGGTAATGTCTGCACAGGTATGAGGGAGACAAAAGTAAATAGACACATGTTTATATCTATATACATCTGTACCATCTTTGTGCTCACTTGTCCAATTATTTGGACCTCATTGACTTTACGAATACCTGCCGTTCTCACATTGTTAGTACGTCTGCAGGATAGCCAAGAGGTACGCATATTCCTCGCAGAGCTGTCTGGCCTGGATTTGAATCTCGACCCAAATATAAACTGTCATGCTGAGGTTTCACGTGCAGGGCGAGGCATCATTACGTGTTCCATCCCTCAGAAGATTGTTGATCCGGATGTCCTGTCTGCTGGAATTAGTTGGTGGATATTAAAGATCCCTCGGTGTTTTTCGCAAAGAGTAGACGAGTTGTTGCCGGCACCCTGAAAAAAATTACGAAATTTTACTGCTTTCGGTCGAACGACAGGCCTGGCCATCCGGTTCGTGAAAGACTTGGGCCAAAAACCGCCACTGCCGACTCCACAAGAAGGTGGGAATAATTGGGGCAATTAAATTAGTAGTAGTAGTAGTAGTAGTAGTAGTAGTAGTAGTAGTAGTAGTAGTAGTAGTAATAGTAGTAATAGTAGTAATAGTTGTAGACATCTCAGCTTGTTACTCTTACTATGCCTAAATACAAATTGGCTATGCATGTTTGAAGCCATCTCACCATGGGTGTGTCATTTCTGAATAGTTATTCATATGAGTCATGATTCATGAACCATGAACCCATGAATTCCACATACCTCTCATGTTATGTATGCACTTGCTAATTAAATGGTCACAAAACTTACTCTATATTTAAACCTTTGCCTTGAAAATAAATTATATTTTAATAAAGACTAGCAGGTACCCTCAAGACATCCGCGCACTGTAAAAGTGAATTCAAGTCCTCAACTATTCCACACTCCCACTCACAAACCCTGAGTCGTCAACCTCCTCCCAAACCCCACTGAAGTCCTCAATCTCCACACCCAATCCCAAGTCACCCCCCCCCCTCCCAATCCTAAGGCATCGATCCTCTACCCACTCAAAGCCCTAAGCCCTCCCCCCTACCAAAAGTCATCACCTCCACTTCCCCCCAAAGCCTCAACCCCTCCCCCCTCCCAAACCCCAACTCTGTCCTTCTCTCCTCACCCTCCTCCCATTCATAAAAGCAAACAGGCATTCCCCATCCCCATCAAAACAGCAAAATATTGATGCCTTCCCCTCCCTTATCATGCCATCACCGGCTTCACAGAAACCCGTCACGGTCACCTGTCCAACTCACAATCCCGTGAGATATGCAGAAACCCCATAGCATTGCAACTCCCAAGTGACCATGAGCAGAATAATTTGCCAATAAACGACCCAAAACCAATAATTATCATCTTCCTGATGCACATATACACATCGATAAAAGTAAATGATGTCGGATATTTTCTTTCACAATGTCGTGAGATTCCCAGAATTCCTCGGACAAAGACATGGGTTTTATGGTCCCTGGTCGAGTTTTTAAAGAAAAAATAGTTGGAAATATCAGCAAGGATCGGCAAACCTCTGCGGTAAAAGCCCTGCTTAAGAGAATGCCACATCGTTATTTGGGCAGTGTATAGACAACAGACTGCTGCCTCGATCGCTGAGGCCTATCTTCACAAGTCCCGTGACACATGTCAGCTCAAAATCCTTTTAACTGCTGCTTTGGTCGTTTTACATTGAAGGGAAACTATATAGGGGGTCATGGCAATTGTAAATATGACAACTCTGAAGATGACTTTGGCTTTGCATAGCAATAAGCACCAACATGGTGGCTGTATGATTATTCAGGTTGAAATTGTGGGTGGAGTCAGGCGAACTGTCCAACCAATCTATATAATAATAGCGTAAGGACTCGACTTTGTTATCCCTTTTACGCCGCACCCAGTGACCCGATGCCCACGGCACTAATGGATTTACGATCTACGAACTGCGCTCTTTGTTTATCACGTACAGCCATACTCGAAAAATCTGAATTAGCCGACGTTGGGGCCCAAAAGCATCCGATTAACTGCCGATACGACGCCATCTTACGACGCCATCGTATTGGCGTCTGCTGGGCGAAGGCGAAGCAAGCCGTCCGCTGATTGGACAGGCGAAGGCTAAAGCAAGCCGTCCACTGAGTGGACAATCCAGAGCATGCATTTGTGCCGGTGTCGGCGATCGTTGTTCATATACGCACTCTTCATTCTCATCTTTCTTCCTAACATTTCTCAACAATGGATGGAGGTCCTCAACGCCAAACAGGAAATTAGAGCTGTCTCCCTTGACATTTCACGTGCCTTCGATACGGTCTGGCACCCTGCTCTGCTCACCAAACTCTCCTCCTTTGGTATCCATGGAAATCTCCACGCATGGCTGGCGGACTTCCTCTCTGGTCGTAGTCAACGTGTGGCCCTGAATGGGTTTCTCTCATCTCCTCTTCCTGTTCAGGCTGGAGTTCCCCAAGGTAGTGTTCTGGGCCCTGTGCTTTTTCTGGTCTTCATCAATGATCTCTCTGACTCTCTTGAAAATCCTCTCTATCTCTTTGCTGACGACTCTACTCTCTGTCGCTCCATTCCTCATCCCTCAGATCGGCAGTCTGCAGCCTCCTCACTCTCTGCAGACCTGGACAAAATCACAGACTGGTCAAACAAGTGGAACATGTCTTTCAATCCTGACAAATCTCACACTCTTACAATGTCTCTCCGAAAGGACCGACTGGACAACCCTCCCATCGACTTTCTCAACAATCCTCTCCAAGAAGTTCTGTCGCTCAAGCTTTTGGGTCTCACTATCTGCCATGATCTTTCTTGGGAAAACCACATTTCCAAGCTGGCCTCCAAAGCCAGTCGCCGACTGGGCATCCTCCGTCGTGCGAAGTCCTTCCTTGGCACACCTGAGCTCCTCACCACATACAAGGCTTTCATCCGCAGCTCAATGGAATACTGTTCTCCCCACTGGGCTGGTGCTCCTGCCTCACACCTTGCTCGGCTTCACGCTGTTGAGGCCAAAGCTTTCAGAATCATTGGAATCTCCTGCGATGTAGTCAACACCGAGGGCCTTTCACTCACTCACCGCAGGCAGGTTGGTGGTCTTTCTGTCTTCTACCGACTCCTCTCCGGCCTTGCTCCCCCAGCTCTCTCTGTGCTCTGTCCCCCCAATATTCCTTCAGGTCGCACAAGATCTGCCTGCAACCCTCTTATGGTTAAACTGCCAAAGTCTAGGCTCTCTGCTCACCTTCACTCTTTCATTCCCCTTTTCTCCCGCCTCTGGAACAAACTCCCCCACTCCCTTCAATCCCACTCCTCCCTCCAGGTCTTTAAAACAGCTGTTCACCACCATCTCTTATCTTCCCCCATCGAAAACCTTGATCTTTTCTACCCCCGGTAATTCACCCCAGAGTCCTTGCAGTGTTCATATGTTTTATTCCTCTCCCACCTCCCCCCAAGTCCTCCCGATGTCCCTGCTCTCAAATGTTGTGTTTGTGTCCTTCCCACTCTTCCCCCTCTCTTTTGTGTCCTTCCCCCTCTCTCCCCATCTTGTCTGCCACTCCCCTTGTTTTTTGTGTTTTGTGTGTCGGTTTGTCTTTTTGTGTGATTAATGTTAGCTCTTTCACGAGCCTCGATCTGGTATACAACAAAAAAAAACAAACAAAAAAAAAAAACTCTTACTCGGACAAGCAAATCCCCTATGCCATCCATAATGGTACACTCTATCCATACACCACATCCTCCCTTCCGTGGATGTTCCACGGGTTTCAGCTAGTCTATATAATAATAGCGTAAGGACTCGACTTTGTTATCCCTTTTACGCCGCACCAGGTAACCCGATGCCCATGGCACTAATGGATTTACGATCTACGAACCGCGCTCTTTGTTTATCACGTACAGGCATACTCGAAAAATCTGAATTAGCCGACGTTGGGGCCCAAAAGCATCCGATTAACTGCCGATACGACGCCATCTTACGACGCCATCGTATTGGCGTCTGCTGTGCGAAGGCGAAGCAAGCTGTCTGCTGATTGGACAGTCGAAGGCGACAGCAAGCCGTCCACTGAGTGGACAATCCCAGAGTGGTGCTATGTCGATTCCTATTATGAATCCTTTCATTTTTCAAAAGTATATCGTAGCGTTGTCATTTAAGTAGATTGCAATAAATACGTTGTTCATATACGCACTCTTCATTCTCATCTTTCTTCCTAACTCTTACTCGGACAAGCAAATCCCCTATGCCATCCATAATGGTACACTCTATCCATACACCACATCATCCCTTCCGTGGATATTCCACGGGTTTCGGCTAGTCTATATAATAATAGCCTAAGGACTCGACTTTGTTATCCCTTTTACGCCGCACCCAGTGACCCGATGCCCACGGCACTAATGGATTTACGATCTACGAACCGCGCACTTTGTTTATCACGTACACGTACAGCCATACTCGAAAAATCTGAATTAGCCGACATTGGGGCCCAAAAGCATCCGATGAACTGCCGATACGATGCCATCTTACGACGCCATCTTACGACGCCATCGTATTGGCGTCTGCTGGGCGAAGGCGAAGCAAGCTGTCCGCTGATTGGACAGGCGAAGGCGAAAGCAAGCGGTCCACTGAGTGGACAATCCAGAGCATGCATTTGTGCCGGTGTCGGCGATCGTTGTTCATATACGCACTCTTCATTCTCATCTTTCTTCCTAACTCTTACTCGGACAAGCAAATCCCCTATGCCATCCATAATGGTACACTCTATCCATACACCACATCCTCCCTTCCGTGGATGTTCCACGGGTTTCGGCTAGTGGGTGGAATAAAATGCTCCAAAGATGGATGCCAGCATGCACGGCACCTTTTATAGTATCGACAATAATAACGTGTAGCTCATTACCTCCGCCACCGAAGGTGGATTATGTTTTTACCCCTGTTTGTTTGTTTGTTTGTCTGTCTGTCTGTTTGCCTGTGAACAAAATCTCTCAATGTTGTGGACAGATTCGGACAAAATTTGGCGGAGAGGTAGTGTATGTGAGGACAAAAATGATTATATTTTGGTGAAGATCCGGATCCGGCTACTAGAATTTTCGAAGCGATTCTTCACCATTGGGAGATTGGGCCAAAAACGATACGTAGCGGGATATCTCAAAAAGTTATGGACGGATTTGGACGAAACTTGGTGGAGAGGTTGGGTGTCTGACAAGGACACATAGATTCGATTTTGGTGAAGATCTGAATATGGATTAGCATACGAGAATTATTTAATTTTTTAAGTCATTCTTCACCATTGAGAAATTGGGCGAAAAGCGGTACACAACGTGATATCTCAAAAAGTAATGGACGAGTTATGACTAAACTTAGTGGACGTGTTGGTTTGGTGACAAGAACAAGCGGATTAGGTTTTGGTTCAGGTCCGAATCCAGATCCGGCCTATTGGTGGGATACAAAAAAACTGTTCAGCATGGCGGAGGTATGTGATCTACCGAGTGCTGTTCTAGTTTGTCTATTTAATTATGTATCGACTTTGGGAGAGAAAATGCGTTCATCAAAATGCTTTCATGAGTCACAATTCCAAGATTAATTTGCTTGAGACTCGCAAGAAACATCTCTAAAGGCCAAAAAAATTAGTAAGCGGTGTGCCTGAGCTATTGCCCTTAGTGTCCTGAAACATCTCTTGTGTGTCTCCATCCACTCTTCCATTTAAGTTTCTCCTGTAACCCTCTGCACACCCACAAACGGTCTTACTGATGGCAGGCGTGCCACAACCAGGAATGGCGTCCCATCTTTGGCTTGAAGTCTGCTCGGCCGAGATTCATAACCTGTTAAGGGTAGGAGTAAGGTCGAGAAAAAGAGTAACAATTTGAACATTTCAAAGTGGAATCTTTCATTCTAATTATCCACCAAATTTTTATTCTTTTTCCTCCTTCCAAGAGATTCCATTATTACTCTGGGAATGAACAGCATCATCTTTTTCCTTGATTTTGCATGCTTTAGATCTGGGGTGGGGAACCTCCGGCCTCCGGGCCGTATACGGCTCGCGAGACCGTTTGATCCGGCCCGCGAGGCAATTTATCTATCTATTTTTTTAAAAAGGTTTTTTTTTTTTTTTTGTATACAAGATCGAGGCTCGTGAAAGAGCGAACATTAATCACACAGAAAGACAAACCGACACATAAAACATATAACATCGGGAGCAGTAGACAAGATGGGGAGAGAGGGGGAAGGACACAAACACAACATTTGAGAGCAGGGACCGAGAGACATGGAGACATCGAGAGATCTGTGAGAGGGAAAGGGCGTTGGGGGGGGGGGGGGGGGCATGGGAAGGGGGGGCATGGGAAGGGGGGTGGGAGAGGCATAAAACATATGGACACTGCCAGGACTTCCAGGAAAGAAGTTGGAATTTCAAACAAGGTGGATCTGGGGTGAATTAGCGGGGGTAGAAAAGATCAAGGTTTTGGATGGGGGAAGATAAGAGATGGTGGTGAACAGCTGTTTTAAAGACCTGGAGGGAGGAGTGGGATTGAAGGGAGTGAGGGAGTTTGTTCCAGAGGCGGGGGAAAAGAGGAATGAAAGAGTGAAGGTGAGCAGACAGCCGAGATTTCGGCAGTTTAACCATCAGAGGGTTGCTGGCAGATCTTGTGCGACCTGTAGGAATATTTGGGGGACAGAGCACAGAGAGAGCTGGGGGTGCAAGGCCGGAGAGGAGTCGGAAGAAGACAGAAAGACCACCTACCTGCCTGCGGTGAGTGAGTGAAAGGCCCTCAGAGATAGCTTCATCGCGGGAGATTCCAATAATTCTGAAAGCTTTGGTTTCAACAGCGTGAAGCCGAGCTAGGTGTGAGGCAGGAGCACCGGCCCATAGGGGAGAACAGTATTCCATTGAGCTGCGGATGAAAGCCTTGTATGTGGTGAGGAGCTCAGGTGTGCCGAGGAAGGACTTCGCACGACGTAGGATGCCCAGTCGGCGACTGGCTTTGGAGGCCAGCTTGGAAATGTGGTTTTCCCAAGAAAGATCATGGCAGATAGTGAGACCCAAAAGCTTGAGCGACAGAACTTCTTGGAGAGGATTGTTGAGAAAGTAGATGGGAGGGTTGTCCAGTCGATCTTTTCGGAGAGACATAGTAAGAGTGTGAGATTTGTCCTCCCTTTGCTCGAGTTCTACAAACTGTATGTACGTGCTGAGGATTTTCCCATTCTGAGGAGACATGCACTGAAGTTTGCATCACTGTTTGGGACGACCTACAGCTGTGAGCAGTTCTTTTCAAAACTGACTCTTGCAAAGACTCGGTTTCGCTCAAGACTGACTGACCCAAACCTGCAAAACCAGCTGCGAGTAGCATCATCATCACTACCACCTGACACCAAACGCCTCGCCAAAGAGAAACAGTTCCAGCCATCGCATTAGGTGAGTCCGATATATGTATTCAATAATTTAGCATGGCGCTCGAAGGATGTTCTAAAAATCGAAATGGCCCTCGACAGGAAAAAGGTTCCCCACCCCTGCTTTAGATATTGTTGCTATCTGTAACCCTTATTGGTCAGATACGTTACAGTAACATTAAGGTAAGGAAGGTAGCACATTGACTTTGACCAGAAAGTCAGGGGTCGGTAAGGAATGTTGATTTCGGTCAGGGTACCAACATACAATGGCCTACTCGTTTGGATGTTAATGGCCATCACATAAGACGACTGTATGACCGCAAATTTTGTCAAAGCGTTCGGACAAAAGTTCTTAGTTGGATACTATTCCACCAGTAATTGAACGATTAATCCATAACTAAGAGTCGAGCACTACCGCTGAGGTATCCTGTCATCACAGGCCCTTTCCTATGAAATTGTAATCAATCGGGTGATGCAGCAACAAGTGTCAAATTTGCCTTTCCTAAATTCCTAGTTATGGTCATAGTTATTTATATTGGTTATTGAAATCTATTATTGGTTATTATTACTTGCAAAATCGAAGATTTTTCAAGTGTATTGGTCGGTTCCGTTTGTGGTTCTGTCTGTTTGTCTGTCTGTCTGTTGTTCTGTTTGTCACTGGCCTACAGGTCACAATTCTAAACCGATCGTCACAAAACTTCACCAAGTTGTATAAATCGTCCCAATTGAGAAGGTTATTGATTTTGAGGTCAAAGGTCATCTGGAGGTCAAATTTCTAAAATCGCCATTTTAAATCCGATTGACTTGAAAATTGAATAGCATTTGTATATCAAGTCACTAAATTGGGAAATGAACTATTTTTGAGGTCAAAAGGTCAAAGGTCAACGTCAGGTCAGTTTTTAAAAACCATCAATTTTCATCTAAAAAGCCGTCAATTCTCAACCGATTGACTTGAAAATTGAACAGCATTTGCATATCGAGTCACTAAATTGGGAAACATACTATTTTTTTTAGGTCAAAAGGTTAAAGGTCAACTCAAGGTCAAATTTTAAAAATCATCAATTTTCATCTAAAAAGCCGTCATATATTAATCTAAAAAGCCGTCAATGTTCATCCGATTGGCTTGAAAATTGAACAGCATTTGCACATTGTCACTAAATAGGGAAACCAACTATTTTTGAGGTCAAAAGGTCAACTCAAGGCCAACATTCCAAAATCATCATTTTCATCTGAAAAATCGTCAATTTTCTTCCTATTGACCCGAGCTTTGATCAAGATTGTCAATTTTAATCTTGATGAAATGGACAAGTTGCTGTATCAATGGAATTTTTTTTCTTGGGGAGGGGGGGGGGGCGTATTTTGCAAGCATCGTGCTCCGCATGACGTCTTCTTGTTTATTTATTTATTGGTTATTTATATTGGAAATGTAGTTAGCTATTTAAATTTTAAAGTAAGGTTCTATTCGTATTCATATTATTACCTCCATCATGTGCGATGGACGGAGCTTACGTTTTCATCCGTGAAATTTGGTGGACTGGTTGGGTGTTTGACAAGGGCGAAATGATTAGATTTTGCTGAAGATCCGGTAACTATCATTTTTTAAAAATTGATTACCATTGAGTGATCGGGCCAAAAACGATATACAACACGACATCTCGAAAATTGTGAAGGATTTGGATGAAACTTGGTAGGCAGGTTGGGTGCTTGACAAGGACGAATCGATTCGATTTTGGTGAAGATTCGAATCCGGATATGAGAATTTTTTTTTACTTTTTTAAAGAGATTCTCCATTTTCAATCCGGATACGAATTTTTTTTTTTATGAATGAGAAATGGGGCCAAAAATGATAGATAGCACAATATCTCAAAAAGTTGTGGATGGATTATGACAAAACCTGGTGGATGAGTTTGGTCGGTGACAAGAACAAACCAATTCGAATTTGGTTCAGGTGTGAATCCAGATCCGGCCTATCAGTGGGATAAAAAACATAAACTGTTCAGCCTGGGCAGAGGAATGCCCATCAGGATCTGAAATGGCTAAACGGCTGCATAACCTTACAGATATAAACATTTGTAATCTTGTACTGGACATAGTTTGCCGTCTCGATGGAGAGAGAATCATTGTTCAGGCCTTTGCAGTTATTTTTCCTTCTCTAGTTTCCTTCTTTGCGCCATTTCACCTGTGATGAGAAGCGGAGTAGACGTCGGCTGCCATAGGGCCAAGGTACGTAGCGGGCGGACTCGGATAGACAGCCCTCTTCCGCAGCACAGTCTAACATGTGCAGTGGACGGTCCTCGATGTATGCTGATCCCTGGACCAGGCTGGCGTTGATGAGAAGATCTGGTGCAGCTGGGGTGGAAGGTGATTGGACGTATTTTTAATGATTGTACAGTTATCAATCTTCATTATAAATTCAGTAAAACTGCGAAATCTATTGATGTTCATTATTTTATAGATCGAATGATATCCTTCACATACATTTCTTCGTAATTTAAACTTTTTTGTTACTTCTCATTTCATTATTTGATTGTTACTTGCCAAATCGAAGATTTTTCAAGTATATTGGTCGGTTGAGTTTGTTATTTTGAATGTCTATTTGTTGTTCTGTTTGTTTGTTTGTCACTCACCTACATGTCACAATTCTGAACCGATCGTCATGAAACTTCACCAGATGGTAGAGTTCGTCATAAGGAAGAAGTCTATTGATTTTGAGGTCAAAGGTCATTTGGAGGTCGAATTTCTGAAATTGTCATTTTTCATCCGATTGACTTGAAAATTGAACAGCATTTGCATATTGAGTCACTAAATTGGGAAGCCAACTATTTTTGAGGTCAAAGGTCAACTCAAGGTCAAACTTCTAAAATCATCGATTTTCTTCTGAAAAATCGTCAATTTTCATCCGATGGACCCGAGCTTTGATTAAGATCGTCAATTATAATCTTGATGAAATGGACAATTTGATGTATCCATGGCAACTTTTCATTTTGGGGAGGGTGGATTTTGAAAGCATCATGCTGTGCATGACGTCTCGTTGTTTATTCATTGATTTATTCCTCAAACGCCAACTCTGAGAACAACAGGTAACTAGGGTTAGTAGTCACAATCATTCGTGGGAGGCAAAAGATGCCCTGATGGCATCGAGTCAACCATTATGTGTTTACTACTGGCATCACATGTAGACCGAAGCAGGTGGAGAAGGTGAATTACCAACCCCTCCCCAATTGAATATCATGCATAATTTAGTTGGGTTTTTATCATTGTACTGTTTTGTCTGTGCGATCCTTATCCATCTGTGCCCCCTCCACCACACTCGAAGGTTTGTTGCCCTTCTAACCTTTTGTCCAGTTATTAAATAGAAAAATCACTTTCTCTGGAGACTCGCTCGAGTTCCTGATTATTAGAATCCAAATCCTTTGTGCAGATATATTCTTATTCATCTTCTTCCAGCCTTATTTGCACTTTCAACTTCTGGGATGCCTGTCCAGTATCCTCACTACTGATGCGCCAGCGGGATAGCTTTGACTCTTAGAGGTATGTGCACATGCACACCTCGGATGTTTAGCGCCTGGGTTTGAATCTTGGCCAAGCTATAAACTGCTATCCTGGTGTTTCGCAGGCAGGAAGCTACTACATCAATGTGTATGCCTTCCCTAGGAAGGAAGTTAAGCTCGGCTTCCCATCTGCCAGCATTATCTGGTGCACGTTAAAGATCTGACTGTGTCCTTTGTGAAGTGCAGGCCAGCTATCGCCCACCATGAACAAATTACAAATTCTATCTCTAACCAACAGGGGGCACTGCATCATATAGCTGTAGACCGATTCGGCCGACCGCTTCCGGAATGGAGCCCTCTATAGGTACCGCCATAGCTGCGGGCCATCCGCATTAGCTTTCTCGCTTTCACTGTGCTGAATCATTACTATTGCTGGAAATATCTCAAATAATTTATTGTAGATTTTGAATTGGTATCATCGCCAACTATGGACGCTTGGATGGATTATGTTTGTCAATGGTATAAACTAGACTTTCAAGGTAAATATGCCTGTATTACGATATTAAAACTACAACAAACTTGTCTTCCTTGTATCACGGTCAGATACAAGATATAGAGCTTGTAAATTTCCAACTGTGGCCCAGTTCTCTCTGTGTGATTGTTCCCTGTCCTTATAAATACTTTCCACGTCATTAATTTACAAAAAAACATCTAAACAATAACCATGAACCTGTGGGATGGCTTGACACAAGGTCCATGGCTTTGCCTTTGCCTTGGTCTCTATGGGAAAGAAATAAACGAAATATGCCAAACCTGTCAAAGTATATTTTACATCATTCATATGCTTAACCTAAATCTGCATAGATCTCTACATGTAATTTGTTCATTTGGGATCTGAATTAATATTGAGGTAAACGTTTGGAATTATCACATGAGCACCTCCCAGTCATTGCATCACTAACACTCCTAAAATTTCTTCCGCCAAGCCACGATAACGGGTCATTTCTGAGGGTAGCTGAGATTTACTGCTCGCATTAATCCAATGCAGGCATTCAACTATTTGCATGTTGATAATCATGATACATTTATGACTAGTGGGGTCACCCGTGGGAATCCCACGGGTATGGACGTGTGTGACATTTGGACATCTTGATTTACATGCTGCACATTAAATTTTACAAAATGGTTAAAATGGTGTAATGAACACAATTTATTTATTTCACATAATATGTGACCCCTCACTCCTCTCCACCCTCACGCCTCTCCAATGATACTCCTCCTCACGCTCCTCTCCAATACCTCCTCACGCTCCTCTCCAATACCTCCTCACGCTCCTCTCCAATACCTCCTCACGCTCCTCTCCAATACCTCCTCACGCTCCTCTCCAATACCTCCTCACGCTCCTCTCCAATACCTCCTCACGCTCCTCTCAAATCCCTCGCGCTCCTCTCAAATCCCTCGCGCTCCTCTCAAATCCCTCCGCGCTCGTCTCAAATCCCTCCGCGCTCCCCTCCAATCGCTCCGCGCACCTCTCCAACCGTTCCGCACCCCTCTCCAACCGCTCCTCGCACCCCTCTCCAACCGCTCCTCGCACCCCTCTCCAACCGCTCCTCGCACCCCTCTCCAACCGCTCCTCGCACCCCTCTCCAACCCCTCCTCGCACCCCTCTCCAACCCCTCCTCGCACCCCTCTCCAACACCTCCTCGCACCCCTCTCCAACACCTCCTCGCACCCCTCTCCAACACCTCCTCGCACCCCTCTCCAACACCTCCTCGCACCCCTCTCCAACACCTCCTCGCACCCCTCTCCAACACCTCCTCGCACCCCTCTCCAACACCTCCTCGCACCCCTCTCCAACACCTCCTCGCACCCCTCTCCAACACCTCCTCGCACCCCTCTCCAACACCTCCTCGCACCCCTCTCCAACACCACCTCGCACCCCTCTCCCACACCTCCTCGCACCCCTCTCCCACACCTCCTCGCACCCCTCTCCCACACCTCCTCGCACCCCTCTCCCACACCTCCTCGCACCCCTCTCCCACACCTCCTCGCACCCCTCTCCAACACCTCCTCGCACCCCTCTCCAACACCTCCACGCACCCCTCTCCAACACCTCCACGCACCCCTCTCCAACACCTCCACGCACCCCTCTCCAACACCTCCTCGCACCCCTCTCCAACACCTCCTCGCACCCCTCTCCAACACCTCCTCGCACCCCTCTCCAACACCTCCTCGCACCCCTCTCCAACACCTCCTCGCACCCCTCTCCAACACCTCCTCGCACCCCTCTCCCACACCTCCTCGCACCCCTCTCCCACACCTCCTCGCACCCCTCTCCAACACCTCCTCGCACCCCTCTCCAACACCTCCTCGCACCCCTCTCCCACACCTCCTCGCACCCCTCTCCCACACCTCCTCGCACCCCTCTCCAACCGCTCCTCGCACCCCTCTCCAACCGCTCCTCGCACCCCTCTCCAACCGCTCCTCGCACCCCTCTCCAACCGCTCCTCGCACCCCTCTCCAACCCCTCCTCGCACCCCTCTCCAACCCCTCCTCGCACCCCTCTCCAACACCTCCTCGCACCCCTCTCCAACACCTCCTCGCACCCCTCTCCAACACCTCCTCGCACCCCTCTCCAACACCTCCTCGCACCCCTCTCCAACACCTCCTCGCACCCCTCTCCAACACCTCCTCGCACCCCTCTCCAACACCTCCTCGCACCCCTCTCCAACACCTCCTCGCACCCCTCTCCAACACCTCCTCGCACCCCTCTCCAACACCTCCTCGCACCCCTCTCCAACACCACCTCGCACCCCTCTCCCACACCTCCTCGCACCCCTCTCCCACACCTCCTCGCACCCCTCTCCCACACCTCCTCGCACCCCTCTCCCACACCTCCTCGCACCCCTCTCCCACACCTCCTCGCACCCCTCTCCAACACCTCCTCGCACCCCTCTCCAACACCTCCACGCACCCCTCTCCAACACCTCCACGCACCCCTCTCCAACACCTCCACGCACCCCTCTCCAACACCTCCTCGCACCCCTCTCCAACACCTCCTCGCACCCCTCTCCAACACCTCCTCGCACCCCTCTCCAACACCTCCTCGCACCCCTCTCCAACACCTCCTCGCACCCCTCTCCCACACCTCCTTGCACCCCTCTCCCACACCTCCTCGCACCCCTCTCCCACACCTCCTCGCACCCCTCTCCCACACCCCTCTCCAACACCTCCTCGCACCCCTCTCCCACACCTCCTCGCACCCCTCTCCCACACCTCCTCGCACCCCTCTCCCACACCTCCTCGCACCCCTCTCCCACACCTCCTCGCACCCCTCTCCCACACCTCCTCGCACCCCTCTCCCACACCTCCTCGCACCCCTCTCCAACACCTCCTCGCACCCCTCTCCAACACCTCCTCGCACCCCTCTCCAACACCTCCTCGCACCCCTCTCCAACACCTCCTCGCACCCCTCTCCAACACCTCCTCGCACCCCTCTCCAACACCTCCTCGCACCCCTCTCCAACACCTCCTCGCACCCCTCTCCACCACCTCCTCGCACCCCTCTCCAACACCTCCTCGCACCCCTCTCCAACACCTCCTCGCACCCCTCTCCAACACCTCCTCGCACCCCTCTCCAACACCTCCTCGCACCCCTCTCCACCACCTCCTCGCACCCCTCTCCAACACCTCCTCGCACCCCTCTCCAACACCTCCTCGCACCCCTCTCCAACACCTCCTCGCACCCCTCTCCAACACCTCCTCGCACCCCTCTCCAACACCTCCTCGCACCCCTCTCCAACACCTCCTCGCACCCCTCTCCAACACCTCCTCGCACCCCTCTCCAACACCTCCTCGCACCCCTCTCCAACACCTCCTCGCACCCCTCTCCAACACCTCCTCGCACCCCTCTCCAACACCTCCTCGCACCCCTCTCCAACACCTCCTCGCACCCCTCTCCAACACCTCCTCGCACCCCTCTCCAACACCTCCTCGCACCCCTCTCCAACACCTCCTCGCACCCCTCTCCAACACCTCCTCGCACCCCTCTCCAACACCTCCTCGCACCCCTCTCCAACACCTCCTCGCACCCCTCTCCAACACCTCCTCGCACCCCTCTCCACCACCTCCTCGCACCCCTCTCCACCACCTCCTCGCACCCCTCTCCACCACCTCCTCGCACCCCTCTCCACCACCTCCTCGCACCCCTCTCCACCACCTCCTCGCACCCCTCTCCAACACCTCCTCGCACCCCTCTCCACCACCTCCTCGCACCCCTCTCCACCACCTCCTCGCACCCCTCTCCAACACCTCCTCGCACCCCTCTCCAACACCTCCTCGCACCCCTCTCCAACACCTCCTCGCACCCCTCTCCAACACCTCCTCGCACTCCTCTCCAACACCTCCTCGCACTCCTCTCCAACACCTCCTCGCACTCCTCTCCAACACCTCCTCGCACTCCTCTCCAACACCTCCTCGCACTCATCTACAACCCCTCACACTCATCTACAACCCCTCACACTCATCTACAACCCCTCACACTCCTCTACAACTCCTCACACTCCTCTACAACCCCTCACACTCCTCTCTACAACCCCTCACACTCCTCTACAACCCCTCACACTCCTCTCTACAACCCCTCACTCTCCGCTCCAATCGGCCATCACTCTCCGCTCCAATCGGCCCTCACTCTCCGCTCCAATCGGCCCTCACTCTCCGCTCCAATCGGCCCTCACTCTCCGCTCCAATCGGCCCTCACTCTCCGCTCCAATCGGCCCTCACTCTCCGCTCCAATCGGCCCTCACTCTCCGCTCCAATCGGCCCTCACTCTCCGCTCCAATCGGCCCTCACTCTCCGCTCCAATCGGCCCTCACTCTCCGCTCCAATCGGCCCTCACTCTCCGCTCCAATCGGAACTCGCTCTCCGCTCCAATCGGCCCTCGCTCTCCGCTCCAATCGGCCCTCGCTCTCCGCTCCAATCGGCCCTCGCTCTCCGCTCCAATCGGCCCTCGCTCTCCGCTCCAATCGGCCCTCGCTCTCCGCTCCAATCGGCCCTCGCTCTCCGCTCCAATCGGCCCTCGCTCTCCGCTCCAATCGGCCCTCGCTCTCCGCTCCAATCGGCCCTCGCTCTCCGCTCCAATCGGCCCTCGCTCTCCGCTCCAATCGGCCCTCGCTCTCCGCTCCAATCGGCCCTCGCTCTCCGCTCCAATCGGCCCTCGCTCTCCGCTCCAATCGGCCCTCGCTCTCCGCTCCAATCGGCCCTCGCTCTCCGCTCCAATCGGCCCTCGCTCTCCGCTCTAATCGGCCCTCGCTCTCCGCTCCAATCGGCCCTGACTCTCCGCTCCAATCGGCCCTAGCTCTCCGCTCCAATCGGCCCTCGCTCTCCGCTCCAATCGGCCCTCGCTCTCCGCTCCAATCGGTCCTCGCTCTCCGCTCCAATCGGCCCTCGCTCTCCGCTCCAATCGGCCCTCGCTCTCCGCTCCAATCGGCCCTCGCTCTCCGCTCCAATCGGCCCTCGCTCTCCGCTCCAATCGGCCCTCGCTCTCCGCTCCAATCGGCCCTCGCTCTCCGCTCCAATCGGCCCTCGCTCTCCGCTCCAATCGGCCCTCGCTCTCCGCTCCAATCGGCCCTCGCTCTCCGCTCCAATCGGCCCTCGCTCTCCGCTCCAATCGGCCCTCGCTCTCCGCTCCAATCGGCCCTCGCTCTCCAACCCCTCGCTCCTCGCTCTCCAACCCCTCGCTCCTCGCTCTCCAACCCCTCGCTCCTCGTTCTCCAACCCCTCGCTCCTCGCTCTCCAACCCCTCGCTCCTCGCTCTCCAACCCCTCGCTCCTCGCTCTCCAACCCCTCGCTCCTCAACCCCTCGCTCCTCGCTCTCCAACGCCTCGCTCCTCGCTCTCCAACCCCTCGCTCCTCGCTCTCCAACGCCTCGCTCCTCGCTCTCCAACGCCTCGCTCCTCGCTCTCCAACCCCTCGCTCCTCGCTCTCCAACCCCTAGCTCCTCGCTCTCCAACCCCTAGCTCCTCGCTCTCCAACCCCTATCTCCTCGCTCTCCAACCCCTCGCTCCTCGCTCTCCAACCCCTCGCTCCTCGCTCTCCAACCCCTCGCTCCTCGCTCTCCAACCCCTCGCTCCTCGCTCTCCAACCCCTCCTCGCACTCCAACCCCTCGCTCCTCACTCTCCAACCCATAGCTCCTCGCTCTCCAACCCCTATCTCCTCGCTCTCCAACCCCTCGCTCTCCAACCCCTCGCTCTCCAACCCCTCGCTCCTCACTCTCCAACCCCTCGCTCCTCACTCTCCAACCCCTCGCTCCTCACTCTCCAACCCCTCGCTCCTCACTCTCCAACCCCTCGCTCCTCACTCTCCAACCCCTCGCTCCTCACTCTCCAACCCCTCGCTCCTCACTCTCCAACCCCTCGCCCTCACTCTCCAACCCCTCGCTCCACTCCAACCCTCCTCACCGTTGTTGCAGCAGCATTCTGTGCGGTTCTCCCGTCTCGTGCGGTCTCTGTGCGGTTCTCCGGTCTCGTGCGGTCTCTATGCGGTTCTTGCTACATCCTGTTCAAGTCTGCATTGACGTTCATCGACGGACTCGTTCGCCTGTCTCATTCGTTTTCTTGCTACATCCTGTTCAAGTCTGCGTTCTTCATCGATCGTCTCATTCATTTTGGAAATGGAAGTTTCCACCTCCACGCAACGCATGAATTGTCACGATCTTCAAGAGGAAGTGTCTCGTAATTATCAAATGACGAATGGCAAGTAAATTACATTGTGAAAATTAAAGATTTCAAATAAACCTATTTAAAGTGTATGTGCACATAACTAATTTTAAAAAAACGAAGAAATATCTCTCGGTAATTTCCTGAAACATATTTACTTCCGGATAATAATGTTGAATGAAATAAGTAAGAACGAAGATATGTATGTCGTTTTTGTGCCGACTCTCATAAAAGGTAAAAGTAATATATCTTAACGGAAAAGAAAAAGCGAATTTTTAATATATGTCGACATTTTCCCCAACTGTTATTTTAGGCGGTGTATTTTCGTGTTTCATCATGGCGCGATTTTTATAAATACTGTATATCTCTGTATTTTCCCGCGTGTGTGTGAATGTTCTCAATTATTTCTGACACCGAGTCTAAAACCATCGATAAAAATTAAATCAGATGGTGAATTCGAGATAAAATCGTGAGGGTGACTCTCAATGAATGGGCTTTAGTTTACAGGCGTTTGAGAATTCATTTCGTTCTATAAACGGCAACTTTCATCGGATTTTCTTCCCGTTTTTTTTCAACCGAGTCTAAAACTATGTTAGCGACTGTGAAAAATGAAATGATGTATCGAATTTGATTTGAAATAAAACTGGGAGAGAGAGCAAGACACCACGGGCCTACAAAACAGGCCTCAAAGCTATGCGAGTTAATAAAATGGTGGATATTTGTTTATAATTATATGAAGCCTCTCCCAGAATGGGTGGAGCTATGGGTGGAGCTACTCTGCAAACCGAGTAAGCCACACCCCGGACAGACGCCCAACAGACAGACAGACAGACAGAATCATCTACGGCTATTATGATACATTTATGATGGTGGTGGCTACTAGTGTATGGATTATAATTTTTGATATTACAACTTGCAAGTTCGACGACTATACTTAGTTTGAGTCACATTATTGGTTACGCTAAATTTCTGACGTACAGCGAGTCCACCAGTACCAAAGCCAAGTCCATATTCATTTTGCATTGACTGCATTACGAAACTAGAACGGCACTCGGTAGAGTGCATACCTCCGCCAGGCTGAACAGTTTATGTTTTGTATCCCACTTATAGGCCGAATCCGAATCGTCCTTGTCATATACGCTACCTCACTGCCAAATTTCGTTTGAATCCATCAACAACTTTTTGAGATATCTTGTTCACAGACAAAGAAACAGAGACAGACAGACAAACAAATGAAAAATCACTCATAGAGCGACACTTGGCAAACGAGAACAAAGTAGAATGGCACTCAGGGAGAGCATCCTTTTGACCCCTAAAATAATTGGTGGTTGAATTCGGTGACCTGATATGCAAATTGTCTTCAAATTTTAAGTTAATTGGATGAAAACTAAAAATTTTAGAAATTAGGCCTATGTTGACCTCTTGGCCTATGTTGACCTAAAAAATAGTTGGTGGTTGGTTTCAGTAAGCTGATATGCAAATCCCATTCAAATTCCAAGTCAATCGGATGAAAATTGAGGATTTTAAGAAATTTGAAAAAAGCGGTTGACCTTTGGCCTATGTGATCTTTTGGCCTATAGCGATGTTCACTGTTTATAAACAAACCCACCATATCCGCGCATGCGCAGCAGCCTGGTTGGCAAAAGTGCTGTGTTTTCGTTTTGCACAATGGCATCGCTCGACACACATGTGATCGTTTCGGAGTATTTTAATAGTCTTGACACTGTTGCAAAATCTCGGTACAAATCGAAGTTGAGTTATAGGAATGGCGAGGATATTATATTCTTCCGGATCCATTTGCATTGAAAGGATGGCAAAACAATCCATCTTGCTGGCCAGATTTGAACTACGGCGACGTGTACACGTACTTGATTGACACACCGGGTATCTACACAAGGGAGTCACTGAAGGCATTCAGGTCACTAGAGGCATACAATTTTTTTTAAGTGGTCATGTGAAGCCACTGTGGTATCATGCGATCGGGAATGATGTACCATTCTGCTTTATCAAAGGCAAAGTCATACCATCACAGCGTCTCAACAACAAACCTCATGAGGCCTAGGTGTGTGTGGGGAAGAAGGAAGAACTGCCACTGCCACTCTGCCACTAGAACTGCCACTTTAAAACTGCTGGCAGTGATGACCGGTTTACTTGCACCCACTTTTGCTACAACCCCACTTTCATTGGACATGCTTTGACACAACCCCCTTTGATACAACCCCGATACACAGACACACACACACACACACACACACTCCCCCCCCCCCCCCCGCACACACACACACACACACACACTCCCTCCCCCCCCCCCCCCCCACACACACACACACACACATATCCACCCCACCAACACCCACACACACATCCACACACACACATCCCCCCCCACACACAAACACATCCCCACATGCATACACACACCAACACACACACACACATACACACATCCCCAGACCCCCCCCCCCCCACACACACCCTCGCCCCCCACCATACACACACACACACACACATCCCTCCCTCCCCTCCCCCCCGCACCCACACCCACACACACATCCACACGTCAATCCATGCCCTGATTGCAGAAAAAGCCATTTTAAAAAGAAAATTAACCTGAAATTGCAGAGACAGAATTATCTATTTTATCTGAGAAGCCAAACGATTCTTCTTCTTCTTTAGTTTCTCACAACTTTGTGTGAAATGCCATCAAGTTAAAAAAAAAAGTCAGAATGCTTCGACTTCGAGACCGTACATGGAGAGTGGCTCTGGAATTCTATAGAAACTTATTCCCGAGTTCTTTTCAAAATAAATTGTGCAATTAACAACACCGCAGCTCACAGGCATTGTCCTTGAAATTGTGTCACGTCATTGATCGTAAAACTTCACCACTTAGAGACGGCCAGCATGGTTGGTGTTTTGCCAACCAAAACAAAGAGCGCGGTCACGTGATCGGGTACGTGACGTCACGGTAAACATCGCAATAGTGCATTATGATATGTAAGAAAAAGGGCTGGCGCTCGATTTTTGTGCCAAAAGTGATTTTTTTGCAGTTTTGTCAACTTTAGGGGGTAAATGAAAAGGAAAATTAGGGGTTGAATTTTTTCGCGAACTTTTCGGGTATTTTGGGGGGCCTTTTAGGGGGGGTGACCCCCAAAAATTGCACAATCTATATCTCGGCTCCTAGACATGCTAGCTTCATAATCTTGGTGTCTAGGATAGGGTTTCTGGGTGCACCGAGTTCAATCATGTTGTTTATGAGGTGATCTGAGGTCAAGGTCATTGGCTCAAGGTCACCACAGGGTCATAAATGGCTCCAAAAGGTAAAATTAGCTAAAATAACTGAATTATATCGTATAGTACCACTTTATATAGGTTTTTTTGGGTGAGGAATTCAGTCGTGACATCCTTTTCGACATTCGCGGTCAACCCCTACTTTTTCGGTTGGTTCACCCCACAAGTCTACTAAAACCGCAAAAATCAGTTTGGGGAAAAAAATCATCCAACAGGCCTTTTTATTACATATCATAATGCACTATATCCTGGCTAAATGCCAAAACGTTGATGTAGCCATATTTTGCTTATCTTTTTCTTCTTTATTTCCAGGTGTGTCGCTGTATTGCTGTGAACGTGTCCATGAAGTGAAGCTCTGAGCATTTCAACCTGCCTTCTGCAATGTCGGAACAAAAATCTGAAGAAATAAGGATTTGCATCATTTGCAAAGAGGGAGACTCTGTGAATAACAAACTTGTTGATGAACATGATATATCACTCGTGCGAGATCTAAAAGAAAGGGTTGTAGAGCGGGCTAGTCTAGGTGATGTGAACCTCAAATCGCTGGCAGATCATTTAAGTAGCTTGTCGGAGTCAGATTTACGTAATGTCTCTTATCACAGCAAGTGTCGCAAACCTCTTGCAAATAAGGCCAACTTAGAGATGTGTAGAAAACGCGCTCGTTCCCAAACACAAACGTCTTCTCATGCATCCTCTACCTCCGATGTAGTGCCAATGGCTCCAAAACGTGGACGGCCACCCAAGACAGAGAAATCTGACGCAGCAATTAGGCCTCTAAGACAGAAAGGTTGTAAGGTGCTTCCGAAGGAAAAGAAATGTATGTTCTCCACATGTTCATTTTGTCCAAAATCATCACAAGGGCTGCATAGAGTAGTATCGGATTCTATGGGTCAACGACTTCTAGCATTCAAAGAGGCTACCGAGGATGACTTAGTCAGATCGAGTCTAGCTGAACTGTCGGACTCTGGAGATGCATCAGCATTAGAAAAGTACTACCATCGAGACTGTATCAGGGTTGCAGACAGACATGGCAAGGAACGGGGAGATAGCGATGCATATAGACATGTGAGAAATGTGTGTGATGCTGAGTTTGTTGTGTATGTGAGAGATTCCCTAAGTATAGATGACTGTGTCCTTAGCATGAATCAGTTAAACAACTTTTACATCAACCTGTTGAAGGAGAAGAAAATTCATGAGGAGAGAAGTGACAATCACAAGAAGCACCCGTAGGAATTGATTGAACAGCATGTGCCAGAGGTTGAATTTGTTGAGCCTCCCAATCCTACTCACAGCCACAGAGTTATGAGGAAGAAGTCAGTGGGGCAAGCCATTGAGTTTGCAACTGCAGACACAGATGCATGGGTTCTCATTGATCTATCTCGTGCCCTGAGGAAGGAGGTTCTCCGTGCAAGAGACTGGAAATTCACAGGCGACTTCAATAACTTTGAAAATCCCCCTATGCTAGAGTTTTTAATAATGCATATCATGTATGGCTCTGAAGCTAGAATAATCTCAGGACAGCGTGAAGCAGAAGTGAAGAAGAATGTGGATGTTGTGTGCCAGCTGATAGTGCAGAGCTCAAGACGTCACAGACAAGTCAAGTTGAAGACTTCTCATGGGTTCAAAAAAACAGTGGAAACCCCGCTCTCAATTGGCCTTCCCCTAGCAATTCATTCCCGTATACGTGATCAAAACCTTGTCTCTACGTTGTCCACGGTGTACATAGGAAGTGACTACCAACACATACTCAATCTTCAGAAGAGGGTGGAGTTCGCAGTGCAGCAGCGGATGTTGTCAACTGGAGGGTACTGCTTCCCAGACTTTGTCAAACGAAATGTCCCTCTCTGGTTTGCTATAGACAACATTGACTTTCTAGAAAACACAGCATATGGACAGAACACCTTTCACGAGATGTTGCTGGTGCTCTTCCAGCGGGATGAAGATGGAGAACTCATCAACCAACCACTGCAGATCCCTGCCAAGCCCCCTCAGAAACCCCTCCAAATGCAAATCAATTACCGAGACGAGCCTGAGATCAAACTGACTCCAATCAGGTTCCCCAGTTACCCTTTCAGCCGGGAAGTGGACCTACTAAAAAAGTACTCGAAGTTCACCCACACATGGGCATTAGCCAACCTACTCGCCAATACACCCCTGCCTAAGGCACCTGACACTGATGATGGTGGAGGAGATGCTGGAGATGCTGGAGATGCCACAGATGCTGCAGATGTTGGAGATTCCAGAGATGCTGCAGATGCTGGAGATGCCACAGATGCTGCAGATGTTGGAGATTCCAGAGATGCTGCAGATGTTGGAGATTCCAGAGATGCTGCAGATGTTGGAGATTCCAGAGATGCTACAGATGTTGGAGATTCCAGAGCTACTGCAGATGTTGGAGATTCCAGATATGTTGCAGATGTTGGAGATGTCAGTGATGCTGCAGATGTTGGAGACAAAACCGAGATGATTTTAGAAGTAACAGAAAGAAGGGGGAAGAAAAGATTGAAGAAAGAAGACGTGATGCCAACTTGGGCAGCCACGCAGCACCTCCTCATAAAAAATCAGAATGGCAACCAGCTACCGACAAAAACCAATGTGGAAGTTGTGGCACCGCTGTTTCGAACATCACCCACTGATTATGGTACTCTTTACAATGTTCTTTGTTTGGCACAAGACATATCGGCGGTGGTTGTTGGTCCTGAAAGAAGAACTCTGATCACTCTTGATCTCGACCTCTATCAAAGGGCACTTCAGCTGAAGGAGTCTGTCAAGAACAAGAACTGGGTCCTGAGGGCTGGACTTCTCCACGTCATTTTTGCTGTACTTCATGGACTTGGCAAAACATCAGAGGGGAGTGGCCAAGACACCGTAGCAGTAGACGCAGGTATCTATTCTTCAGCAGCGCTGAGAGGGATATACAGTGGCAAGAGCTACAAGCGAGGTGTGGAATACCACATCATGAATGCTCTCGCCATCCTCTTGCTTAAACTGGACATCGTCATCGGAGAACTACCTCCAAGTTGCCTCAAGGGACTGTGTGTAGCATTGCGTAGAACCCTCCATGAGCGTGACCCAGAAATGGTATCCATCCACGAAGACCAAGGAGCTACTATTCAGAAAATATCCAACAGGAAGAGGCTTCAATTGGAGGTGGGGAGATGAGTCAGTTCTTTGACAATTACCTCGAGCAGGTTGAGGCTCTTCTCGAAATCATTGCAGCGGCGAGGTCGAGAGACTGGGAAGGCTGCCTGGCTGCTATTGAGAAAAACACAAAATACTTCCATTTCCATGGCCTGGTCAACTACGCAAGACTAATGCCTCCACATTTGGCCCAGATGTATCAGCTGAAAGACGATGATCCTACAACATGGGAAGCCCTCAAGAATGGTGACTTTGTTGTGACCAAGTCTATGCAGGCATTCTGCAACCTCTTCACAGACCAGGGGTTGGAGCAGGAGATCAAACTTCTCAAGAAGCATGGTGCACTGCCTGGCATCACACAGGACGAAGCTGCTCTCGACAGGTTTGTGACCCTGTGGTGACCTTGAGCCTATGACCTTGACCTCAGATCATCTTGTAAACATCATAATTGAACTCGGCACCCCAGAAACCCTATCCTAGACACCAAGATCATGAAGCTAGCATGTCTAGGAGCCGAGATATAGATTTTGCAATTTTTGGGGGTTCCCCCCCCTGAAGGGCCCCCAATACCCCAAAAGTTAGCGAACAAATTCAACCCCTAATTTCTCTGTAAATTTACCCCCCAAAGTTGACTAAACTGCAAAAAAATCACTTTTGGCACAAAAAATTGAGCGTCATGACATATCATAATGCACTACTACGTTGATCTCAAAAAAAGTTGCTGGTTGAATTCATATAGTTGAAATGTTAATCCAATTCAAATTTCAAGTCAATCGGATGAAAATTGAGGATTTTAGAAATTTGAAAAGGTTGTTGACATTTCGGCCTATTTTGATCTCCAAAACAGTTGGTGGTTGAATTCAGTTAGCTGATATGCAAATCCTATTCAAATTTCATGTCAATCGGATGAAAATTGAGGATTTTTGAAATTTGAAATGGTCGTGGACCTTTGACCTAAGTTGATATTTTGGCTTATGTTGATCTCAAAATAGTTGGTGGTTGAATTCAGTTTGCTGATATGAAAATCCCATTCAAATTTTAAGTCAATCGGATGAAAATTGAGGATTTTAGAAATTTTAAATGGTTGTTGACCTTTGGCCTATGTTGACCTTTTGGCCTATGCTGATCTCAAAAATAGATGGTGGTTGAATTCAGTTAGCTGATATGAAAATCCTATTCAAATTTCAAGTCATTCGGATGAAAATTGCAGATTTTAGTAATTCGAGAGAAGTGGTTGACGTTTGGCCTATGTTGACCTTTTGACCTTTCGACCTCAAATATATTGGATTTTGTCGGACAAAGAACTCTACCATTTGGTAAAGTTTCGTGAAGATCGGTTTCAAATTGTCACTCGTAGGCAAGTATAAGACAGACAGACAAACACACAAACCGGAGTGATCAACGTACTTGTGTAAAAATGTTTTTTTTGCCAAGTAACATACAGACAGACAGGGGTGAAAACATAACCTGCGTCCACCTTCGGTGGCGGAGGTTATAATTGCTAGAATCAAGAGTTAGATTTAGGATCTAGAGTCTATGTCGAGTAAGGATTAACATTACAAGTCAAGTTTAACTGTTATAGCATAGTCTAATGCTTGGCCTGTAACAGTAAGTCTAACAAAGTTACTTCTGCAAACCAGTGTAATGACAATGTGAATATGGCTGGTAGTGGTAGTTTGTCCCTACGTTGGAAAATGCAGGTTAACCAAAGAATTATGATTTTTCAAAACTCACTCGGCTATTGGCATTTGGACTGAAGCGTTTGCGGTTGATACTTTTCAGCCAATGCGACAGTTTTGCAGCAGAGTTTTCAGCAAAGTTTTCAGCCACTGGGACAGATTTGCAACAGAGTTTTTCAGCAGAGTTTTCAGCCACTGCGACAGTTTTTCAGCAGAGTTTTCAGCAAAGTTTTCAGCCACTGCAACGGTTTTCAGCAAAGTTTTCAGCCACTGCGAAGGTTTTCAGCAGAGTTTTCAGCCACCGTGACAGTTTTGCAGCAGAGTTTTCAGCAACATTTTCAGCCACTGTGACAGTTTTGCAGCAGAATTTGCAGCAGAGTTGTCAGCAAGGTTTTCAGCCACTGCGACAGTTTTGCAGCAGAATTTGCAGCAACGTTTTCAGCAAAGTTTTCAGCCACCGGGACAGTTTTGCAGCAAAGTTTTCAGCAAATTTTTCAGCCACTGTGACAGTTTTGCAGCAGAGTTTTCAGCAAAGTTTTCAGCCACTGCGACAGTTTTGCAGCACAGTTTTCAGCAAAATTTTCAGCCACTGCGACAGTTTTGCAGCAGAGTTTTGCAGCAGAGTTTTCAGCAAAGTTTTCAGCCACCACGACAGTTTTCAGGAAAGTTTTCAGCCACTGCGACAGTTTTGCAGCAGGGTTTTCAGCAAAGTTTTCAGCCACTGCGACAGTTTTGCAGCAGAGTTTTCAGCCACTGCGACAGTTTTGCAGCAAAGTTTTGCAGCAGGGTTTTCAGCAAAGTTTTCAGCCACTGCGACAGTTTTGCATCAGAGTTTTCAGCAAAGTTTTCAGCCACTGCGACAGTTTTGCAGCAGGGTTTTCAGCAAAGCTTTCAGCCACTGCAACAGTTTTGCAGCAGAGTTTTCAGCCACTGCGACAGTTTTGCAGCAGAGTTTTGCAGCAGGGTTTTCAGCAAAGTTTTCAGCCACTGCGACAGTTTTGCATCAGAGTTTTCAGCAAAGTTTTCAGCCACTGTGACAGTTTTACAGCAAAGTTTTCAGCAAGTTTTCAGCCACTGCGACAGTTTTGCAGCAGAGTTTTGCAGCAAAGTTTTCAACAAAGTTTTCAGCCTCCACGACAGCTTTGCAGCAGAGTTTTCAGCAAAGTTTTCAGCCACTGCGACAGTTTTGCAGCAGAGTTTTCAGCAAAGTTTTCAGCCACTGCGACAGTTTTGCAGCAGAGTTTTGTAGCAAAGTTTTCAGCAAAGTTTTCAGCCTCCACGACAGCTTTGCAGCAGAGTTTTGAGGAAAGTTTTCAGCCACGGCGACAGTTTTGCAGCAGTGTTTTGCAGCAGAGTTTTCAGCAAAGTTTTCAGCCACTGCGACAGTTTTGCAGCAGAGTTTTCAGCAAAGTTTTCAGCCACTGTGACAGTTTTGCAGCAAAGTTTTCAGCAAAGTTTTCAGCCACTGCGACAGTTTTGCAGCAGAGTTTTCAGCAAAGTTTTCAGCCACTGCGACAGTTTTGCAGCAGACTTTTGCAGCAGAGTTTTCAGCAAAGTTTTCAGCCACTGCGACAGTTTTGCAGCAGAGTTTTCAGCAAAGTTTTCAGCCACTGTGACAGTTTTGCATCAGAGTTTTCAGCAAAGTTTTCAGCCACTGCGACAGTTTTGCAGCAGGGTTTTCAGCAAAGTTTTCAGCCACTGCGACAGTTTTGCAGCAGAGTTTTCAGCCACTGCGACAGTTTTGCAGCAGAGTTTTCAGCCACTGCGACAGTTTTGCAGCAGAGTTTTGCAGCAGGGTTTTCAGCAAAGTTTTCAGCCACTGCGACAGTTTTGCATCAGAGTTTTCAGCAAAGTTTTCAGCCACTGTGACAGTTTTACAGCAAAGCTTTCAGCAAAGTTTTCAGCCACTGCACCAGGTTTGCAGCAGAGTTTTCAGCAAAGTTTTCAGCCACTGCGACAGTTTTGCAGCAGCGTTTTGCAGCAAAGTTTTCAACAAAGTTTTCAGCCTCCACGACAGCTTTGCAGCAGAGTTTTCAGGAAAGTTTTCAGCCACGGCGACAGTTTTGCAGCAGAGTTTTGCAGCAGAGTTTTCAGCAAAGTTTTCAGCCACTGCGACAGTTTTGCAGCAGAGTTTTCAGCAAAGTTTTCAGCCACTGCGACAGTTTTGCAGCAGAGTTTTGTAGCAAAGTTTTCAGCAAAGTTTTCAGCCTCCACGACAGCTTTGCAGCAGAGTTTTCAGGAAAGTTTTCAGCCACGGCGACAGTTTTGCAGCAGTGTTTTGCAGCAGAGTTTTCAGCAAAGTTTTCAGCCACTGCGACAGTTTTGCAGCAGAGTTTTCAGCAAAGTTTTCAGCCACTGTGACAGTTTTGCAGCAAAGTTTTCAGCAAAGTTTTCAGCCACTGCGACAGTTTTGCAGCAGAGTTTTCAGCAAAGTTTTCAGCCACTGCGACAGTTTTGCAGCAGACTTTTGCAGCAGAGTTTTCAGCAAAGTTTTCAGCCACTGCGACAGTTTTGCAGCAGAGTTTTCAGCAAAGTTTTCAGCCATTGTGACAGTTTTGCATCAGAGTTTTCAACAAAGTTTTCAGCCACTGCGACAGTTTTGCAGCAGGGTTTTCAGCAAAGTTTTCAGCCACTGCGACAGTTTTGCAGCAGAGTTTTCAGCCACTGCGACAGTTTTGCAGCAGAGTTTTGCAGCAGGGTTTTCAGCAAAGTTTTCAGCCACTGTGACAGTTTTACAGCAAAGTTTTCAGCAAAGTTTTCAGCCACTGCACCAGGTTTGCAGCAGAGTTTTCAGCAAAGTTTTCAGCCACTGCGACAGTTTTGCAGCAGCGTTTTGCAGCAAAGTTTTCAACAAAGTTTTCAGCCTCCACGACAGCTTTGCAGCAGAGTTTTCAGGAAAGTTTTCAGCCACGGCGACAGTTTTGCAGCAGAGTTTTGCAGCAGAGTTTTCAGCAAAGTTTTCAGACACTGCGACAGTTTTGCAGCAGAGTTTTCAGCAAAGTTTTCAGCCACTGCGACAGTTTTGCAGCAGAGTTTTGTAGCAAAGTTTTCAGCAAAGTTTTCAGCTTCCACGACAGCTTTGCAGCAGAGTTTTCAGGAAAGTTTTCGGCCACGGCGACAGTTTTGCAGCAGTGTTTTGCAGCAGAGTTTTCAGCAAAGTTTTCAGCCACTGCGACAGTTTTGCAGCAAAGTTTTCAGCAAAGTTTTCAGCCACTGCGACAGTTTCGCAGCAGAGTTTTCAGCAAAGTTTTCAGCCACTGCGACAGTTTTGCAGCAGAGTTTTCAGCAAAGTTTTCAGCCACTATGACAGTTTTGCAGCAGAGTTTTCAGCAAAGTTTTCAGCCACTGTGACAGTTTTGCAGCAAAGTTTTAGCAAAATTTTCAGCCACTGCAACAGTTTTGCAGCAAAGTTTTCAGCCACTGCGACAGTTTTGCAGCAGAGTTTTCGGCAAAGTTTTCAGCCACTGCGACGGTTTTCAGCAGAATTTTCAGCCACCGTGACAGTCTTGCAGCAGAATTTGCAGCAGAGTTGTCAGCAAGGTTTTCAGCCACTGCAACAGTTTTCAGCAAAGTTTTCAGCCACCTGGACAGTTTTGCAGCAGAGTTTTCAGCAAAGTTTTCAGCTACTGCGACAGTTTTGCAGCAGAGTTTTCAGCAAAATTTTCTGCCACTGTGACAGTTTTGCAGCAGAGTTTTCAGAAAATTTTCAGCCAACACGACAGTTTTCAGGAAAGTTTTCAGCCGCTGCGACAGTTTTGCAGCAGGGTTTTCAGCAAAGTTTTCAGCCACTGCGACAGTTTTGCAGCAGAGTTTTCAGCAAAGTTTTCAGCCACTGCGACAGTTTTGCAGCAGAGTTTTCAGCAAAGTTTTCAGCAAAGTTTTCAGCCACTGCGACAGTTTTGCAGCAGAGTTTTCAGCAAAGTTTTCAGCCACTGCGACAGTTTTGCAGCAGAGTTTTCAGCAAAGTTTTCAGCCACTGCGACAGTTTTGCAGCAGAGTTTTGCAGCGGAGTTTTGCAGCAAAGTTTTCTGCCACCACCACAGCTTTGCAGCAGAGTTTTCAGGAAAGTTTTCAGCCACTGTGACAGTTTTGCAGCAGAGTTTTGCAGCAGAGTTTTCAGCTAAGTTTTCAGCCACTGCGACAGTTTTGCAGCAGAGCTTTCAGCAAAGTTTTCAGCCACTGTGACAGTTTTGCAGCAAAGTTTTCAGCAAAGTTTTCAGCCACTGCGACAGTTTTGCAGCAGACTTTTGCAACAGAGTTTTCAGCAAAGTTTTCAGCCACTACGACAGCTTTGCAGCAGAGTTTTCAGGAAAGTTTTCAGCCACTGCGACAGTTTTGCAGCAGAGTTTTGCAGCAGAGTTTTCAGGAAAGTTTTCAGCCACTGCGACAGTTTTGCAGCAGAGTTTTGCAACAGAGTTTTCAGCAAAGTTTTCAGCCACTGCGACAGTTTTGCAGCAGAGTTTTCAGCAAAGTTTTCAGCCACTGTGACAGTTTTGCAGCAAAGTTTTCAGCAAAGTTTTCAGCCACTGCGACAGTTTTGCAGCAGAGTTTTGCAGCGGAGTTTTGCAGCAAAGTTTTCTGCCACCACCACAGCTTTGCAGCAGAGTTTTCAGGAAAGTTTTCAGCCACTGTGACAGTTTTGCAGCAGAGTTTTGCAGCAGAGTTTTCAGCTAAGTTTTCAGCCACTGCGACAGTTTTGCAGCAGAGTTTTCAGCAAAGTTTTCAGCCACTGTGACAGTTTTGCAGCAGAGTTTTCAGCAAAGTTTTCAGCCACTGCGCCAGTTTTGCAGCAGAGTTTTGCAACAGAGTTTTCAGCAAAGTTTTCAGCCACTACGACAGCTTTGCAGCAGAGTTTTCAGGAAAGTTTTCAGCCACTGCGACAGTTTTGCAGCAGAGTTTTCAGGAAAGTTTTCAGCCACTGCGACAGTTTTGCAGCAGAGTTTTGCAACAGAGTTTTCAGCAAAGTTTTCAGCCACTGCGACAGTTTTGCAGCAGAGTTGTCAGCAAAGTTTTCAGCCACTGTGACAGTTTTGCAGCAAAGTTTTCAGCAAAGTTTCCAGCCACTTCGACAGTTTTGCAGCAGAGTTTTCAGCAAAGTTTTCAGCCACTGCGACAGTTTTCAGCAGAGTTTTCAGCAAAGTTTCCAGCCACTTCGACAGTTTTGCAGCAGAGTTTTCAGCAAAGTTTTCAGCCACTGCGACAGTTTTGCAGCAGAGTTTTCAGCAAAGTTTTCAGCCACCGCAACAGTTTCGCTTTCCGTTTGGAAAGCAGTGCATTTGGTACGGCAGTAGATACTCACACTTGTCGTGGGTTTAGGGCGAATGGTTTTCACAAACCGAAAACTTCCATTTTCTCATCTTTTTGAATTTGTTTGTGCAGCCAAATACTACACAATGTTTCCCGATCCTTCTTTTGTCTTCTTCATAGTGAATGAAGAGGTATGAATATCTAAATATGTCAAACTGAAAGTTAAATGGAAGGTGAACGAGGGATCGCTCAGATATCTCTACTGCGTACTTACGGCAATTAAATTGTAACACACTTTGTCAGTGGGTAGTGCTATGCTTGCAATCCCCCCAGTTATGGCGGAAGCAATAGCGCCATTAGCGACAGAGGGGATACAGGTGTTCAAAGCGAATCGGTCTATACCCGCAGCAATGATGACTATCCACAGTGATGTGCTGCATACCGAAGAAGAAACTACTTCTGACATTATATACTTACTAAGCATCAAAAAACTAATTACCAAACATACAATGATGAAGCACAAAGGGCTTGCAATCCATAAATGTTGAACGCCATACTGTCAACGCAGATGACTCCAGCAGCATTCTGTGATCCCCCAAGCTTGCACGTCATGTGATTATCATGTGGACATGCGAGCAGGCTGGGCTCCCACCCTCGGCACGACAAGCCACTCAGCACTACCTCATTCGCATCACTTGACCCGGCCCAGTACCACACCTCCTGTGGATCAGGAAATAAGGGTTTTTTTCATGATGAAGTGAAGGAGAGTGGTTGTAAGTCGAGTTGGGAATGCATATGTAAATAAACTAAACGAAAATGAGATTGAAGTGATGACCTTGAGCGCGTGCAATGCATAGCCGAGGCCGAGCTGCCGACAGACCACCATGGCATCCTTCGTCGTCCAGTTTGTACTGCACACAGTTCCCCAGGCATTGCCTTGTTTCACCTCCACGCGGCCCTCGTAGGTAGTCGTACCACCAACCAACCGGATCTGGTTAAAATAACAATTACTTGTTTATTACATGAACAGTACAGGTTACACAGGTTTGTCTGTGCTGTTTCGACCCACCCTATTTTACCTGATTCACCATGTCCAGATTAGGAGTGTTGCAGCGAATGGCTGCATCATCCGTGTGCCCGCACCCGCTGGATGATGCGTTCCCATAGAAACAAGAGAGGAGAGACCGCTCATTGCCTCGGCAAAGAACATTTGCCATATGGATTGGCCCAATGCCTAGGACGGAGCAAGGCAGGGTAAAAACATTTGTTTTAATGGGGAAAAAGGGAATATAAAGACATAGATTATACTTTAAAATCCAATTTGCATCATTAATCCAATGACATCATTTTGTCAGTATTTTGTGTACAACATGCATCTCACTCCCCAAGTTTAAGTTTTTCGAAACCATATTGAAAAGTTGGACTAGTTTTGTTTTGTTGAATAGTTATCCGTACGTGTGCTTTTATGTTTGAAAACAAAAGGCATAATCTCTTAGCCTTATAGGCAGTTGAATTCAAGGCATTGAGAGTAATTCGTATCTATTGGCAGAAGGTTTAAGCAGATGGCCTGTTCCTGTCATTTGCAAATAGGTTCGTCTTCCTGTTTTCATTTTGTCACTCTGCTGCTTTTTCTTTGCCCCTTCTCCACCTCTGTCCTACTGTTGGTTTCTAACCTATTACCAGGTCTTCCATAAGCTTGAACCACCATTAAAAATGGAATACACAACAAATAAGATGGTCCAAAAGCATTTTGATCAAAAAAGAAAACTTTTCTAAAGTGTACTTTGAGGCACAGTTAAGATTCAACAAGAAGAAAAAAAACATAAAATGTTATAGTTCCCATGGTTTTAGTAATTTTGCTGTACGGAGTTAAAGGCCGCCAGTCGGCCATCTTTGGTCGGATTACAAAACAAAGTCTTCTGCTTATGTATACTCTCATGAATTGTCCTTCTGCCAAGTTTGAACAAAATTGGTCCATGCATGTTGAAAAATGTTTCCAGACACGTTTAAGTCACAAAATGGCCGCCGGTCGGCCATCTTGGATCTGATCTTGAAAATAAATAACGTCCATATGTAAGCCATCATTCATTTTCTGTGTGCCAAGTTTGAACAAGATCGGTAAATGCATGTCCGAGAAATGGTTGTAGACGTGTACAATATCAGGTTGTTGTTTTTTACAACTAAAATGGCCGCCTTTCTACCAATCGGCCATTTTTGATCAGATCACAAAATATGGTGAGGTGCACGTATATGCCATCATGTACGCTGCATGTGCCAAGTTTGAACAAAATGGGACCATGCATGTTCAAGAAAAAAGAAAACTTTTCTAAAGTGTACTTTGGGGCACAGTTGAATTTTCAACAAGAAGAAAAAAACATAAAATGCCACCGGCCGGCCATATTGGATCTGTTCTCGGAAGAAAATGACATGCATATTTCAGCCATAATTCGTTATCTGTTTGCCAAGTTTGAACAACATCAGTAAATACTCGTACATGTCCGAGAAATGGTTGAGGTACTGAACATACACTACCGGTCAAAAGTTTTAGAACACCTCAATTTTTCCAGTTTTTATTGAAAGTTACGCAGTTCAATGTCCAGTGAATAACCTGAAATGGTACAAAGGTAAGCAGGAAACTGCTCGAGGTTAAAAAAAAGTTTAGGTTAGCAAAAACGGGAAAATAATGTAAATTGTAGTTATATTGTTTAAAAAAAAAAAAAAAGGCCTTCTTCAGGGTACAAGTAATAGGTTAACAACTTACAGCTGTCCTGCAGCAATGTAAGTAAATTAAGCCTTGAATGTCGATGCAAACAATCCCTACAGGTGTCCCAACCTCTGCTGATTACTTGATTACAAACCCCCTGTCTGTATAAAAGCAGTATTGGAACAGACCTTTATTACACCCTCCGAAGCATTATTTGGGCAATATTGCACTGCAGGAAGTAGTATATTGGAAACTGGAGGAAACTCTGACAGGAAGAGGTCTGGCAGACCCAAAGCCACAACAAAATCAGAAGACAAGTTTCTGAGAGTCAACAGCTTGCGTGATTGGCGGCTCACAGGACAACAGCTTCAAGCACAGCTTAACACTGGTCGAAGTAAGCAAGTCTCAGTTTCAACTGTGAAGAGAAAACTTCGAGCTGCAGGTTTGACAGGTCGAGTGGCAGTAAGAAAGCCATTGCTAAGATGGCAAAATAAGAAAAAGAGGCTTGCTTGGGCCATGAAGCACCGCCAGTGGACTACTGAAGACTGGAAGAAGGTCTTATGGACCGATTAATCAAAATTTGAAATCTTTGGTTCATCACGCAGGGTTTTTGTACGCCGTCGAGTGGGCGAAAGGATGTTTCCTCAGTGTGTGACACCAACTGTCAAACATGGAGGAGGAAGCGTGATGGTCTGGGGCTCTTTTGCTGGATCCAGAGTCGGCAACTTGCACAGAGTGACTGGCACCCTGAACCAGAAGGGCTACCACAGCATTTTGCAGCGCCATGCAATACCCTCTGGTATGCGCCTGGTTGGTCAGGGGTTAATCCTACAGCAAGATAATGACCCTAAACACACCTCCAGGCTATGTCAAAACGACCTTCGAGGAAAAGAACAAGACGGTAGGCTTCAAATCATGGAATGGCCAGCACAGTCTTCAGACTTAAACCCCATCGAGCTGGTTTGGGATGAACTTGACAGAAGGGTGAAAGTAAAGCAACCTACAAGTGCAACACATTTGTGGGAACTTCTGCAACAGTGTTGGGAAGAACTTCCCGAACAATATTTGATTTCCATTGTAGAAAGAATGCCACGAGTGTGTTCGGCGGTTTTTTCTGCAAAAGGTGGCTACTTTGCTGAGTCAAAAATTTAAATTAAATTTTGTTAAACAAAATGATTCTATGATTTCTTTTTTATCTCCAATTGTTTATTTGTTCTATGCTTAATTTCAGAGTACATTGAGACATTAAACTGTGTAAATTTCAATAAAAACTGGAAAAATTGAGCTGTTCCAAAACTTTTGACCGGTAGTGTAGTTTCCAAATCCAAATCAAAGTGCCAAATCCAAGCTGGTGTTCAATATTTCCAACTAAAATGCCCGCCAGTCGGCCATCTTTGATTGCAACGCGAAACAAAATGATGTGCATATATACACCATCACGTGTTGTCTTTGTGCCAAGTATGAAGAAAATTGGTCCTTACATCTCCGAGATATGGTTGTGGACGGACGGATGCACGGACGGACGAGACCCAATGCATAAGCCCCCGTTTTGGACTAAGTCCAACAGGGGCTAATAATCCCTATGGAATCCTTTGTCTCTGTGCTGTCAAGCCTGGATTTGAATCTCGACACAACTTTTAACTGTTATCCTGATGTTCCGCAGGCAGCGCAAGGCAACAATGTGTGTCGTCCCTCGGATAGATGCTATGCCGGGCATCCCATCTGCCAACGTTCATTGGTCGGTCTTGCGGGGAATGGTCAAGCTATTGCCGGCACCCTAGCCAAATTCCAAATTCTTGCTATCTACAGTGGGCACTGCATTAGCGGCACAGCCGCTCTTTTGGAGTCCAGTCGTGGACAAGCGGCCTGGAAAACGGTCAAAATCGGCCGTGGTGTGGGAAGAAAATCAACTCTTTGACACCTCTGCGCCTCACCCTGGCCCATCCGTGCACTCTTGGCTGCTTCCAGCGCGGTTCCAAATCCAAGCTGGCGGCAGGCAACAGAGGCTGCAGCCACTCCCCAGCCACGGTCACAGACCGTCCCCCAGAGGCCACCAATCATAACCTCTATGCGTCCTTCGCCAAGCAGTGCACCTCCACGCAGACGAACCCCAACTGCCTGCGGGGATCAGGTTATAACATCAAACGCTGTAATTTCAAACTCGTCGACGATTCGAGACACGTGGCAACAGCATATTGTTCTTCATAACTTAGAGCAGCTCCACAGTTAAAATGAAAAAAAAAAAGTTTTTAAAAACTACAATAAAAAATAAAAAGTCCCACAGTTGTAAATAATTAATATTCCATTGCCTTTCACATCACATCCAATAAAAACAATAGCTCGAGGATCTAGTTATTAATAATTATCAACGAAAGTTAATCTGCCTCATTAAAGTCTAAATTTATGGCAAATACATTTCTTAGCCCATCCCTGCACAGCAGGAGACGGGGTTTTGTAATCACTTGTGTGTGTCTGTTTGTGTGTGTGTCTGTCTGTGTGTGTGTGTGTGTGTGTGTGTGTGTCTGTCTATGTGTGTGTGTCTGTCTGTCTGTGTCTGTCTTTGTGTGTCTGTGTCTGTGTGTGTGTGTCTGTGTGTGTGTGTGTGTGTGTGTGTGTGTCTGTCTGTCTATGTGTGTGTGTGTTTGTCTGTCTGTGTGTGTGTGTGTGTGTCTGTCTGTGTGTGTCTGTCCGGGCCATAACCTTTTTTTTCCATTTGAGTTTTGTCATCAAATTTTCACCAAAGCTTTATTATGAAAATATGGAGAAAGCATCTATCTATAATTCCAGTAATCTCTGTGTGTTTGTTTGTTTGTACGTTTGTACTGTAGCGGCTGCCGCTGAGTTTTCACAATCGCCTTGCACCTATCAAGGACGCGGAGCGATCACCATGCCGGGCTCGTCCAGGACGCCCAGGCTCGCCCTCAACTTGCCAGGCCGCAGCCAGGACGCTGGGCCACGCCCCCTGGCGCCGGGCCTGGGCAAACCCCCTGGCGGAATAGATATATATTGCTGACTGATAAACGGTTTTTCAGAGTGCCTGAGTGTTTGATTTCATTAAAGCAACTCAGATGAATTCTAGCTTTTTGTCGCGTCCATTCTTCCGATCGACGTGGGAGCCCCAGCTCCTTCATTGGTGACCTATCGACATGGACACGGCAGTCGCCCTTAAACTGCCTACCTTCTGGGAGGCTCACGCGGCGGTTTGGTTCGCACAGGCGGAGTCCCTGTTCGCCCTGCGAGGCATCACGGCCGACGACACCCGCTTCCACCATGTGGTAGCTGCGCTCGGGTCGGTTACCGCGGCCCGCGCCCTGAGCCTCCTCGAAAGCCCGCCAGCCGCTGACAAATACGGCGCGATTAAGAAGCTGCTCCTCGATGCTTTCGCCCTCCCATCGGCGGAACGCACACGGCGCCTGCTCGACCTGCCCGAGCTCGGCGACACGCGCCCTTCCGAGCGCATGGACTACATGCTTTCACTGCTCGGCGAGCACTCTCCGGCATTCCTGTTCCGGGAGCTGTTCTTCCGTCAGCTGCCTAACCCGGTACGCCTCGCCCTGGCAAGCACGACGATCACAGATCCCCGGGCCCTTGCCAGAGAAGCCGACAAGATCTCCGCCGCAGGACAGCGCATCGTAGCGGCGACATGGGACCCACCGCCGTCCGACGCAACACCCAGGGCGCCCGAGCACCCGGCACGGTCGACGGCCGAACTGCCGACGCCATTGGCGGCCGCTCTACCGAGCCGACCACCTCCGGCACGACGACCGAGGCCTCCACCTGACCAAGCGTGGTGTTACTATCATGCCAGGTTCGGACAGAAGGCCCGGACATGCCGACCCCCGTGCACCTTCGGCAGGCCGGGAAACGGCCGGGCCGGCGTTCATTACCAGCCATGAGCGCCGGCCACACGGGCAACTTACTGTTCATCACGGATAAAGCGTCCGGACGGCGCTTCCTGTGCGACACCGGCGCCCAACTGAGCGTCATACCCGCCTCTGACCAGGACAGGCAATCCGCGGTTTGCGGCCCCTCCTTAGTTGCGGCCAACGGATCGACTATCCGCACCTTCGGCCCGCGCAACGTCACCCTCTTGTGTGTGACCGCTGTTTCTCGACAACCACGGGTCCGATATACTTTAAACTTGCCAGGTATATTGCTGGGGACCCGAGGATGTGCCTTTTCAAGGTTTCATATTAATCGGACAATTACTTACCGAGCTATGTCCAAAAAACGATTCAACCAATCAGAGAGCAGCGAGCTATCGCGTGTGCCGAACGTGGCGAACACACTCTGCCTCGGATGGCACATTTGAGAGCGTATTCATTTATTTCCCGTCGGCAAACTATGTTGGCGCTATGTTGGCGTTAAACGATGTTTTAAAACTAATTAAAACCCCGGGGGGATTGTCACTGTACTCGCAAGCCGTTCGCCGTTCGCTTTGGCGTTGCGAATGGACCAAAACATTTCATGCACCAAACCATTTCATGTAAAGCGTTCGCCGTTCGCTTTGGCGTTGCGAATGGACCAAAACATTTCATGGACCAAACCATTTCATGTAAATAGAGGGGGGGATATAATTTTAGATATAGATATAGTACGGGCAATCGGGCATGCCCTAGTATTAATAATTTTACCAAAGGGTGAAAAGGTCAAACATCACATAAAATTGTCAATTTTCATCCGATTGATCTGACATTTTAAGAATTTGCATATTGGGTCACTGAATTGGTTCACCAATCAAACGTTAGAAGCTGATTTTTTTTTTTTTGAGATCTAAAGCTCAAAGGTCAAGCCTGCATAAAATCATCAACTTTCATTTTGTATTTTTAAACTATTTTCGTTATTTTGAGCAATGGAAGAAGAAGAAGAAAAAGAGGAAGAAGAAGAAGACGTCTGCTTCAAACAGATGCCTACGGGCTTTGCATTTTCAGATGCTTTATGGTTTTGTCTTGAGTTAGCTTCCATTTACTTTTTGATTTTCTAGTTTTCATATTCAAAACCTTCCCAGGAGAGTAATTGCTAATCTGTAGGTTATTTTTCTGTGCGGAGACAGTAGTATAATTACCTTTTCTGTTGAAATGGCTACAAGCAATGGTTTATTTGTTGTGGTTTATTTCCATAACATGGTTTATTTATGGAATATGATTTATTTCTGTTTATATGGACAAAAATACAAGTTTGTGTGGCAAGGGTGCCCACAGTTGTACAGTTTTTTAACTGTACAACTGTTAAGTTATGCAGGCGTGCATGGTGTTGGTGTCCTGTTTTCTGAGGAGTTTGTAGACAGTGTGGTGAGTGTGACTAGAGTGAGTGATAGGTTGATGATGGTGAAAATGATGATTGGAAAGCTCTTGGTGAACGTCATCTCGGGATATGCTCCGCAGGTTGGTCGAAGCGATGAAGAGAAGGACAAGTTCTGGTGTGCGATAGAGAAGCTGATGGAAAACGTGAAAGATGAGGAAGTTGTTGTGGTAGAAGGAGACCTAAATGGACACGTGGGAAGGAGTCGAGGCGGTTTTGAGGGAGTTAATGGGTGTTACGGATATGGTGTGAGAAATGGAGAAGGTGAAAGGATTTTGGAGTTTGCTGATGGAGCTGATTTGTTGATTTGTAATACTCAGTTCCAGAAAGAGGATAATAAGCTTGTTACATACACGTCAGGTGGGGCGACGACATCCGTTGACTACCTGATGGTGCGTAGGCGAGATAGGGGGCACCTCCGGGACACAAAGGTGATCCTGGGGGAGGAGGCTGTTTCACAGCACCACTTGGTTGTCTGCGACATAAGGGTGAAAGGTGCGAGGAGAGTTCGGCGGGTGAAGTACCAACCGAGAATGAAGGTGTGGAGGTTGAAAGAGGTGATAGTGAGGGAGGCATTAAAAAAGAGGCTGAGTAGGGTCGAGGATGATGTGGTTGAGCTTGAAAGTGGTTGCATGTCAATGAAAGATAGTCTGTTGGGAGCCGTTGGTGAGGTGTGTGGATGGACAAAAGGACCACCGAGGTACTCAAAAACATGGTGGTGGGATGATGAAGTTAGAAAGAGGATTGACGAGCAGAGGAAGAATTTCAAGGAGTGGCAGAAGACGAAGGGTACGGGGGCAGAAAAGGCAGACCATTAAAGTTATAAGGCAGCCAAGAAGGCTGCAAAGAAAGAGGTAGCAAAGGAGCAGGAGGCATGTGGGGAAATGTTTGGAGAACGCTTGGATTCGGAAGAGGGTCAGAGAGCGGTATTCAGGATTGCAAAGCAGATAGCGAAAGAGAGGTGTGATGTGATGGGGGTGAGTTGCTTGAAGGATGTAGTGGGACAAATTGTTGTGGACCCAGATGGAATTGAAGGAAGATGGAAGGGATATATGGAAATGCTGCTGAATGCAGAGAATGAATGGGATGGCAACATAGAGAGTAACCCAGTTTTAGGACCGGCAGAGAAGATAACTGAGAAGGAAGTTGAGGAAGCGATAAAAGCAATGAAGAGTAGAAAAGTGGGAGGGCCGGCGGGAGTTGTGGGAGATATGTTGAAGGCAGCAGGAAGTTGGGGTGTGAAGAGAATGACAGAGATCTGAAATCTGGTGGTGAAAGAAGGCCGCATTCCAGTGGATTGGGAACTGAGTACCCTCGTCCCTCTATACAAGGGGAAAGGTGACCCTCTGGAGTGTGGCTCATATCGAGCGATAAATTTATTGGAGCATGGAATGAAGGTATTGGAAAGGGTGTTGGAGAGGAGGATAAGGAAGAAAGTGAAGATCGACGAAATGCAGTTTGGATTTATGCCAGGAAGAGGAACAACAGACGTGCTTTTTATTGTAAGGCAGTTGCAGGAGAAGTACATGGAGAAGAGGAAGAAGATGTTTCTTGGGTTTGTTGATCTGGAGAAAGCATTCGATAGGGTTCCACATGTGGTCGTGACATAGGCATTGAGGAAGTTAGGAGTGGAGGAATGGTTGATCAGAGTCGTGATAGCAATGTACGAGAGAGCGTGCACAGCTGTAAGGACGAAGCACGGGAACAGTGGTGAGTTTGAGGTGAAGGTGGGAGTGCAGCAGGGGTCGGTACTAAGTCCACTACTATTTGTAGCTGTGATGGAGGTGCTGGCTCGGAACGTAAAGGAGGGTTTACCGTGGGAGTTGTTGTATGCAGATGATCTGGTGTTGATTGCGGAAAATATGGATGGACTGAAGGAAAAGATGAACAAGTGGAAGGAATGTATGGAGACAAAAGGTCTGAAGGTGAATATAGGAAAGACGAAGGTGATGGCAAGTGGTAGAGCATGTGGTGAGGTGGAATGAACTGGGAAGTGGCCCTGTGCTGTGTGCAGGAAGGGTGTCGGAGTGAACTCCATTCAATGTACAATGTGCGCTGAGTGGGTTTATCAAACATGTAGTGGTCTGAGAGGGTCATTAACCAGTGTGGCAGCTACATTCAAGTGGAAGGTGTGCACAGAGGGAGCTGCAGATGTAGGAAATGTTGAGTTGGATCTTGGAGACAGCATGAAGCTGGAAGGTGTGAAAACATTTTGCTACCTAGGAGACATGTTGTACGGAGAAGGTGGATCAGACTCGGCAACGGTCCGCTAGAGTGAGATGTGCATGGAAGAAGTTTGGGGAACTGAGTAGTGTGCAGACGAGGAGGGGAGTGTCGTTGAAGCTGAAGGGAAAGGTGTATGCTGCACATGTGAGAAGTGTTATGATTTAAGGGAGCGAGACATGGGTAATGAACGTAGAGTAGCAACGAAGGCTGGAAAGGGTGGAAATGCGAATGGTTCGATGGATGTGCGGAGTATCGTTGAGAGAGAGGAAGACAAATGATGAATTGCGAAAGATGATGGGAATAGAGCCTGTGATTGATGCTGTGAAGAGGAACAGGTTGAGATGGTTTGGTCATGTGTTGAGGAAGGATGAAAGTGACTGGTTGAGAAGAGTGATGGAAATGAATGTAGAAGGAAGTAGAGGACGGGGAAGACCGAGAAAGACTTGGCTAAAGATGGTGGAAGAAGAAATGCGGGCAAGGGGGTTAACAAGGAGAGATGCAGAAAATAGGGCAAAATGGAGAATATTGTCATGGGGACCGCAAGGCTAACCCCCGCTCTAGCAGGGAAAATGGCCTTAAAATGCATGTTGTTGTTGTTGTTGTTGTATAGACAACAGACTGCTGCCTCGATCGCTGAGGCCTATCTTCACAAGTCCCGTGACACATGTCAGCTCAATATCCTTTTAACTGTTGCTTTGGTCGTTTTGCATTGAAGGGAAAATATATAGGGGGTCATGGCAATTGTAAATATGACACTGAAGATGACTTTGGCTTTACATAGCAATAAGCACCAACATGGTGGCTGTATGATTTTTCAGGTTGAAATTGTTGGTGGAGTCAGCCTTAAAATGCCTGTGTGGTGTTGTTGTTGTTTGTTTATATGGCTACCCACACTTCGTATTGAGGGACTAATGAGTAGAGTAGCAGAAACTTGAGATGGTAATGTAACTGATGATTATGTGAACCATGTTAGGGAAGTGATCTTTACTGATAAATACATAGATAGTGCCATTCATCCTTAATGGTAACAAGGAGGATTGCTCCTCTGTAATGCTTCCTTGTCACATGGAATGTTTTCTTATAATTTAAGTAAACTTGTTCCCATAAGGCCAGGTCATGTAAATATGTGATTACATTATGCAGTCATACATCTGGATTTTGGGACTTCCCAGGCAGCACACAGCTCACAACCACAGGACCAGCACTGGGACAAAGGCTGGTGGCATGAGCCTGCAACGGCTTGTGGGAGCAGGCAGCTAGATGGGATTCTAACCCCGAGCAGTTGACGCCAAATAGCAGATAGGAAGGGGTTGTACGTTTTGAGAAGATGCTGCGGGAAAGATTGTGAAAGAAAGAAAAAAATTAAGACAAATACTGGAACAAAACCAGAGAGTTCAAAGAACACGACAACCCACACAGTGTTCAGGTATATACAGTACTTCAATTTTAATAAAATAATGATTTTAGGAGATGGAAGCTTTATTAATCACACCATAGAACACAGACAGCATCAATTGGCCTCGTATATAGCCATTTTAGCGGCCTCTTCTTCACCAAAAATACTATACCCTCTCACATGCCATTCCCACTCATGCTATATATCGTTATACGTATAGTTTACGGTCCCAACACTCGCCGACCCCTTGTATACGCGGTTGATAAAATGTGACCTGCTTCTACATTCGCGGCCCTGTGCCTCGTGCATTCACGGTTTTTCGGGGGCGCAAAAAAAACAAAACCCGTCTCCCACCAGCAGCACCCATGACACTTCTAAAATCATCTTCCACACGTCATGCATAAAGCCGCTGTACATGCGTAACCACGCAATTCGCCATTCTTTTTGCTGGCATATTCGTGGATTTTCTGACCGACTCCGACATTTGCGGACCTGTGCTTTGCGTATTCGTGGTTTATCCCCTCCCCTTCAAATCTTCCTCCTCACCCCTCCCCTTCAAAACTCCCGGACCTCACCCCTTCCCTTCAAAACTCCCCCCTCACCATTCTTCTTCAAATCTCCCATCCCACCCGTCCCTTTCAAATCTCCCCTTTCACCCCTCCTCCTCAAAGTTGCCTCTTAACTCATCCACACAGCTGCCTCCTCTCCGCTTCCTCTCTCTTCCAACTCATTCCTCCACCTCATCCAATCTTCTACTTCCCTCTGACCCCCTCAAATTACTCCTCATTGTGCCTCATCCTATCACCATCTAGCCTTTTGTTCTCATCCTTCCCTCTCTCCTTGCTCTTCTGCATTCTCTGACACACTGTCAACAGCTGTCCCTACCTCTTATACCACATTTTACCCTACCCCTCCCTTCTGTTGTACCTCAGGCTCCCCCTCCCTCGTCTTTAACGGTATGGACCTCAAACATTCGGGGCCTGCGCTGAAACCTGATTGATCTCTCCATTCAGGTTGCTTCTGACAACGCAGACGTGATCTGCTTAACAGAAACTTTCCTCCTTCAAGATGTCTCTGATTCTTTAATATCTCTTCCTGGTTACTCCCTCCTCTGGTATGATAGACCTGAACCTCGTCCTGGTGGTGGAGTTTCTATCCTTATCAAAAACTCTCTTCCTCACTCTCCCTGCACTGCCCTCTCTCCAGCACACCCCCAGGAGTACCTCTGGCTACGGTTTCCCCTCCACTCCCAACTTTTGTTCATATATAAATGTGTGATTATTATAGTTATGCGAGATTATTTATCCATTCGGGTCATATTTGCTCCAAATTCCAAGATAAGGTGTGAAGGAGAGGGAAATGAGAGTTTTTGGGAGAAGCAAGTACCATTGTCACCACATGTATGTGAAGCAAAAAGCTGGGTTAAGCAATTGGGTCACTTACTGCCTGTCTGTCCATCCACCGACATCAGTTTATGATCGAGGAAAAACCTAATTTCATTTGAATGTTATATTTTGAACATGAATCCGAACATTAATTGGAAACCTGTAGTTTAGCAGTAATTTTGCTCTGAATTTGTCCCGATCGCACATGCGCAGAGAGGGGTGAGATAATATTTTTACTCCGTCTGCCTGTCTGGCAGTCAAATATAATTGAAAATCATTCCAAACAGAAAACGTACTGTTTTTAAGGACGTCATAAAGGCCACAGACAACAGGTACGAAGAACTATTATAATGTGTAAAATAAGGTGGTGTAAAAGCCACTGTGTCAGCGTTGGTATACTTCCGGATTTTTTATTATTTTAATACAACCTTTAAAATATTTATTTTATTTCAATTTAATTGAATACTTAAATTGAGGAAATTTAATTTACCTCTTGAGGAAATGCCCCGCTGAGTATGGGGAGAAAAGCGGCACCATTGTTATGACGTCGCTGTTACCCCGAGTATCCTGGGAAGTGATGGAACTTCCCCCAAGCTCAGTGGCTGTGTTGAGTGATTGGCTCATCAGTATGTGTGTGTGTGTGTGTGTGTGTGTGTGTGTGTGTGTGTGTGTGCGTGTGTGTGTCAGCTCTTTTACGAGCGTTAGCCCAAGTATAAAAGCTAAACACAAATCACCTTATCGCTTCCAAAAACCTCCAGTTTTGCAGTACTTGGACATGTTAAATAAGGTGGTGTATAAGACTGCATCACCGACGCTAACTTTCTGGAATTTTTAATGCGACCTTTAAAATCATTATTATGCATAAAAACATGCTCCAATACCTCCTCAGACTTGCACCGCGTATGATGATCAAATGCAGTGGGAGAGAGGCCGACGGAAGGCAGTTTCAAACAAACCTGTAGATCAGCTTGTTGTATAAGCGTGAGCTGGGGAACCCGAGCATGCCACAAGCCACTTGTGCCTCAGACTGTGTCCATCCTTGCCCACACACTTGGTGCCAGGTTCCGGAGGGTTGCCGGACCTCCAGCCAGCCTTCGTTAGGGGGCTGTCGGTTGCGCTGACCGGGCAAGACTGGTCGTAGCCGAACCTCACCCAATCGCGTCTCACCGGGTGCAGAATTGAGCTAAGTTTGGGGTTCATCGCAAATGAAAAAATAATCACAGGGGCAGGATAGCATGGGGAGAGGGGCAAGAAAGTTGTAGTATAGAGGTGAGGCCTGTTGAGTTGAGATGTTATATGCAGAATACTAATGCCAATATGGAATGATAAGGGAAATTTATGCCAGCCCTGCACTGCTGCTCACCATGAGGATATGGCACAGTTCATGGATTACCTTTTTGTACTGAAGACAATTGTGAAGTACCACTGGGGGAAGTTTAAGATGGACAGGAAATAAAACAAAAATGGTGGAAACGACAGACCTGCATACCAGGTGGTGGGAAACCAGGCCGACGCTTTGTTGAGCAAATTATGCCAGCGTCCTCTTCGTGAGTGCAGTCGGTCTGACCCCAACCCGGAAAGCGGCAGTCTGCAAGGCTCTCTTCAGGACCACGACACGTCACTTCATCTAGCCATATTTTACCTGAGGAAAGACAAAAAAAAAAAACACTTTTAAAGTGGCAGTTTTAATTGGCTGTAACCTTCACTCACTTTGCTTTTAATTGGCTATAACTCCTTGGTACACCTGAGCTCCTCACCAGATACAAGGCTTTCATCTGCAGCTCAATGGAATACTGCTCTCCCCTCTGGGCTGGTGCTCCTGCCTCGCACCTAGCTCGGCTTCACGCTGTTGAAACCAAAACGTTCAGAATCATTGGAATCTCCCGCGATGACGCTATCTCCGAGGGCCTTTCACTTCCTCACCACAGGCAGGTTGGTGGTCTTTCCGTCTTCTACCGACTCCTCTCCGGCCTTACTCCCCCAGCTCTCTCTGGGCTCTGTCCCCCAAATATTCCTACAGGTCGTACAAGATGTGCCTGCAACCCTCTTATGGTTAAACTGCCAAAATCAAGACTCTCTGCTCACATTCACTCTTTCATTCCCCTTTTCTCCCGCCTCTGGAACAAACTCCCCCACTCCCTTCAATCCCACTCCTCCCTCCAGGTCTTTAAAACAGCTGTTCACCACCATCTCTTATCTTCCCCCATCCAAAACCTTGATCTTTTCTACCCCCGCTAATTCACCCCAAGTTCACTTTTTTAAATACCAACTTATTTCCTGGAGGTCCTTGGTGTCCTTGTGTTTTATACTTCTCCCACCCCCTTCCCACGCCTCCTGCCCCCAAGCCCTCTCCCTCCCATAGATCTCTCGATGTCCCTGCTCTCAAATGTTGTGTTTTTGTGCTTCCCCCTCTCTCCCCATCCTGTCTACCGCTCCCCTTATTATATGTTTTATGTGTTTGTTTTATTTTTTGTGTGATTAATGTTAGCTCTTTCACGAGCCTTGATCCTGTATACAAAAAAATAAAATAAAAAACTCCACCTGTAATCCACCGATCCATTGCTGTGTTCATTCTGATAACGTGTCTGTATCCAAATCGCATCAGTACCAAAATAATCCTTCACTAGCAACACAACAGGTTGCATGGAATGTTACCCACCTGTTCCCATGCCATAGTGGGCACTGTGGGTCCAGCCGGTGGCCTCCGTGTAACCGAGCTGGCGACATGCAACATGAGCAGCCTTGAGGGCAAAGCCATCGTCGCACACGGTTCCCCACTCACCTTCTCTCCACACCTCCAGCCGCCCCTAACACGCAACACAGACCTCATTTAAACAGGTTAGAAAACCCCAAAAGCGGTTCAATGAAGTTTCGATAATGCACTGCGCTACCTCGTGTTGCTTCCGAGGATAACCGGCCATCCGCAACACCACGGCTCCTTTGCTGTGATTTTGTGGTGCTGCAAGAGTTTGAAACCCCCAAGAGTTGGCGCAGAGAAAGACCATCAGGACTGGGAGCCTCATGTTCCTACACACCAGTTGCACCCCAAGACGAACCACACCAGACAGTAATAAACTTGTGTTATGTTGCCATACCTTCTGGAAAGCAATGGTAACTGCATAATCAAGATTATTCTAGAAGGTTCTTCATTAAATTTAATAATTATTTGCTGTTCAGCCTTCATAGTTATCTCACGTGCCACCATCTTGATTTTCCTCCTCTATTACTACTACTTGGTTCATGGCCACAATTATTCTCACCTTCTTGGGGAATCGACTGGAGAAAGTTTTTGGCCCAGGTCTAGTCACGGACCGGCTGGCAAGGCCTCACGTTTGACTGAAGTTGGAAGGAATTTGGAATGATTTCAGGGTGCCGGCAAGAACTCGCGTGCTGTTGTGAAAGACGCCGTGAGATCTTTGCACACAAGGATTTATAGGCTCGAGCAGAAGCTATATGGCAAAGGGCGGCAGGTTCACAAACCACCAAACGGTTTGTGGAGAGACGGGTGGATGGTAAAGAATCAGCGTTTATGGAAGAGATTGTGGATGTGCATGGGTGAGCGCATAAGGAAGTGATGAGAGGAAAATTTGAAAGGCTGAATTGAGGAGGACGAGACAACGGACACGGAGACGATTCCACAATCGGAAGAATAAGGGGAAGAAAGAATGCAGGTGGGAAACCAGCCTAGTTGCTGGTTGAGTAGGTGAGGTTTTCTTGAGGAACTTGTGTGATCTGGAGTGGCTTGGGGAAAACAGGAGGGGCAAGGGCAGATGTAAGGATCTTTAATGTCCACCAACTAATGCTAGTAGAAAGGGGCACTCAAATTCATCTTTCGGATGGCACGCTCAATGAAGCGCCCCGCCTGGAAAGTGCCAGGATGACAGTTTATAGTTGTTCGGAAAATCAAACCTAGATTAGCGCGTCAAAGGCAAGCACATTACCACTGAGCTATCCTGTTATCCCCAATATTATTCAATATATAAAAGGCTGCCACATATTCCAACAGGATGGTGCAACGTTGGTGTATTCACTCTTGAACTGTCTAGCCTTGGTTTGATTCACAACCCCAATATAAACTGTCGCTAGGTTGGCACTTCGTGGGCAGTGTGTGGCATCACTAACAGCATCACCACTCCGATAAACCTTTACCTGAGTGTCCCATTTGCTAGCATTGCTTGGTGTATCTTAAAAACAAGGCTGAAAGTCTAACAGCGGCGTAGCCGGGCTTGTTTGATACTTTAGTTGAAGAGGATAGTATGAACTGGGTGGAGATACCAGTTAGCAAATAATGTAAGTACTGTACTAAATTATTTTGAAGTACCATAAGTCTCTAAGCTGTCTGTCACCATGGAAGTGAAGAGAGTGCATTGAGACACTGGTTTATTCTACATGTTTCGAGTCAACAATGAACCAACCATACACCGCTTCAATGCAGTAACTTTGCAGTCATGACAAAGGGATTGCAGTGTGATGATTATATTTACTATTTATTATTATTATTATTACAAAAACGATACTACTGTATCAAGGCACCTGGGCTAATTTGTCCGAAGCGACCTGAAGGTGAAGCATGAAGGCAGGAAGCCTAAGGCCTATATGTACAGTGCCGTTGGAAGACCCGTAGCGCATATGCTTTCAATAGTTGATGGTCATTTTAACAATCGGTTTGTTTGTGTTTCACACTGAATGAAAAACGTGAAGGTGGAGCATGGTGATTGTGATATGTGACAGGTTCGATGATATGTTCGGCCTGAACCGCATAGAAATCAAAATGGCGGCGTGTGGAGTCAGCCGTCGTACCGCCGTAATGACATCAGATGTAATCATATCACATCACCCCTGTCATGTGACCAGATCCTCAGCTCTGGGTGGTGTACGTTTGTGAAGGACATACATACATACATACGGACAGACAAATACTGTTCTGGACGGCTATGCCCTACATGCTCTGCAGTAAAAACCCATGGTATATTTCGTGAAGAGTAGCAGAGTTATCGCCGACACCCTGAACAAATAACAAATTCCTGCCACCTTCAGTTGAACTTCATGCCCAAGAGAAAACAAACACATGCAGTGAGATTTGGTTGGCCAGGCATGGACGCTAGGGTCATGTTTGCCCCAAATGCCATTTCCCATTCACAACTTATGTTCCTCGAGTGATAATCGCAGGTCGAGCATTTGACCTCACCCTCTTCCTGGGCGTGCGAAATGGTGTTAATCAGTCATACTGTATGATGTGTCTTCTATTAATATGGAGCTATGGCTATCACTTGGTATCCCAGGGGTCTCTAGGGTCGTGATTTGGCTCTTTGACCATTTCATAGCAGAGGCGGAATTAAACTGGACAACTTGCATCAAGCTGTATTATCTCTCAGGAGCACAAACAGAACACCGGAGCAATAACTAATAGGATCCTGGTAGCTATGCTGATAGCTACGTTTTTGTTTGCTCCAGTTGTCGATGATCGCGTCTGTGTCCACTTGAGCTCCCATCAGTCCCATGTAAAATGTGCATGCACACGGAGCCCATTGTGCGTAATGGGCGCAAGGCCAGGAGACGGAGCTTCGCGGCACGCAGAGCCGGACTTGGGACGCCCTTAGGTACACATCAGCTGGGGCATTGGGGTCGCACCACATATGTCAATGGCGCATCTCAGAGAAAGTTTCACAGCTTGGATTTTAGAAAATGCAAAAGAGGATATCATATGTGACTTGACTCGACTTAATTGCACAGGGCTGAAGCTGGCCCCCTCTACAGGTCTAGCCAATCACTTGGTGAAAATTTCGTGCCAATCGGACCAACGGTTGCAGAGAACGTGGTTTAAAAAAAATTCGGACCTGGAAATGGTGGGGGTAGGGGCAGAGGGGGAGTGGGGGGAGGGGGAGGAGGGCAGGATCGGGTAAGAAGAATAAACTATAGTAATAACAATAGGTGTTCCTCTACATGCAATGCATGCAATTACATGCAAACCTAATTAATATCTTTCATATTATGCTGTTTTCAATTTGCTTTCATTTCCCTCTAAAACCTTTTTATGGGTGACGAAGCCAAGCTAGACCGGCACTCTTCGACGTCGCGACGTCGACCGATATAAATATGCCTCCACCCGCATTATTATATCATTATACATACTTGTACCAAGTGTGACGTAAATCCCTTCAGTAGTTCTCAAGTTATCACATTTCTGCATGACATGACCTCAGGACCTCTGACCTCGGGACCCTAAAAATCTAATCAGTTAATCTTTACATCATTATACATACCTGCACCAAGTTTGAATTAGATCATTTCAGCTGTTCTCAACTTATAGAACTATTACAGATTTGACCTTTGACCTCTTGCCCCCAAATTCTAATCAGTTAATCTTTACATCATTATACATATCTGTACCAAGTTTGAATTAGATCGTTTCAGCCACTCTCAAGTTATCGTGGTAACGAAAACCTATCATGGACGGACGGACGGACAACCTGAAAACATAATGCCTCCTGCGACTTCGTCGGCGGAGGCATAAAAATATATCAAAAACAAAGTGATTTTAGTTTCATGTTGTGCTTTACAACACGATTTTAGTGAATTTGTTTTAAGCAATTGTTAGGAAAATCTCAGATTTTGAGGGAATGTCAAAAAACTTAAAAACCAAAGTTTGGTGGAATTAATACTATGACAGATGTGATGAAGAACAAGCATTCTGAGTATTGCGCTGCAATACATGTCCCCTACCGGCAGTCTGTCGTCCGGAAAACTGTTGGGGAAATTACCAAAGGTTATTCACCCACAGGTTCTGAATCGTTCCCAATCGCAAATTACCTCAGGACGGGCTCACCTGTGATTCGCACTCGGGACTTCGATTTATACACCTTGCAGACAGGTCAGCAGAAGCACCATAAATAAGTTGTTGATAAAGAACCTTTCGAGTCGCTAAATATCAGCAATTTATTATATTTTCCGGTTCACGATCAATGATCGATGTGTATATATATATATGTTGCTCGGCTTGGCTCCGCCCCTCCGGAAAGCGCGCGCTGTCGCGCTGTTGACGTTCGCGAGGCGAGGCTGAGGGTGCGCGGTGCGGCTTGAGGAGAACTAGAATAAACAAGAGATATCCATTTAAAATATATATATTGTTGCGAATATGGAATTTGGCCTCCATATCGGCTTGTAAATATTCCCCTATTTTCTCCAATACTCCCCAACTTTCCCCAATCCCCCATTCCCTAGTCCCATTGCATGTAAACAACAATCAGTAGAGCCGACCTTCCCCTTATTCCCCCATTAAATGTCGTGCCCAGGTCCACCGCACCACACGTAGACAACTTTCGGACATCTTCCTAGTTATTCTTAATCTATGTCAGTTAAGGCCTCGTTTCCATTAATTATGACTCTTCGTTGCACCAGAATGTGATTATATGGCATCAGTAGTGAGTTTAGGACCTTTCCCATACCTCCTCCCATCTTCTTCCCCAAACAACAACAATAACAACAACTACAACAACAATTACAACTACAACTACGACTACAACAACAGAGGGGCGGGGAGTGTGCGTCCTCACACCGGCTCGGTTACCCGCCATGACCATGCGCTCCACGGCGTTACCCCGAAGGGGCTGGCTGTCAGCTCCTCGTCAGGGGCGGAGCCAGTAACCCCCCCACGCACCCAATGAGAAGCAACGTGCCGATTCCATCTGGGGCGGAGCTAACGAGCCGAGGGCGTGTCACTCCCCGCCGGATATACGCGGCCCCGCGCCGGATGTGACGTGAGATGCGCCTCAGCTTGGAGAGAGAAGCCACCGCCACCCCCAGCGCGACGATACCTCCCCGCATCTTTGGACCGGACCGGACCGTACTGTACCCTGCTTTGAGCCAAGAGTGCACCTTGAGCCATCGCTATCTGCCTTTCCTTGCCATCAACCCCCGTGTGAGTCAGCCTTGTCCCGTTTACCTGTCGTCTGTCCGGGGTTAATGTAAGAGTGTGTCTAAGTGCCTGTCTTCCTGTAATATACCTCTAGCCCCTGTAATCTGACCTTTCCGTACGAATATAATCTCGTCCGGAGGTCTTGAGAATTGAAACATTGGTGTCGTATTGTGTTATTGTAATCCAGCCGGGTGTCTTCTTTTTCTTATTGAGCCAGCATCGCGCGACTAGTCAACGTTCGGGCACAATCGGGTAACTTGTGCAGACGTGGTCATACCATAAAACCGCTCGGTAAATAACATCCAAGCCACGTCTGTAACAATTGGTGTCGAGGAGTGGAATTCGAACCCGGGACTAAATTTATTAGGCCCAAATTGGTAACAAGTAGAATCGATTCGGAGCGCGTTTCCCGCGCGAAATTATAACGGCGAAATTTGTATTTGTTTTACGAAACTCGAATTTTGCAAGTCGCGCTATGGCGGATCAACACGGCTGGGGTCCGGTAGGGGAGAGTGAGGCAGGGTCGGTCCAGGACCAAATTGAGGGACATGAGGGACATGAGGAGAGCGAAACAGCGGGGGTAGCAGGTGCACAAAATGGCGCTCTCGCGCACGATGCTTCAGGCGCGCAAAAAGGCGCCTCGCTGGTCACCGTGCCCGCGACCGAAGTAGCGCCGCTGGGAAGATTGGAACTTTTTTTTATACAAATGACGGCCCTTATGGAAAAGAATAGTGAGCGATTGGAAAACCAAATGGGGGTAATGAGGGACGAAGCGAGGGCTCGGAGTGAGCAATTGGGGGTAATGAGGGACGAAGCGAGGGCTCGGAGTGAGCAATTGGGGGTAATGAGGGACGAAGCGAGGGGTACCAGTGAGAAGTTAGACAATAATTTTGAGGGGTTAGACAACGGGATAAAAGAAGTGAAAAATGGGTTAACGGGGGTAGAAATCAGAATGGCCGCTCAAGAGAATCAAATGGAAGGGATGCAAAAGGGGTTAGAGGGGGTAGAAAATAGAATGGCTGCCCAGGAGAATCAGATAGAGGGAGTGAAAAATGGGTTAGAGGGGTTAGAAAACAGTATGGAAGGCAAATTGAGGGACATGAGGGACCAAGCGGAAAGGGAAGTTAAACAAATGGAGCAGCAGATAGAGGGGGTCAGAATGGGGGTAGAAACCAAACTGGATGCTCACAGGGAGGAAATGGAGCAGATGAGGGTGGCATCTGGGCAGGAGATGCAAGTGATGGGAGAGCAGATCAGAAGAGGAGTGAGTGAGGAGGTCGGAGGAGTGCGCGAGGAGGTGAGGCACTGTAGGGAGCACATGGAGAAGGAGGTGAGAAAGGGGACTGTAAAGTTACAGGGGGGCATAGAGGTCCTGACGCAGGAGGTGGAACAGCTGACGGAGGGACAAAAAGAACTAACGGAGCAGGTTCAAAGGAACACTGCGGTATTAGGAGGGTTAAAAGTGACACAGAAAGAACTAAAAGACGACTTGATAGCGACGAAGAGGGAATGTCAGATGGTACGTGAGGGACTGACAACGAGGTTGGACGAGGTGGTAGAGGTAATGGAGACGAAGGACCGGCAGGTGAGGACGCACATGGAAACGGTCAAGGTAGCCTTGGAGGACGAGCTTGAGGAGACGTACCGGGGAATAAAAGAGGTGAAGCACAAATTAGAAGAAGTGGAAGAAGGGATGAGCGAAATTAAGAAGCGACGGAGAGGGGATAAGAAAGAGATAAAAGAGGAGATAAAAGAATTGGTCCAAAGTCTGTGTTTGGATCGTGATGATGTGCTCATTAACCGGATGAGGGATTCGCAGGTGATGGAGGAGAAGCGAAGAGGAAGAGGACCCGGTGTAAGTGGTGACCAATATGGTCGTGCGTATGATGCGCCAGGTGATTTAAGAGGCTTGGGGGTCGAGATAGACCCGGGTGTTCGTGAGAGGCCGTTGGTGAAGTGTGCGACAGGTCTGGTGTGCGAAAGAGGAGGTGTGCGAGAAAGTCCGACTCTGGGGTGTGTGAGGAAAAAGTGCGTGCCAAGGAGGGAGGGTGCTGGCGAGAGTGAGTCGGTCGTAGCGCGTGTGCGAGGGGGCACATGGAAGCGCGGTGTGGTGAGTGTTACAGAGGATGTGACGGGAGAGTGTGCGCGAGGAAGGTGTGTGACGGACAGGTGCATGGGGAAAGAGTGCGCTGTCAAAGGCAAGGAAGAATGCACACCTGTGGTGAGTGTTACAGAGGGTGTGACGGGAGAGTGTGCGCGAGGAAGGTGTGTGACGGACAGGTGCATGGGGAAAGAGTGCGCTGTCAAAGGCAAGGAAGAATGCACAGCTGTGGTGAGTGTTACAGAGGGTGTGACGGGAGAGTGTGCGCGAGAAAGGTGTGTGACGGACAGGTGCATGGGGAAAGAGTGCGCTGTCAAGAGTAAGGGTGAGTGCGCTGTCAGGAATGGAGGTGAAAGTAGTGAGAGTGACATGGAGCGTGAGTTAGTTGTGACAGGTGAGCGAGGATGTACACCTGGGATGGAAGGATGCACCCCTGGAATGGTAGAGCGTGAGTGGGAATGCACGCTGGAGTTGGTGGTGAGGCACGTGGTTGGGTGTGCGAATGAGAGCACACCTGTGATTGTCACAGAGGAGGTGACCGAGGAGGGGGTGCGAAGCGGTGTATTGGTGAGGTGTGCGACCAACGAATGTGTGCCAAAGTGTTCGGTGGTCAGGTGTGTGACCAAAGCTGTGAGTGGAATGGGAGTACCTGGGTGTGTAAGGAAAGGTACGAGGAGCATGGGCACGGCTGGATGTGTGAGCAAGGAACGGGCTGCGGGGTGTAAGCATGCAGGTGAAGCATCGACATTAAACGGGATAGAGTTTAGAACGACTTATAGCCGAATCGGGCCCTCGGTGCGTGCTGGGCCTCGCTTTGAACGGCCGCGTCCGTGCTCCACTAGGCGGAGCTGGCAGCCCGATAGGAAGGGTCGTTATGGCGACCACGTTTTGTTGAGACGTGCCGGCAGGTCGAGATCGGGACATTGGATGGCTCCACGCCGAGGTGATGCGTGGGATCTCGGCCCGGGTAAGCCCCCGTCCCTGCACCGAGTGCCGGACGCATCCAGCCGCTGGCACAAAACAACCAGCATCCATTGCTTGGCTTTACGAAGCCGGGCTTTGGACAAGGATTGGCGCACCGAGAGGTATTAGTGAGTCGACTGGGTGATGAGGTTAGTGTTTTGGCCCCAAAATTAGAGAAAAACAAAATTTGATGATTGGCAAAGGATTGGCAGAGTGATGATTGGTAATGGTACAGTGATTGGCAGATGATTGGCAAATTTTTAATTTGTTGAAATTTGATGTGCAAAATTGGTAGTGAGAGACCCCCGATGTGGTGGGATGGCATCCCTGCCACCCTTCCCATGTGTGGGGGCAAAGGAGCAATAGCTTATGGGGTGTATGGCAGTGAAAACTAGCCCGGGTGGGTTAGGATATTGTGTGTAGGGATCTAGAAGAGATTGACATTAGGTAACGTTAAGTTTAGTTAGTGACTGATACCTGTAGTGGGGACGCAGGTAGATTAGTATGGATGATAATGACGTGGGAGCGCAATAGTTTAAAGGGACGACTGGGAAGCGCAAGTTTCAGAAGGGAGTAGTTAGCCGAGATGATGCTGTGTGTGTGAGAATTGAACAGATGTGATTGCACAGGTGTGCAACTGGACAGGTGTGTGGAGCAGTGTATGAGTAGTGAGTGTTGTGGATCAGCGCGAATGCGCTTGGGGAGAGAAGGGTGCAGGTGGCACCAAGTGTGAGAGCACAGGTGTGCAAATACAGGTGTGTGGAGAGAGTTGGAGTAAGTGGTACGGAGTGGTGTGCATGGTGCGAAGGTGTGGATGGGGGAAGAGTGGACCCCCATCACGGATACCCGGGGCGGGTAGTGTAAGTGTTAGGTAGAGGGTGCAGGTAAATTGTGGTTGGATATTGGCATCTGTGGTGCGGTTGCAGAATGGTGTTGTGAATGGGTGCATTAGTGTTGTGGAAATGGCTGTGCGTGTAGCCTGTTAGTGCGTGTAGTTGGTTGGGCACTCCACCACTGTGAGGATGTCGGCCAGGTGAGGCCGCAGGTGGGCTCTGGGAGCCGGTAGTTGTGAGTGGGTGCCTGAGGATCCCGGGTGTGGATCGGGCAGCCCAGTGCCAGAGAGGGCACGGAGTGGGGAGAGCGCCAGAGGGCCTTCCCCAGGTAGATAGGTTAGGGTAAGGAGCAGGTAAGCTCGGAGGCAACTGCAGTGGTGGAGGTGTGCAGGTGGGTAGACCCACTGGGAGAGGTACACGCCACAGCCCAGAAATTGTACGAGGGCACCGGGAGATGAATCGGGGGAGTGAGACCCCAAATTGAAGAGCACCACAGTTTGGCCAATGGGAATTGGTTTTTAGAACCCATAGTGTAAGAGGGCCAATGGTTTGGCCGGAGGAAGACCCCGGGTAGTGTAAAGTTGTTAAAGTCATTTAGGAAATAGTTAGGATTGAAGAACCTGTCGCACCATACGCAGCCACTTACCTGTGGTGATGATGATGACTCCACACCTGTGTTTTCTTTGTTCTGTGTGCAGGAAATGAGATTGCTGTGGATTTGTGAGACGCATCACGACGTGGATGAGACATTGGGGTGATTCCATCTCTCCCTCCCTAGGAGGGACTGATGATGAATTGGTAATGGCAAATTATGATGTTGAGCTGGAGATGGCAAATTTTGATGAGAGTTGAAAATGGCAAATTTGATTGGTTAGGAGGGAGAGAAGACGAATTTGGTATATGGGAGGAACGGGGAAGACAGTAGGGATGTTTGTTGATTTGTAAAGTAGATGTTTATGGGTAGTGTTGTGTTTTGTGGATACAGTAAGGGGTAAGGGAGGGGCCATGTAGGTTACCTGGTGGGGGGGGGGGGCGTACGATAGGAACGTACCTGTCTCACCTGGTTCCCATGTGCCCCCAGTGTGCATCACCTTACATTGCGTGCACTTTTGCGCCCTTACCACCTTACTCACTTGTCTGCTTCTTTTGTCTCCCACCTCCGAGGATCTGGCTTTGGGGTAGAGAGAGAGGAGAGAGAGGTGCTGGCTGCGCAGTTGTGGGCCTGCACTTTCGCTGTTCGCTGCCTGGATCGGTACACCATATGGACCGCAATGTTTGTGGCCACCCACAATGGACCGCAGTTCGTTTGCGGCCAAGCACCACCCGTTGATGGACCTATGGGTCAACGTGGCACCTATGCCATAAAGGTGAACCACTGTTAGTTAACACCAAGTGCACCACAAGAAGAGCAAGAGACACCTGCAGGGTTAGGGGTTGTCGAATTTATTTTTATTCCAATGAACAATGGTGACTGCACCGATTGGTGGTGGGGTGGTGCTTTTGATGCTGGGAAAGGGTGCTCTGCACGTTATTAAAGGCCGTCGGCCACAGAGCACTCGTGGGTTGGTGTATCGATGCTGGCAAGCGCGCTCTCTCTATGCATAACATCTGCATGTGTTCCTCCAAAGACAGGTCCTGGATCGTAGTGTAGATATCAGCGTAATCTTGTAAATAATGCTCCCTACCGGCTGTATGTTTAGTTTGAGGATTCTTTCCGGATTCGGTTATCCTGTGGGTGTGTTTCTGTGAGGAGAAGGGTGCAACGTCGCAGGGGGACATATTTACTCATTTGTGAATATCTGTAAAACTGTCGCACTCAGGGTAGAGTTAATAGTAGAGGGAACTACATTGCGTGCCACACTAAAGTAGGTAAAAATTTATCGGGTCGGGACGCCCCGAGGGTAGAGAAGGGTGCAATGTTGCGAATATGGAATTTGGCCTCCATATCCGCTTGTAAATATTCCCCTATTTTCTCCAATACTCCCCAACTTTCCCCAATCCCCCATTCCCTAGTCCCATTGCATGTAAACAACAATCAGTAGAGCCGACCTTCCCCTTATTCCCCCATTAAATGTCGTGCCCAGGTCCACCGCACCACACGTAGACAACTTTCGGACATCTTCCTAGTTATTCTTAATCTATGTCAGTTAAGGCCTCGTTTCCATTAATTATGACTCTTCGTTGCACCAGAATGTGATTATATGGCATCAGTAGTGAGTTTAGGACCTTTCCCATACCTCCTCCCATCTTCTTCCCCAAACAACAACAATAACAACAACTACAACAACAATTACAACTACAACTACGACTACAACAACAGAGGGGCGGGGAGTGTGCGTCCTCACACCGGCTCGGTTACCCGCCATGACCATGCGCTCCACGGCGTTACCCCGAAGGGGCTGGCTGTCAGCTCCTCGTCAGGGGCGGAGCCAGTAACCCCCCCACGCACCCAATGAGAAGCAACGTGCCGATTCCATCTGGGGCGGAGCTAACGAGCCGAGGGCGTGTCACTCCCCGCCGGATATACGCGGCCCCGCGCCGGATGTGACGTGAGATGTGCCTCAGCTTGGAGAGAGAAGTCACCGCCACCCCCAGCGCGACGATACCTCCCCGCATCTTTGGACCGGACCGGACCGTACTGTACCCTGCTTTGAGCCAAGAGTGCACCTTGAGCCATTGCTATCTGCCTTTCCTTGCCATCAACCCCCGTGTGAGTCAGCCTTGTCCCGTTTACCTGTCGTCTGTCCGGGGTTAATGTAAGAGTGTGTCTAAGTGCCTGTCTTCCTGTAATATACCTCTAGCCCCTGTAATCTGACCTTTCCGTACGAATATAATCTCCTCCGGAGGTCTTGAGAATTGAAACATTGGTGTCGTATTGTGTTATTGTAATCCAGCCGGGTGTCTTCTTTTTCTTATTGAGCCAGCATCGCGCGACTAGTCAACGTTCGGGCACAATCGGGTAACTTGTGCAGACGTGGTCATACCATAAAACCGCTCGGTAAATAACATCCAAGCCACGTCTGTAACAATATTTTCGTTTAATTAACGATATCTGCCAAACCACGTGACCTATCGCAAATTCCAAAAGGACATTTTAGTAGACTGACATGCTGAACAGATCTGTGAAGTTTCCCCTCGATTGGATCAAAAATGAGGGAGGAGCTCGGTTTTAAAGGTTCATGTTTAAAAACGTCATAACTCTGAAACCATGCGATGCATGACGTCATGCTCGCTGACTTCTTTGTTCGTCATGGGAATGCGATTCTGCCTGCAAAGTTTGGCCTCGATCTGTTCAGCCGTTGCAGAGAAAAATGGGTTTTCGTGTTTTCACGAAAAACAATATGGCGGCCGAACCACGTGACCTGTGACGTCATAATTACCATTAAAATATTCTGCAGATCGAGTCCACCCTACGGTGAAAATTTTATCTCAATCGGTCCAATTATTGCAGAGAAATTCTTTTTTAAAGGAAATTAAAACTTAAAATGGCACTGAGTTAAGGATCACCAGAATTATCAGAATTCCCAAAGTTCAAAGTGCCATAACTTTGTCAAAAACCATCGAAACGTCGTGAAGTTCGAACTTGATCTGTAACTTATCATGAGGAAACCATCTGCCAAGTTTGAAATCATTAGCATTAAGCGTTTAGAAAAAAAGTCCAGAAAACTGTTCTTTGCGTGACGGACGGACAGACTGACGGACGGAGAGACGGAGTGCAAACCTATAGTCCCCTCTGGTGTACACCGGTAGGGGACTAACAAGCATTCTGAGTATTGCGCTGCAATACATGTCCCCTACCGGCAGTCTGTCGTCCGGCAGTCTGTCGTCCGGAAAACTGTTGGGGAAATTACCAAAGTTCAAAGTGCCATAACTTTATCAAAAATGATCGAAACGTCGTGAAGTTCGAACTTGATCTGTAACTTATCATGAGGAAACCGTGTACCAAGTTTGAAATCATTCGCATTAAGTTTAGGAAAAAAAGTCCGGAAAGCTGTTCTTTGCGTGACGGACGGACAGACGGACAGACGGACAGACGGAGAGACGGAGTGCAAACCTATAGTCCCCTCCGGTGTACACCGGTAGGGGACTAATAATGGAGATTTGTTTTTAAAATCCTGGTAACCAACAGCTTTGAAACATTTGAATCATAATATTGTTTTGGTGTTTCTTGAATCATCATTAAAAGGCACTCGTTTTTGCAATGCTGCAGAGCATTTGTACAACTCTATTTCCCATTCCACGGATACACGGAATATGCGAGGTGACGTTCCAGAGACGGATGGAACTCTAGTTAACATTATCTCCCGAACCCCGTCGTTTGCACTTTCCCCAACCCTCCCGGGAGTGACATTCTCTAAACAGAACATTGATACGTTCTTCTGCCCGTCATCTCCGTCCATGAAGCTCACCTTATTGTACGATGTGTTGGACACCCGGGAGGAAATGTTTGTAAAGATTAGGATCGCCGCTGGCATGTGCACAGCAAAACTTTTACAAGTTGTCCTCGGACTGTCTGTAGATGTCTAAAGAGCGTGAAGATCGGGTTTGCACCGGATGGGTTGCACACTCAGCCTCTTTGGCCACGGAACGTTTCCTCAGCCGTTTATTCCCCCCAGAGCCCCCACTACTAACCCACGTCTCGGCTGTAGGAAGGAGTGAGTCAGCGACTGGCTCGGCTGTAGGAAGGAGTGAGTCAGCGACTGGGCATCCCCGGATGGAAGAGGAGGCGATCGGGGTCACCGCAATTCTGCAGGAATTAACTTCCAGTTTCAGCTTCAAACTTTGACCATCACTCCTCTTTAAAATAAAGTAACAAAATAAACTAGAACGGCACTCAGTAGAGAGCCTCGGCCTGGTTGGCCATATCACTCAATGGTGAAGAATCACTTAAATAATTAAATAATTCTCATATCCGAATCCATATTCAGATCTTCACCAAAATCGAAACGATTCGTCCTTGTCAGACACCCAACTGATCCACCAAGTTTCGTCCTAATCCGTCCATAACTTTTTGAGATATCCTGCTATGTATCGTTTTTAGCCCGATCTCCCAATGGTAAAGAATCACTTAAAAAATTAAATAATTCTCACATCGGAATCCATATTCAGATCTTCACCAAAATCGAATCGATTCGTCCTTGTCAGACACCCAACCTGTCCACCAAGTTTCGTCCTAATCCGTCCACAACCTTTTGAGATATCCTGCTACGTATCGTTTTGAGCCCGATCTCCCAATGGTGAAGAATCACTTACAAAATTCTGGTAGCCGGATCCGAATCGGGATCTTCACCAACATCTAATCATTTCGTCCTTGTCACATACACTACCTCTCTGCAAAACGCCGTCCGAATCCATCCACAACTTTTTGAGATATCTTGTTCACAAACAGACAAACAAACAAACAGACAGGGGTGAAAACATAACCTACATCCACCTTTGGTGGCGCAGGTAACAACGAAATGTAATTATCCGAGCAAGTTGCAAGCTCATACCTTTTGAGGTTGTGCAGCAGTTCAATGACATCATCGTCTTATTGGGTTTTTTTGTACCTCTGTAGGTTTTCCTTCCAAGTGAATGAAATGGACAGGAAAATCTAAACGGTATTGTAAAGTTTGAAGTTGTTGTATTGGAAAAGCAACAAACGATTTTAAATCCTTGATTGTAAGACAAAATTAACGGATACATCATCCGTACAAATTTGACTAATACGCACAGCAGCTCTAACAGCTTGTCAGGAAACAACAGCAATTTACCCCCAATTTACCGCTCACTAAGCTGCCGAGTAGGGTGGCCCTTATTTTTGAAAGTTTGAAATGTTAAGCTCTCACCGTCTACAACTGGTCCATTTGCCCTAAAAACAAACCAGGCCAAATTCCAGCTACATTCATAAATATGTAGAGGTAGTCCAGCATCCTTGAACATTTCCCCCTATCGGCCATGTGATTGAGGTCACGTAACACTAAAAACACATATCACAGATAATACAGTATGTATCACAGAAATAAATAAACACCGTTTGATAAAACATGCTTATGAATAATTATCACATCTATCGACTAGAAATATAAAATATATAAAAAATAAAAAATATATAAAATCTTGATTCTTGAAGCTGCGTGGACTACCTCTAAATATCAACAGACTTGTATGAAATTTTGACTGCAGTGTTTCTATCCAAAATGGATCACAGGTAGGCCATGAGAACATTCAAATTAACATTTTAAAATTTTTACCCCGTTTAAGCACCACCCTACTGCCGAGCGTAGATTTGAATCCGGACAATGTGTGTGCCGTCCCTCGGATATACGTTAAACGGGAGTCCCGTCTGACAGAATTCGTTTGTGGACGTTAAAGATCCCAAGGTGTCCTTCACGAAGAGTAGGTGAGCTGTCGCCGGCTTCCTGGACAAATTACAAATTCTTGCCGTAACCAGCAGAGGGCCGTGCGGCCATCCTCCCAGCCAATCATGCTGCTCCGCAGACTTGTGCTGCATACGAATGAAGAAGTGCGAAAACGGTACGGATGAGTGTGAAAATGGTACCGGTGAGTATGAATACCAGTGTGAATGAGTGTGGAAAACGTTCATGGTGCCAGTGACAGCTCGCCTACTCCTTACGAAGGACACCTTGGGATTTTTAACGTCCACCGACTAATGCTGGAAGACCGTACACCTGGTTTAACGTCCATATCAGGGGCGGCACACGCATTGATGCTTTGCCATGTCTGTGAAACACCAGGATGAGACTTTATAGCAGGGACGAGATTTGACCCCAGGCTGGACATCTCATAGACGTGTGCACATACTAGCCCCTACTGAAAATGTTGTGTAGAATGATAGGTTTGATGATGCAAAGAGCAAAACATTGGGTTAGAGACTTGTTAGCTATAAAAGAGGAAACTCTGATACTGACGAAATTGCTCTGAGAGTCTCATCTCAAGAGGTCTCAAGAGTCTCGAGTCTAATCTCAATCTCAAGAGTCTAATCTGAGAGGCTAATCACATCCTCACCCTATGAGCTGGTGTGCATCATCATATTTGTCTCCTGGATTCTGCGGAAGCTGAAGCTCATCATATTATTAGAATATCCCAGGCTGAGATTGAAACACAAGGTCTATTACTCTCATATTGCAGAGAGATCGGTGGCCTCTTTCTTTTTTTTTTTACCACAACTCCGTTGGTTTAGCTCCCTCTACTCTGTCACCCTTCTCTGCATCTCCATGATACACGCATTCTTCTAGTAACCCCCTCCTGATTAAACTCCCAAAATTCAGGCTTACCGCACACCTCAACTCTCTTCTCCCAACTGTGAAATTCTTCTTTTCCTGTTCATCCATTCCCTTGCTTGTTGTGTCGAACTGTTTTCCTTCTGTCTGTTCATAACGCCCGTCACCTCGCCCTCCCATGGGCCTCGATCTTGTACATCAAATGGAAATAGGAAAAAGGTAAAAATCGGCTCAGGACAACGACAATGACAAAAAAGCAAACTTTAATAACGAAGAGGACAATTGCACACCATAAACAAAAGCCAGTTCCAATTTCCATCACTTGCAAAAACCAACGTTTTTTATTATTATTATTATTATTATTATTATTACAACTAAACAACACATAACCGCAATTATAGGAGGCATATTGGGACGCAAGTTCAGTTTTTTTTTTTCTGTATATGCTCGAGGCTCGTGAAAGAGCTAGGACACAGAACAGATCAGGACATAACATAACAAAGAGAACAGCAGGAGAAAGGGGAAACACCAGCAGCAGGGTGGAGGGAGAAGATAGAGAGAGACTGACAAAGAAGGGATGCAGGTAATGTTCAGGGTTAGGGGAAAACGCAAGGGGTGGACAAGATGGATACATAAGCAAAATTTTGGGAGGGGTGGGGATGGTTTAACGGGTGCAGAAAAGATCATGGCTTTGGATGGGGGATGACCTGAGATGGTGGTGAACAGCTGTCTTGAATACCGGGAGGGAAGAATCAAAGATAGTGTGGAAGGCGGTTCCGCACAAGTGAGTGGAGGTGAGCAGTGGTTCTGGATTTAGACAGTTTCACCAGTATGGGTTGTTAGTGGGCCGCGGGGGGGGGGGGGGGGGGGGGGGGGGTTGGGTTGACAAAACACGGAGAGGGCAGAGGGTGCAATGCTAGAAAGGAGGCGGAGGAACACAGAGACCAGCGACCTGTCGACGATGGCGAAGTGATAGGCCCATAGACTCAGTTTCATCACAAGATATTCCAACGATCTTGAAAGCCTTGGTTTCCACGGTCTTAAGCTGAGCAAGACGGAAGACAGGGGAGCCAGTCCAGTGGGGAGAATAGTACTTCATCAAGCTGCGGATGAAAGCCTTATTGGTGGATAGATGCTCAGGTGTGCCAAGGAAGGACTTAGCACGACGGAGGATGCCCAGTCAGCGTCTGGCTTTGGAGGCCAACTTTGAAATGTGGCTTACAAAGAGAGATCATGGCTGAGATTGAGACCCAAGAGTTTGGGTCACTGAACCTCTTCAAGATGGTTGTTAAGAAAGTAGATGCGAGGGTTTTTGCAGAACGGTCCTTTCGGAGAGAGAGAGAGAGAGAGTATGTGTGAGAGATTTCTCAGGATTGAAAGAGATGTTCCAGGTGTTTGACCATTTTGTGATTTTGTCAAGGTCAGAGGAGAGGGAAGAGACTGCTGCCTGTCTGTCAGAAGGATGAGGGACGTCACGACAGAGAGTGGAGTCATCAGCAAAGACATAATATGATTTCCAGACAGTCAGTGTGAGATCATTGATAAAAAAAATTAGGAATGGGATAGGACCTAGAACACTGCCTTGGGGTACTCCAGTCTTGGCAGGGAGAGGATTCTGTTGAGAGCCACATGTTGGCTACGAGAGTGGAGGAAGTCAAGAAGCCATGTGCGGAGTTGCACTTGGATGCCTTAGGCAGAGAGTTGGTAGAGCAAGTCGGGATGTCAGACTGTATCAAAAGCTCAAGATATCTCCAGAGAGACGGCCCTGATCTCATGTCTGATATTGAGGGCTTCTGTCCATTGTTGGGAGAGTAGAAGCAGCATGTCGAAGGTAGAGTGTCCAGGTCTGAATCCAAACTGATGACCTTAGATGAGGCTGTTGGAGAAATGGAATTATTGTATGTCAACTGCGATGATGGATTCCAAGACCTCGCTGATGATTGGAAGTAAGCTAATTGGTCTGTAGTTAGGTGGATCCGTTTTGGCACCTGTTTAGGTCATCTCCTCTCGATTCTTGAAGAGATTAAATTATAAATTGGGTCGTGATGCCCAGATGCCTGTCAGTCCATGTGGTCGTCCGTCAACTTTTTGCTATTTTTTGCTACTCCTCCCTTATCACGTGGCTGATTATTCTGAAACTTCACACATGAATACAAGACAGTAGCTCGCACAATCGCTCGGGATTCGATTTTAAAGATTTTGGATCATCGTGACTCCCAGGGGGGTTACCCCACAAACTTCGGATCCCTACTCGTCCCTTATTTACCAACGGAATGCTCTGAAACCTGATAAAGCCCTTCTACTCTGGTCGACACTCTACAGGATCACCCGGTCTTAGATTGTTTTTGATTTTGTATCGGGTGGCTCCCATGGGGATCCCTCGAAATAAGCAGAGGTCTGAACTACAACCTCAAGAGATGACCGTCGGCCCACTTGTGACTATTTATTACGTAATTCTGTGATGTTGGCTGATTTCCAAGCAGATGGAAGACAACCTATGGTAAATGACAGGATGAAAAGGGCAGAGAGAAGAAGTGCAAGAGCAGCAGAGCAGATCTTTAGGACCTGTGAGCTGATGCAGTCTCGTCCAGTTGCAGTCAGAGTCAAGGGTTGCCAGAAACGTTTCCACCTTCTTAGGTGCAAAAGGCACAGAATCCAGGAAAAGTTGGGAATGACTAGGATGAGTGGGTACTGAAAGATAGAGCGCTTAAGAACACAAGGTTTTTGAGGCAAACGTAGAATTGAGGAACGGTATGGAGTTATGTTATTGAGTTATGTTCAGGAAACCTGATTTGAAAATTATTGTTTCGTGTTGCTGTGATTTGCCAATTATTTATGTATCCGATGGATGTTACTGGACAGTAGTGAATTGTATAATAAATATCACAATGATGTGGTGTTGCAATGTGATATGGTCATTGTAGCTTTAATTACCTTGAAATGCATCAGAGTCCAACGTGTATACAAGAGCTTATTGTGTCGTCGTGAAGCTCGGCATTTTGACCGGAGCGAAGCGCTGTATTTGTAACTGAAAATCCTCAGTTACATACAAGCGTTATCTGCATTACTGATGAAATAAAAATAATGTAGTTTCTTCGTCCAGCCAACCGGGATACAACTTCATGACTCCGTGGCACAAAGCTGATCTAAAGGGCAGATTTAAAGTAAATGTTACAGCTACTGACCTTCGTAGCTGAATCACACGATGAACTTTCTCTTTCAAAAAGTGACCAAATGTATGGCCAACTGGTTTGTACTCACCATGCAACCACATAAAACCAGCCTCCAGCCCATCTCCTGTGAGTCCATTGCTTGCACTGTAAACAATAGAAGGATATCACATGTTACCATATTCATGTCAGTATAACTGGCCATGAACAAAGACATTTCATGATATTCCAATGATTTTTTCCTCTGTGTGTTTGGAGTATACTTTGTCAAGGAATCCTTAGTTAACTAGAGCGGCACTCGCATACCTCCGCAAGGCTGAACAGTTTATGTTTTGTATCCCAATGATAGTCCGTATCTGGATTTGGACCTGAACCAAAATATCATCGGCTTGTTCTTGTCACCTAACCAACTCATCCACCCAGTTTAGTCATAACTCGTCCACAACCTTTTTTAAACATCATGTCATATATCACTTTTCGCCCAATCTCCCGATGGTGAAGAATCACTTAGAAAGTAAACAATTCTCGTATCCAAATCTATAATCAGATCTTCACCAAAATATAATAATTTTGTCCTTGTCACATACACGACCTCTCTGCCAAATTTCGTCCCAATCTGTCCACAACTTTGAGATATTTTGTACTCAAATACCGAGAGACAGACAAACAGACAGGGGTGAAAACATAACCTCCATCCATCTTTGGCGGTGGAGGTAATAAAGAAATAATTACCATAGGGCTCACATAGCCTCCGCACCCTCCCCGAAGGGTTTTCTGGTCTCGCATTGGATACTATTTATGAAAGTGTTTCTGAAATTGAATTTTTCGTTTGCTGCCAGGTTTTGATGACAGTCATTTTTTCCGAAGTAACATGACAGCGATTTCCCAAAGGGAAATGCCAAAATCTGGCCTCTTGCGATGGCCATGTTGTGACATCACAAGTAGAACACGGCATCTCGGTCGAACAAGAGTTGTTCAAGTGAGTTCAACGATTGTGATGTCAGTCATTGCAGCAGCGCTTCCCATCATTGAGGATGAGGATGATCATTCATTCATCATTCGTCCATGATGATTCATCATTCATCATTGAGCATTATGATTTGGAAGGCCTGCATGATAATATAAGCAACAACAGTGATCTATTTTTGGGGCAATTCAGGTGAATTTTTTTTTTTTTAAGATGATTTGGAAGTTACACAGTGCAATGTTAATATTCTCTTGATGGATATTGTAACTTTGATTTGCTGTAGAAATTAGCATCAGCAAAATGGACTGTGTTTGCAGTTTAAATTGTTACTCCAGGCCACCAGTTGTTGGTGTAGGACCTACGCTTATCGGGTAAGGCATGTGCAGGCTGTATACAGAAAAACGCACGCATACATTTTTATTCATGGAACAAATGTCTTCTCCCATTACATGGCCAAACCTTAAAAGATCTCCATTTTCAACCTCGGTTTACCATATGTGCCAAGGACTGTCGGAGAGAGAAGACAGTCCCAGCATTTGAGTGCAGGACATGGGGCTCAAGCTTTCTGCTTTGTCTGACTTGTTTGCAAATACTAGGAGAGGAACACGGCGTGTATATATCCCTGCACACACAGTCAAGAAAGCAATCATTTACTAAAGACAAACAGAGATTATCAGACCGGGGGATAAATTATCGAAATAATAATTTTTTAATTATATGTGTAACAAATGTTTGTTCTTGTGTCTTTTAGAGGGTTAATTGGCTTGAACACTGCCTGCAACAAGGCCCAAGCATCCCAAAGGATTAACCAAAACAGAAGGTAGCGGTGTGAATCCACTGTGGTGCTTACCTGGGTGTTGGAGCAGAGACTCCAGTTCATGACGGGCCACTGGGAGACGAAGTTGGTCACTTGAGTCCATCACAAACACTACAGCCTGCACAGAACTGAGGACCACAACACCCTGCTTATTCCAGCTGGCTCTTTGTCTCTTTTGTGAAGAAACAAATTGCAGTTACAGTATGATGTGGTGAAGCTGTAGGATTTATTTACTTCAAATGGTCCTGCACAATCCACACAGTTTTAGGAAAAAGGAAAAATGTATACGGCCATGTTTGCAACTACAAAACCGTTCGTTGTGTTGAGACCACTGTAATACAAGCATGTCATCTAAATTAAAGTTTAATGGGGAAATTGTGATTAAACCTAATCGTACTTGACCTCAGATGTCTCCCTTCAACTCTATACGCCATACGAGTGCCTCCGTTAGGTATGTGGGTGGCCGCTAGGTATCACAGATGTGACAGGTGAACATTATATATAATTTCTGTTGGGTAATACAAATCTTCAGGTGAAGAATAGATTTATTGCATAAATGAATTGCACATACAATTGACATCCTCTTTAACTACTTCTGCTGGCTGGAGGAATGCTGTAAATTCGAGCAAATATTTCCATCACAGTGAACTTGCAGTTAAAGTAAATTTGAGATTCCACTAGCTGGAGGAAGGTTCTGTGGAAAAACAAAATGAACATTTTTTTTTCAACTTCAACCTTGAATTTACAGCACTTCTCCCAGTTAGCGGAAGTACTCAGGGGCTTATGCTGGAGTCGGCCATGTTATTGGAAATATTGTTACGTTTATGGAGGGTAGGTAAGAGAATACCATAGGGAAGGTAGGATTGAATAGGAAATAGCATGGACCGTGTGACGTGTAGGAGCATCTCGATGTACTAAGTAGGGAAAATGTACCTTAAGGTTGTGTTTAAATGTTAATCATACAAGGGATAATGACCTGTTAATTAGTAATAGGGCTTAAGGCTAATTTCCCCCTGTGCATGAAACCCTCTGTGGCCATTCCTAACATTTTTTCCAGTACCACCAGTAAAGCAAAACGGCAGCTGGCCAAGTGATTCATGCTCCCGAAACACTTATGGCAAAAGACCCGCCCTGGGAGGCAAAACGTGTATTAGCGATAGTGGTACGTTAGGTAGGGGGAACAGGCCTGGTACGCCACACCCCCCCGAGTGACGCGTCTGGATGACGTGGGCGGAGCGCGAGGCGAGCTCAAAGAAGCAGCTCCGCGATTGGTTCGGGGAGCGAGAGCGCTAGCGGCAGCAAGAAGCTTCACGATTGGTTCTTCGAAGGGAGTGAAGCGGTTGGTCCTTGCCGAACAAGAAGCTTGACGATTCTGGTGTTCCTGAGGAGAGCGTTTGGTGCGGCAATTGTGAAGGAGCTTCAACTGCTGGGGCTCTTTGGTGGGCTGTCTTTCCCTAAACGGTGAAGAAAACGAGGATCGTCTATGTGCTCGCGTCTCGCCTCATTCCCAGGTGCACGCGGTGCCATCGACGCATGGCATTGCCGCCATTTTTTCCAAGCTTCCTGACCTGGTGTCTCCTGATACCACCACTGCCGACCACACCAACCTTCTTTTGGGGACAGCTAAGTGCCGGAGATGGAGCTTTTTATTTTGTTACTTTTCCCCGTGTGCGTGGTTTGTGTGTGTGTCGAGGTCCCTCAAAGTAGAATTGTTACCCCAGCATTTATTTTTGTTATTTTTGTCCGAGCCTTATTTTCTTAGAAACCATTATTGTTGCATTGTTGTTGTTTCGTTCTTGGTTTGGATTTCGGATTAAACCCATGTTTTCGTTTAGTTAAATGCTTTGTGTCTCTTCCATCTCACGCGTGCAATAACCGCCATTATTGGGAGGTCGCCTCAGAAGTTAAGGCTGGTTCGGCTCATCCCTCCAAGGCTGGTGTTAACTATCTACGGACGCGACAATATATATATATACATATTGCATAACTGGACTTTCATTATGCTTTGAAAAAACTGCAAGCTTTGTGGGGAGGGGGGTCCTGCGGAGGATCGGCAGGTGCCTAACGGAAGCCCTGTCCTATATCTAGATGGAAAATGTCATTTATAGGATCATAAGATCAAAAAATGAAGTCCCGACTTGATTGGTTGTGGATTCTTACTCCACTATAGTTCCATATAAATACCTTTTACCTTGTTTCCATGCACCACTCAAACCATGTAATTTAGAAATCTCCGTTTAGACTGTCTAAGGGAAATCACTCGCATTTTATCATGATCCTTACCCAAAGCATTAGGGCATTCAATGTGAAGTAGGCCTGCCAATCAGTTGATGATGCCTGGTGTTGGCTTCATCTCAGTTCGAGCTGAGAGATCTGTTCGAGCCCCTGTCATGCCGTTGAAATAACACCAGGTGGGTTGACTCGGCCTGTTATCATTCCGAGCTCGGCAAAATGAGTACCAGCTTCCTTAGGAAATAAGCCAATCGAGTATCCGGAGTGGTGACCCATCCAGGATTGTATTCCTTAGCCAATGAAACTGCCACGGCACCTCCTATGGGTCTCACGGCGTGAAAGGAATGTTTATTATTGATCAGTTGAGGAGTGTATGGACACATTATTAGTCAAACGAAGGGAAAGACGCCATCTTTTTGCCTACAATTATCCTAATTATTCTTTGGCACCTTTTTAAAGCACCGAGTAGGGGACAGAAGAGAAGAGAGAGGTTTCAAAAGATTAACAATGTTGTTGTAATAAGATGCACACTTGAGGTCTGAAATCGCTATTGGATGAAGACATTTGTCTTAAGCCTAGCAGCACACCTCATACCACGGATTTGACTTGCGATCCTGGGCGTGCTCAAGGCTTTTGAGCCTGAGCATATACAGGGTGTCGCAGAAGTCTGGGCCTTTAAGAAAAAATACACATTTTACTTTTAATTTATGAAATGTTCAAGTCGATTCCCATTAACTTGCATACACGACAATTATTGCATGTATGTTTCTCTGAATGTTGCTTAAGAAGGAAAGAATGATGTCAGCACATTCCTTTCTGAATGTTTTCCTTCAGCTCTACTTATACTGCTTGGCCTCGCGATACAAACCACGGATTTCAGGTCTCCCCAAAGGAAAAAGTCTAGTGGCATTAGATCTGGACTATGTGGGGGGCATTCTACCGACGATAGTGTCCTATCCACCTCATCTACAGGCCACGATGTCCTATCCACCTCAAAGGTATTGTTTCATCCAAGCCGTTTCAGACAGTAGTGGCACAATGTGGCGGTGCCCCCATCCTGTTTAAACGACACCTTTCTAAATCACGCTAAAGGCATACAATCCAAAAAGTGAACCAAAACCTCTTGTAACATAGTGAGGTAGCTAGCACCGGAAGCCTTATCTTTGTAAATGTAGGGCCATAGCAGAACTTCGCCATGAATAGCACACGACACCACAATTCTAGGATCATATTGAACATGAGCTTCATCAGTCCAATTAGGATTCTCATCGCTCCAATGTTGGCAATTATGATGGTTTACTCTTCCGGTCGAATGGAACGAGGTTTCATCGCTGACGATGATCTCAGATAATAATGTTGGTTCCAAATCAAGTCTATGAATTACCCACCCACAAAATTCCCTACGTCGGTCGGCATCATCTCTATGAAGAGCTTGGACAAAGTTAACTTAAACGGGTCATACTTGTTTGCCTTTAACTTCTTGACTAATTCGCTTCTTGACTAATTTTTTCTCAACGATTTATTTGGGCTTCCAGCAACCACTGCAAGAATATTTTCAGAATTAGTGCCATATGTAGAGAAGTTGGATGACAAGCACGAGGTTTATTAGCAATTCTTCCAGTCGCTTGTAACACTATACTGACGATTCGATGACTTGGCTTTGGCTTCTCAGGGTGTTTTTCATGGAATAACTGGCATGCCTCCCGATGGCCTTTTCTGGAAAAATGGAGTGCAACACAAGTTACACCTTCGATTTCTTGGTATAATAAGCCATGAGGGTATTTTATTTACCTGCAATATAAATAAATAGCACCACAAAGCAGGCGTAACCCCTCAGCCCATGCATGGTGAAAGGAAGCCGTGGGGGCCATATTGAAAATCGCAGCGTGCCCATTTTCGAAACGCACTTTCCTCTACTCAACCCCAACACACACTGCAAACATGGATTTAATTGGACAAGCCGTTCTGCTCGAAATTGACGGAAACCAATTTCAAGATGGCTACCGTGGCGGCCATATTGAAAATCGCAGCGTGCCCATTTTCGAAAGTAACCTTCCTCTACTCAGCCCCAACACACACTGCCAACATCTTACTATAATTCACCAAATGTCTGTCTGTCTGTTCGAAGGTACCGTAAAAACTTCTGAACCGATCGCTAAGATAATTTGGGTGGGTAATCCTGAGATCTCCAGGAGTAAAATAGGCTATTTAGTTTTCCCAATTTCAGCTTTGGTCTCCAGCATTCTCAGGTTTGGTCTCCCGCATAACATTCGCGTTCGCATAACGTTCATTGTGACGAAGTTCTCATTGTGACGATGTTGTGACGATGTATGTGTTCACGGTGGTGTTTGACGTGATGGTGTGAACGTAATTTCGTAATGTTTTTCGTTTCGTAATCCTTTAATGAACGTTTAATGTTTAATGAACGTTTAATGTTTAATGAATGTTTAATGCCTTGGACTTCGGCTTCCGGTCTTGACGGCGAGGTTTCTTTTATTCGCAGCTGTCCACGCTCTCCATCGAAATCGAAGTTAAGTAATTGTTCCCATTTGTATTTTCGTTAAAACTGTATTTATTTTATGGTGTTTGTACCTATAGTGTGTCCCTAGGAAGATTCTCGGTGTAAATCTTTCATACCTGTATAGAAAATCGTGTTAATTCGTGTCGTGTCTTTTGAGGCCTTGTACTTGTAGGCTACCGTGTCCGACCTTGAGGCTTTGTTTTTCTCTCAGCGGTCCGTCTTTTGTGCTCCAATAACTTTAGTTCTCTGTTTTTCCCAGTCTTTTCACCCCATAGCCTACTTCCTTGTTTAAAATCTCAACTCAAAAAAATAAATAAAAAAAACCCCCCAAAAAAATATTTTCTTCTCTGTTCTTATTCGTTGTTCTTATTCGTTCATTCGTTGTTCTTATTCGTTCGTTCGTTCTTCGACCACGTGTTTCTCCTCCATTTCCCCAGATAGTTTTCACTGCTCAATTTAAAAAATGTTCAAACTTTCCCCTGATGTACTGTATTCTGTCATATATAATAACACCTTTTTCTTCTTCTTCTTTAAAAGGTTGCTTTCGATTTGATCACAAAATCTATTCATCCCCCAAAAAAATTCCATCTCTTACAGTGCCTCTTTTCTACATTCCCTAAACTCTCCTGCACTCCACCCCCTCCCCCCCCCCCCCACCCCCTTCAGCGTCCTCAAATGTATTTTTAACTCGAAGGTCACAAGAAACTCATTTTGCTATAAATGTTCGTTTCCCATTAATCGTACATTTTCCAAAATCCAATCTCACCCCCCCCCCCTCCAAAACTTCCCCATCACCCCTCCCCTCCAAATCTTCCCCATCACCCATCCCTTTCAAATCTTCCCCCTTTTGTCTCCCCTCCAAATCCTCCCCAACACCCATCCCTTTCAAATCTCCCCCCTTGCCCCTTCCCTCCTAAACTCCACCCACACCCCTCACCTCCAAGACTCCCCCTCACCCCTCCACTACTAGACTCCCCCCTCACCCCTCCCCTCCAAATCTGCCCCATCTCCCATCCCTGCTCATCCCTTTCAAATCCCTCCCCTTGTCCCTTCCCTCCTATACTCCCCCCTAACCCCTCCCCTCATAAACTCCCCCCTCACCCCTCCCCTTCAAATCTCCCCACCCTCATTTCTTCTCCATTCCCCCCCTCTCACCCCTCCTCCTCAAAGCGTCCTCCCCGCTTCTTCCCCCTTCCAACTCTCACCTCCATCTCCCCGAACCTCCTGCTTCGCTCTTCCCCCTCCTCAAATAACACCTCATTGTGCCTCACCCAATCACCATCAAACCTTTTGTCCACCCCATCCTTCCCTTTCTCAGAGCTATTCTGAAATCTCTGACACCTTCAACAGCTCTCCCTACCTCTTCCTCCTCTTCCACATCTTACCCTACCCCTCCTCCCCCCTGTTCTGTATCCGACGCTCCCCCTTCCTCTTCATTAACGGTATGGACCTCAAACATCCGGGGCCTTCGTTTAAACTTAACTGATCTCTCCATACAGGTTGCTTCTGACAAACCAGACGTGATCTGCCAAACAGAAACCTTCCTCCTTCATGATGTCTCTGATTCCTTAGTATCTCTCCCGGGTTACTCCCTCCTCCGGTATGATAGACCTGAGCCTCGTCCTGGAGGTGGGGTTGCTATCTTTATCAATAACTCTCTTTCTCACTCGCCCTGCACTGCCCTCTCTCCACCTCACCCCCAGGAATACCTCTGGCTACGGCTTCCCCTTCGCTCCCACCTCTTGTTCATATGTGTGTTGTACCGTCCACCAAACAGTGATGACTCCATCTACATCTCGCTGTCTGATAATATGGACCAACTTCTATCTACCCATCCCAACTCTCTCTTCCTCATATGTGGTGATTTCAATTGTCACCATGCCAGTTGGCTGGGTGTGGGTACCTCTCTCACCAGCCATGGCTCTTCAGCAAAGGACTTATGCGACTCACTGGGACTGACATAATCAGTCAAATTCCCGACCCGGATCTCAGTGAACGGAGCATCTTCTCTTCTGGACTTGGTTATGACTAACTTCCCTGAAAATGTCTGCTGCTCTTCTTCTGCTCCAATCGGCTCATCTGATCATGTGCTTGTTAAAGTGGACATCTCTCTGACCATTCGCAGGGAGCCTCCTCAGTGTCGACGAGTCTGGCATTTCACTCAGGCCAACTGGCACGGTCTTCAAGCAGCCATCAATCATCTGGACTGGTCTCCCATCTCTACCACCTCTGACATCAACTCATCCTGGGAATTCTTCCAAAGTAAATTGCTCTCTCTCATGCACAGATTTATCCCATCTCGACTTCAGTTGTCATACCCTTCCTCCCGTCCATGGTACACGGAATCTTGTGGTGAGGCTTTTGCCCAGAAACAACTTGCCTTCGTCTCCTGGAAAGTAAATCCAATGGAAGGAAATCTCATTTCCTTTCACAAAGCCCGAAACAAGTGTGTGTCCACCCTCAGGAGAGCCAGGGAACAATATCTCTCCGTTCTCAAGACCGAACTCTCTTCTCTGTCTCCCTCTTCCAAATCCTGGTGGCATCTGGTCAAATCTGTTTCTGGTGTTTGTTCCCCCTCCATCCCCTCCCTCACCTCAAACGGCTCCACAGGTGACTCCACACGTGAAAAAGCTGAATGCCTCAACTCTGTGTTTGCCTCTAAATCTTGTGTCCCAAACCCAACCCTTTCTGTACCCACCGTACCCAGTCGTACCCAGCTGCTCCTGGACTCTGTGTCCTTTCCTCCTGACAAGGTGGAAAAGTTTCTGTCAACCCTCGACTCTGATTCTGCAACTGGACCTGACGGCATCAACCCACGGGTCCTAAAATCCTGTTCTTCCGCTCTTTCACTCCCTCTCTCTGTTCTCTTCACCCTCTCTTTTGCTCAAGGTCAACTGCCATCTGCTTGGAAATCAGCCAACATCACCGCTTTACACAAAAAAGGTGCAAAAACAGATCCTAACAACTACAGACCAATCAGCCTTCTCCCAATTATCAGCAAAGTCATGGAATCCATCATTGCTTCGGATATGAAATCTTTCCTCTTCTCCAATGGCTTGATCTCTGATCATCAATTTGGTTTCAGACCAGGTCACTCTACTCTGGACATGCTGCTTCTGCTGTCTCAACAATGGATGGAGGTCCTCAATGCCAAACAGGAAATTAGAGCTGTCTCCCTCGGCATACGTGCCTTCGATACGGTCTGGCACCCCGCTCTGCTCACCAAACTCTCCTCCTTTGGTATCCATGGAAATCTCCACGCATGGCTGGCAGACTTCCACTCTAGTCGTAGTCAACGTGTGGCCCTGAATGGATTTCTCTCATCTCCTCCTCCTGTTCAGGCTGGAGTTCCCCAAGGCAGTGTTCTGGGCCCTGTGCTTTTTCTGGTCTTCATCAATGATCTCTCCCACTCTCTTGAAAATCCTCTCTATCTCTTTGCTGATGACTCAACTCTCTACCGCACCATTCCTCATCCCTCAGATCGGCAGTCTGCAGCCTCCTCACTCTCTGCAGACCTGGACAAAATCACTGACTGGGCAAACAAGTGGAACATGTCTTTCAATCCTGACAAAACTCACACTCTTACGATGTCTCTCCGAAAAGACCGACTGGACAACCCTCCCCTCCACTTTCTGAATAATCCTCTCCAAGAAGTTCCGTCACTCAAGCTTTTGGGTCTCACTATCTGCCATGATCTTTCCTGGGAAAACCACATTTCAAATCTGGCCTCCAAAGCCAGTCGCTGACTGGGCATCCTCCGTCGTGCGAAGTCCTTCCTTGGCACACCTGAGCTCCTCACCACATACAACGCTTTCATCCGCAGCTCAATGGAATACTGCTCTCCCCTCTGGTCTGGTGCTCCTGCCTCACACCTAGATCGTCGTCATGCTGTTGAAACCAAAGCGTTCAGAATCATTGGAATCTCCCGTGATGAAGCTACCTCCGAGGGCCTTTCACTTACTCACCGCAGGCAGGTTGGTGGTCTTTCTATCTTCTACCGACTCTTCTCTGGCCTTGCTCCTCCAGCTCTCTCTGGGCTCTGTCCCCCAAATATTCCTAAAGGTCGCACAAGATCTGCCTGTAACCCTCTTATGGTTAAAATGCCAAAATCAAGACTCTCTGCTCACCTTCACTCTTTCATTCCTCTTTTCTCCCGCCTCTGGAACAAACTCCCCCACTCCCTTCAATCCCACTCCTCCCTCCAGGTCTTTAAAACAGCTGTTCACCACCATCTCTTATCTTCCCCCATCCAAAACTTTGACCTTTTCTACCCCCGCTAATTTCACCCCAAATCCTCTTTTTTGAAATACCAACTTATTTCCTGGAAGTCCTTGGTGTCCTTGTGTTTATACTTCTCCCACCCCCCACCCGCTTCCCACGCCGCCTCCCCCCAAGCCCTCTCCCTCCCACACATTCCCGATGTCCCTCACAAATGTTGTGTTTATGTGCTTCCCCTTCTCTCCCCATCTTGTCTACCGCTCCCCTTTTTATATACTTTGGTTCTTTGTCTGTTTGATTTGTTTGTGTGATAAATGTTAGCTCTTTCACGAGCCTCGATTATGGATACAAAAAAAAAAAAAAAACGCTCTTCGATGTCCGGGGCCGCACGCACGCTACACTGGACGGGCCAGCGTGTACCTTGCCCTTCGCCGTCAGGCTCAGGTAAACCGCTGAGCCCCATCATAAACATACAACATATACATATACACACACATACATACATATACACACACACACATACAAACATATACACACACACACACATACACATATACACACACACACACATACACACACACACACACACACACACATATACATATACACACATACATACATATATACACACACACACACACACACACACACACACACACACACACACACACACACACACATACACACATACATACACACACACACACACACACACACACACACACACACACACATACACACATACATACACACACACACACACACACACACACACACTTAGTGTGAAATTTATTATTATCTTGCTATAATTCACCAAATGTCCGTCTGTCTGTCTGTTCGAAGGTACCATAAAAACTGCTGAACCGATCTCAACGATATTTTGGGTGGATAATCCTGGGATCTCCAGGAGTAAAATAAGCTATTTAGTTTTCCCAATTTCAACTTTAGTCTCCAGCATTCTCAGGTTTGGACTCCCGCATAACATTCGCGTTCGCATAACGTTCATTGTTCTCAGTGTGACGATGTGGCTTTCCCGGGTGCCGCACAAACGGCTGCACCGATCGCTGCACAGCTGCATCGATCGGACTCGGTGACCTCGGACAAAGACCTTTTATAAGGACATGGGTTGAATCCCTGCTTGAGAGAATTCCAAACCCCTAACCCGCCATCACGGCTGTTTCTCCAACTTACAATCCTACGAGATATGCGGAAAGGACGACCCAAAACCAATATAAACATCATTCGTATATAAACATCATTAAAAGTAAATAATGACCTCGGCCAAAGTTCAAACAACGGTTAATCTCTACATGAGAGAATGCCACATAGCTATTTGGGCAGTGTATATGCTAACAGATCGCTGTCTCCATCGATCTTGCCAAGGCCGTAACACCTATCGGCTCAAAATCCTTTTACCTGTTGATTTGGAAGTTTCTACAATGAAGGAAACATGTATCGGGAGTACATACGATATCGGGAGTACATACAACATCGGGAGTACTAACTGCACGCGTCTTCAGTATCAAGCTTAAATCTGTCATGGCGGATCTGAAGAGCGGAATGGTTGGAGAAGTGGTGGGCTACTTCGGCATGAAGGAGGATCAGAAACGTGGACTCCCACACTGCCACATCCTGCTGATACTTGCTACCGCATGACGTTATTTTCCTGGGTGCCACACAAAATGCTGCACTGATCGAGATTTAACGGATGTTTATATAAATCATTTAAAAGAAAAAAAGCCTTCAATTTCTCATATTTAGTCTTTTCATTTGGGCCTTCCAATTGAAGCCCCGCCCGTAGGGCGGGTACCTCTGGTAGTGGATTTAATCGGACAAGCCATGCTCCTTGAAATTGACGGAAACTAATTTCAAGATGGCTACCGTGGCGGCCATATTGAAAATCGCAGAGCGCCCATTTTCGAAAGGAACGTTCCTCTACTCAACCCCAACACACACTGCAAAAATTGATTTAATCGGACAAGCCGTTCTCCTTGAAATTGACAAACCAAAAGTTGACGGACGCCCGGACGCCCGCCTGGACGACATCCCTGACGACAATACTCCTTAGCCCATTGGGCTGAGGGGTGAAAACCGATATAAAAAACGAGTTCATTTAACTTTAAAAGTAAAATACCTATTTTTTCTTCTGGGTGCAGACTTCGGAGACACCCTGAAAACCTATCGGTTTTCACTCAAAGCTTACTGAGAAAGAACCACCCACATTCATCAAAAACACCCACTCAGTCGGGAGCCTTTCACTTAGCACGGATAGACAATATACTGTAGAGGTGGGCTGCAGGAGAACTCGTGTAGGGGCAGCTCTGTTTTAAACCTAGGTTGAGCATTCCACAGAAACACGGTATTAGAAATGTCTGTTGAATCACGATATACCGATGACCAGAATATTTTCAGTTTTTGACAAAAATCTTCACATTTGGGTGGAACATTATGAACAAATAGTACATTGTACTATAACAATACTGCTCTACCCTGGGGTAAAACATAAAGTATTCCTTTCATTTTTGCATGTGTGCTTGCATTAAGCCATAATATTAGAGGATTCATAATTGTTGTGAAGAGTATATGCATACATACATACATACATATGTGTATGTATATATATATACTGAAACGCAAAAGAAACTTACCACTTGTTTGAAATGTAATAAAATTGTAACAGTTCAAAATAAAACAAACCAACAATTGCTAATTGAAACATTGGCATTTTATTGATGACATGTCATGTTTTTGACCAAGATACACCATCTCATCAGTTTGTTCTACAGTACAGAACAGCACAGGGTGCAATGTCAGTCCCCTTTCAATAGCGTGTGTGGCCACCATTGTTTTGGATACAGGCAGTGCAACGTCGGCGTATACTGCCTACCAGTCTTTGGATGGATTGCTGCTGGATTCTGTCCCACTCAGTCCTCAATGTCTGAAGCAGCTCTGCCCGTGTCCTGGCCCTGCCAACTACGCGTCTCCCAAGCTCATCCCACAGGTGCTCTATGGGATTCAGGTCAGGGGAGAGCGCGGGCCACTGCATGGTGTTGATGTTCTCGCCTTGGAGAAATGCAGTGGTAAAGCGAGCAGCATGGGGACGAGCGTTGTCATGCTGAAAGGTTCTCAGTTCTGGGTGGTCTAGCAGGAATGGCAGCAGATGAGGTCGCAAGATGTTATCCACATACCGCTGGGCGTTAAGATTCCCATCCACAACCACCAGTGGCGTCCTGTACCGGCCTGATATGGCGGCCCACACCATCACACTTGGGCCACCCCACCTATTGGCTTGACGCACGCAACAATCGGCATATCGCTCGCCAGTTCTTCTCCAGACACGCTCACGCCCATCAGGACTGTCCACACAGAACCTTGACTCATCGCTGAAAGCGACCTCGTTCCACTGCGACAAGGTCCACCGCAGATGCTGCTGGCACCATCTCTGTCGGTTGCGGCGATGGGCAGCCGTCATCACGGGGCCTCTGTATGGTGTTCTGGCAGTCAGACCATAGTCATGCATTCGTCTTCGTGCAGTATCATTGGAGATCCGTGGGTTTGCACGCCCCGGAGTTTCTGCCGCAGTGCGGGATGCTGGACGGAATCGATCCCGCAGGTGACTTCGGACCATCTGCCTGTCCTGCCTTGCAGTGGTGACTCTTGGCCTCCCTGATCGAGGTCTGTCATCTGCAGAGTTGTGGAGGGTGTCTCTGTCCACCAGGGCCGATATCGTCTGGTGTGAACAGCCAAGGCGACGTGCCACCTCACGGTAGCTCAGTCTGCCTTGCAGCATGCCCAGGGCACGCTGCCGTTGATCCCTTGACAATCGTGGCATGTTGATTGAAATGCCCATTTTGCACTGGCCTTTTTAAAGCCAATATCAAGACATCACGTGCAGCTCATTAAAATCATCCCGTACCCCTTGGCTAATCACTGACAGTCAAAACGGCTGTTCAACAGCTGTGCTATGAAGTGACCATTGAAGGTTCAAGTGACCATCCGTGACCGTTTTGTCTGACAGTAAGGACACTATTGTCCACAAATAAGTTCACACATTTACTACACGCAGTGTTATTGTTGATATTTAAATGTTTCAAAGGTGGTAAGTTTCTTTTGCGTTTCAGTATATATATATATATATATGTATATATATATATATATATATATATATATATATATATATATATATATATATATATATATATATATATATATATATATATATATATATATATATTAGGGTGGTCCTCAAATGTAAACATTAACTTTTCTAAAGTGCTTTTCCATTTTTTTATTACACCTGTAGAGAGAACAAATTGGGTAAAATTTCATTTCATTTTGAAAACTTTTACCACTGTCACATACAACACAACAACAACATGCATTTTAAGGCCATGTTCCCTGCTAGAGCGGGGGTTAGCCTTGCGGTCCCCATGACAATCTTCTCCATTTTGCCCTATTTTCTGCATCTCTCCTTGTTAACCCCCTTGCCCGCATTTCTTCTTCCACCATCTTTAGCCAAGTCTTTCTCGGTCTTCCCCGTCCTCTACTTCCTTCTACATTAACTTCCATCACTCTTCTCAACCAGTCACTTTCATCCTTCCTCAACACATGACCAAACCATCTCAACCTGTTCCTCTTCACAGCATCAATCACAGGCAATATTCCCATCATCTTTCGCAATTCATCATTTGTCTTCCTCTCTCTCAACGATACTCCGCACATCCATCGAACCATTCGCATTTCCACCCTTTCCAGCCTTCGTTGCTGCTCTACGTTCATTACCCATGTCTCGCTCCCATAAATCATAACACTTCTCACACATGCAGCATACACCTTTCCCTTCAGCTTCAGCGACACTCTCCTCCTCATCAGCACGCCACTCAGTTCCCGAAACTTCTTCCATGCACATCTCACTAGAGCAACCGTTGCCGAGTCTGATCCACCTTCTCCATTCAACATGTCTCCGAGGTAGCAAAATGTTTTCACACCTTCCAGCTTCACGCCGTCTCCAAGATCCAACTCAACATTTCCTCCATCTGCAGCTCCCTCTGTGCACACCTTACATTTGAATGTAGCTGCCACACTGGTTAATGACCCTCTCAGACCACTACATTTTTGATGAACCCACTCAGCACACATTGTACATTGAATGGAGTTCACTCCGACCCTGCTAATGTCACATGGCCCCTGCTAATCTGCTAATCAGCACTATACAGAAATTATTTCGGTTTGTTTCAGTTATGATGGCGAGTGCAAGTACTTCAAGAAGAGCAACCAGAAAAAAGAACCATGTGTGGCTGATAGGCTGCCATATTGAAAAACTACCAGAAACTCGGCTCCCATCTTGGCAAGAGATTCTGCAGCGATACTTTAAGCTACATCATGCTGAGAAATTGGATATAAGCAGTGCCGCAACAACTGTTGTTCGTGAGACATTATGCATCTGGGAGAAAGCACGGATCCCCACTGCAGATGAGCGGAATATCATTGCAAAACTAGAGAGAAAAGTAGAACAATACAGATCCATCCTGAAAGGAAAGAGCCGGCGATCTGTCCCTCAGATAAAGAAAGAAGAGCAGTTTCAAACCGGTCTACGTGACTTATTTGACATTGCTCATGTTGATGTCCTTGATCTGATCAAAATACCAGAGGACCGTGAATTCCTTAAGGCACAACGGGAGCCAGGTCGACGGGGCTTTATGGTTGGTGTTGACAAGGTGCTAGCAGGAAAAGAGGAGCGGACACATCAACACGACAAGGTGTTGACTGAAAGAGAGCAGCATGAAAAAGAGAAGAAAGCAGCCCGAGAGGAGACTCTTGAGCTAGCATCATCAACAGACAGCAGTGCTGAAGCCAGTGATCATGATGACTCTGGTGTTCTATCTGCTTCAAACAGGCAGAGCCGAAAGCGTGCAAGTAGCATTGTTACACCGGACCTAACAGCAGCTCTCGAACGCACCAAGGTTAGCGATCGATCAGCTGTTCACATCTTGTCAGCAGCAGCTTCTGCTCTGGGACACGACCCTTCAGAGTTGGCCATCAACCACACATCGATCAGGAAATCCAGGCGGATCCAACGGAAGACAATTGCAGGTGACATCCAGGCATCCTATGCTCCAAACACAAGTCTGGTGGTTCATTGGGATGGCAAGCTCCTTCCAGACGATGGGACTAAAAAAGTTGATCGCCTTCCTGTCATTGTCAGTGACCCACAAGGAACTGGAAAGCTTCTGGGTGTGCCAAAGCTGCCAGCAGGAACTGGACTAGCAACAGCTGCTGCTGTTATGCAATGCCTAGAAGAATGGCATTTGCAAGACATGGTGGCAGGTATGAGCTTTGACACGACAGTCAGCAACACTGGTTCAGCACTTGGTGGGTGCACTATTTTGCAGCAAAAGCTTGGACGACCACGATTACATTTTGCATGCCAGCATCACATTCTGGAACTAGTGGTAGAGGCAGCAATGGCAGCATTCAAACCATTTCTTGGTCCATCAAAAGGACCTGAGATAGCCGTCTTCAAGCATTTCCAGTCAAACTGGAATTCCATTGACCAAAGCAAGTTTAAGCCAATGATGCCTGATGACCTGGACTCTGTAGTTTCAGGTGTATTTTAAAGTTGCAAAGAAGATGTCGTTTCATTCTGCATCCAGAAACTGGAATTGGGCCAACTACGAGATGACTACCGTGAACTTCTTGAGTTGACTATTATTCTGTTTGGTGAGCGTCCTCCGAGAGGATTCAGGTTCATGCAGCCAGGAGCCATGCATCGGGCAAGATGGATGGCCTGTGTGATTTATGGAATCAAGATCTACTTGTTCCGTGATCAGTTTCGACTGACCCCAAAGGAACTCACTGGCATAAAGCGTTTTACAGCATTTGTTGGAGCAGTGTATACCAAAGCCTGGTTCAGCGCTCCATCTGCCATTGGTGCTCCCGCTGGAGACCTAGCTCTCTTAAAAGCACTCATTTTCTATCCTGATTCAGTGATTGCCGAAGCCACCAGCAAAAAGCTTTCCAATCACTTGTGATACCTCAGCGAAGAACTGGCAGGACTTGCTCTGTTTGATGATAGTGTTGAGCTTGATGTCAAGCGAATGATAGTAGCTGCTCTTAAAGAAGAATGCCAAGAGAATCCTCAACCACGGGTACATGTGGATCTTACAGCAAAAGAAGCCATCGCTGCCAAGACTGTTGCAGATTTTGTTACTTCTGCCTCACTGCGAATTTTTACTGCATTCAAAGTCAATACTGATTTCCTAGAAAAGGACCCTGGTGAGTGGGCCGATGACCCATCATTTCAGTCATCACAGCAAGTATTGCGTGGTATTGCCACTGTCAACGACTTTGCAGAACGTGGTGTAGCATTAATACAGGACGACAATCAAGTCTTGACAAAGGATGAACAGCAGCGCCAGTACCTGTTGCAAGTTGTTGAGTGGCATCGCCATCAGTTCCCCGACGCAAAGAAGATAAGGAGGAAATAATTTACCACAGAACTTATAAATGAGGAATCAATGGTCTGGAGGACTCTTACTCTGTGTGTTTATGATGATTGTCATACATTCTTACTGATTTGGGATTACATCTGAGTGTTAGTTTATTAAAAACAATTTTGTGTGTCGATACTGAAACATTGTAATTTTCAACCCATGTGTGACAGTAGTAAATAAAGTCGTATAGAAACCATCTTTGGCACATTTCATTTTTTCACAATAAGGAACAATTTTAGCAACAAGCACCTGAAAAAAGTCCAATTTTATTTTTTGGTGTACATTTGAGGACCACCCTAATTATATATATATATATATATATATATATATATATATATATATATATATATATATATATATATATATATATATATATATATTGTTACGGACGCGGTTAAGATGTTACTTTGGGCCGAGCGGATGGTCAACCGCGACCGTTACAGGATCCCCGATTGGCCCGACTCCCCCAACGTTGACCAGATCGCACCACAGATATTCAATTTGGAAACCTCTAAAGCGACCGAAAGAGAAGGAAGAGAGAAGAAGACAGAGTACGGAGGAATAACAGGATTTATTATACACACAAGCAAAAAGAAGGAGCGATCAAAGTTATTTACAAGCAATGGATGGAAGAAGCAGTCACACAGTGAATCGTTAGCTTATACTAGTCAATTTACTTAACCCCAGGACAACGATTAGGACAGACGACGTTCACACTTACACGGGGGATATTGCAGGCAGGTATGGCTTGAGGATGGATGGTTGTTTTGGGAGGCAATGGAGGGTCCAGCGTGGATTGCTGCCTGGCGCGTCCTTTTCGTGGCCTGCGGCCCCTTAGCTGCCCCCTTAGCTGCAGCGCAGCTGGTCGCACGATGGCTCGCACACACCTGCTCGTTCAGGCGTCTTCCTTCTCCCCAGCAACAACGAGCGACAGCAAGCAAGAGGACGGGGTCAGAGCAAGAGGGTGGAGTGCGTCCCGCGGCGGCTTATATTGGTTTCCTCACCGAACCTTCGCGCACTTTCTCGGGGGTTCCCGCTCCGCCCTCTCTTAGCCAAACCCCTTGTTCTGGGTTGGATGAGCGGGGCCGACTTACTCCTCCCCCCTATGACGAGGGGGCGACCCGTCTTCTCTAGCCACTCCCCTTGTTCGTAATGGCCGCAAATGGCGAAAACCGGTCAGCAGCTGCAGGTAAGGCGCCGTCACGTTGCACAGCAGTTCAGTACTGCAATAAACGGTTGCTGTCAAAGCTCAAGTGGGGGAATCCCTGGCACTTGAGCTGCCATGGATCATCGGAGGGGCCTACGCTTTATTTCGTTTGATGCAATGCAGAGTCAATCTAGTGGGAAACACATATTTAGCCTACATAGAATAAGGAAATAAACTATTTAAAAAGATATATCGTGGCCTGTGTGTAAGTTTCATGGAATTAACTAGGAGGACGGCTGTGACCATTATTTACATTACGAGGGTGTTACACACAACAAAACCATACTTTTCACATTCGTTACACTTTCTCCAAAATTGTTACACTTCTCAAAACCGTTACACTTCTCAAATTCGTTACACTGCACCCTCCTTTCTTCAGGCCCGTCCTCGGGCCTACAAAACTTTAACTTAGTGTGACACGTAGGTGTAATTCCCTCTACAATTAACCTGACCCTGAGTGTGACAATCTTAAAACACAAATAAGTATGTCCCCCTATTGCATTGCACCCTGTCTAACAGACTCAAGCCCACAGCTAACCGAATTACGGAATTGTTCTCAAACTATACATTTACGGTGGGGAGCATTATTTACAGTGACGTTATTTCTTATTTACAACGCAACCCAGGACCTGTGTTTTTTTTTTCTTTTTAGGGAACAAGAAAAAGAAATTCCTGTTGGGAGGGAGGAGACAGCACGCATTGCATCGATGCACCAGTACCAATACCACCAAAGCACCCAAAAGCACCAAAAGCACCACAAAGCACCAAAAGCACCACTCGGTGCACAGTCACCACGGTTCATAATAAACACAACAAAACAACTGGTGGTGGTCTTCTCTTTCTCTGCTGGGCCGATGTTCTTCCCGACGTCTTCTGGCTTCATGCGGCCTACTTGGAAATAATAAAAAGCACAACTTGTGTTCATTTTTATTTAGGGCCTCAGTGGCCAACTAAGGGTGGTCCACCTGTTTGGCATAGGTGCCGCCTTACCGAGGTCCGCAAGCAAGATTCCCTGGCCACTATGGCCGGTCTCCAACAGAGGTGCCCTGCCCCAGAACCTGGGGTCCATCAAGTGGTACTTGGCCGCAGAACAGCGGTCCATAAAGTGGTACATCAACGCAATGCATGCTGGTTCTGAGAATCTCGTGCGCACAATGGCGGACTCACGCACGCTCCCCTCGGCGCCCAATGGCGCACAGGTCATGTGGGAGACAAAAGGGGGAAGACAAATGAGCGAGGGGTAAGGTCACAAGGGTACACATCAAACAAGGCAATGCATGGCGAAATGCGTACGGAGGGCGAAGTGAGAAAGCTCGTCCCTACCGTACGTCACCCCCCCTGTCACCTACACTACCCTTGCCCTTACCACATATGTACAAAAATCTACACATTTACAAATTAGTCGCTACTGTCACGTCTCCCCATATTTCCCTTATCAAATTCGTCACCACAATCCCTCTAACCAAAATTTGCCATCACCCAATTTCGTCATCAATCCTCATAAGGAGGAAGAGATGGAACACAAAGCACAATGTCACACCCACGTCATGATGCGTCTCACAATCCAAAACATTTGCACATAAAAATAATTAAACATGGCATGGTGTGGAGGTACGTCATCTCAGGTGAGTGGATGCAGATGGTGCGAGGAGATTTTCATCCTAACTACTTTCTAAATGACTTTAACACACTTTACTCTACCCGGGGTCTCTCCCTGCCAATCCATTGGCCAACTTACACTACGGGTTCTAAAAACCAATTCCCATTGACCAAACTGTGGTGCTGCTCAATTTGGGGTCTCACTCCCCCGATTCATCTCCCGGTGCCCTTGCACAATTTCTGGGCTGTGACGTGTAGCTCTCCCAGCAGGTCTACCCACCTGCACACCTCCACCACTGTAGTTGCCACCCGAGCTTACCTAGCTCCTCACCCTAACCTATCTAACTGGGGAAGGCCCCTCCTGGCTCTGTCACCCCTTGGTGCCCTCTGGCACTGGGCTACCCGGGTCCGTCCTCCGGATCCTCGGGCCCCATCCACAACAACTCTACCGGCTCCCAGAGCCCACCTGCGGCCTCACCTGGCCGACATCCTCACAGTGGTGGAGTGCCCAAACCAACTACACACACTAACAGGCTACAGGCCCAGCCATTTCCACAACACTAATGCACCCATCCAAACATCATTCTTCCACCCGCACCACAGATGCCAATATCCAACCACAATTTACCTATACCCTCTACCTAACACTTACACTACCCTCCCCGGGTATTCGTGATGGGGGTCCACTCTTCCCCCATTCACACCATCGCACCATCCATTCCACTCCATAGTTTCCATCCTACTCACTCCACGACCATCCATTCCAATACTCCAAATACTCCACACTACCATTTATTCCATACACCTGTTCTCCATTCACCTGTTGTTGCACACCTGTGGACTCACACCTGGTGCCACCTGCACCCTCCTCCTCTTCCTGGACCAGTTGGTCAACACAACTCACATCACTATCACTCACTCAAACACTGCTCCATCCACCTGTTCAGTTGCACACCTGTGCAATCACACCTTTTAACCATACACCCGGCATCATCTGAACTACCTGTTGCCCTGCTAACTTAGTGCTCCCCGTTTTCCCTTTGAACTAAGCACATACCACGTCATTATCATCCACTCTAATCTACCTGCGTCCCCACTACAGGTGTCATTGTCACTACCTAATCTTAACGTTACCTAATGTCATCTTCGCTAGATCCCTACACACGATATATCCTAACCCACCCGGGCTAGTTTTCACTGCCATCAACCCCATAAACTAGTGCTCCTGTGCCCCCCTCTGTGAGGGATGGTGGATTGGCCATCCCATCACATGGGGCATCGCCTACTACCAATTTGGCACGTCCAATTTCCAACCAATCAAAAATTTCCAATTACTGCCAATTCCATTCACTTTTCTAAATTTCGGATCAAATCACTATCACTATCATCATCATCACAGTCCGCTATATCCTAGCCTCGGTGCGTCATGACATCATTAATCTCGGCTTCGCAAAGCCGAGCAATGAATTCGGGTGGTTTGGTTGCCTGCAGGTTGAATCCGTCCGGCTTTCGGTTCAAGGGAGGTGGTTTGGTCGGGCCGAGATTCCACGCACCATCTCGGCGCGGTACCTTGCGATCCCGGGCCCGATGGCTCAATCTCCCCCGGTCGGAACCCCGTCCCCGCCAGGGGGCACCGTTCCGCTTCCTCCCACTCACCCTTGAACCGGACCGGTCGCCTCGCCCGCCAAGGCCCGGACTCGACCGTGCGGGGCGGGGCCAAGCCCGAATCGGCAACGACGCTTCGAAGAGAGACGACGCAGCTTCGATCCGCGCCGGGCCCTGCATCCAACAAAGCACGCCGCGCCCCGAGTGCTCGCATCGGCTATCCGTCGCTCTAACCGCTAACCCGGTTACCGTCGATGCTTCAACTGCATGCTCACACGCATACACAACCCCTTTCACACTCCCAAAACCCGGCGTTCCAACGCCGTCCGTCCATTCCACCAACGCTCTCCCTGTTACACACCACACCTCTCGCGCACACTCTTGCGTACACCTCGGTCCACACCTCTCCTCCGTTACGTCCTCCGTAACACTCACCATGGGCGTGCACTCTGGCATCCACCCACTAACGCGCTCACATGGGCTCTCCCACACTCGCGCTACTACCAATTCAGGTGTGCTTTCTCGCACACGTTCCACCACCACCTTACTCTCCGTGTCACACTCACCCTCGCACGTACACTCCGTATTGCTCTCACTCCCTGTGTCACATTCCGTACACACCGACGTGCATCCTCGTTCGCACTCAGTTTCACTCCCACACTTTATAACACACCCACTCGCCGACGCACACTCTTTCCTCCCACGGGACCCTTCACCAACGCCCGGATGCTTCCTCGATCCCAAGCGCGCGAAAATTATTTTGTCGCCAAACATCCTCTTACAAAATCTCCCCGCACAATACACAGCACGTCTCACCTTCGGGGTTCTTCTTCCTCCCTGCACCAAAACCTGCAAACTCTTTATTTGGTTGGTGAGCACATCATTATGAGTTGAGCACCGACCTTGTACATATACCATCACCTCCTCCGGCCGCGAGTGGTTTTCTAAGTCCCCGGTCTCTTCAATTTCAATGCCCACTTCCACTTTTTCTTTACTCACCTCGACGACCGTTGGCTTTAATAAAATTCCCTCTACCTCATCGGTCGCCGGCTTTTCCAAACCCCGGGTCGCGATTTCTACCTCCGTCATTGTACCCGCGCTTTCCTCCGCTTCGCTCAACCAGCACTTCTCGACCCGCGTTACCTCCTCGTGCACCCCTGGGACCTTCTCGCCCACCATGCGATCCATGGTCTCCCCGCATCTTTGCATGCGGTCACCCATTCTGTTCGCAATTTTGCCGATTCGCTCCATTTTGCTTCCTAGCCTCTCAAATTTTTTTTCTAATCCCTCACCGGTACCCCTCGCTTCGTCCCTCATTACCCCCAATTGCTCACTCTGAGCCCTCGCTTCGTCCCTCATTACCCCCAATTGCTCACTCTGAGCCCTCGCTTCGTCCCTCATTTTGTCCATAAGGGCCCCCATCATTCTGTTTTCCATTTTTTCACTATCAGCCCTCCTTCTGTCTTCCATTTGTTCCATACTGTCGTTTACTTTCTGCATTTCCACCATGAATTGGGCCATGAAGGCTTGCATTTGGACCGCGCTCATTGGTTCCGTGGCCGTGGCCCCCTCAACCACGTGCGCGAGAGCGCCATTTTGTGCGCCTGATACCCCCTCAACCACACCTTCTTTACTCTCCTCCACCCTTTCCTCCACATACAGTTCCCCGAGGTCCTGGGTCGATTCTACCCCGTCTATCTGTATCTCTCCCACCGGCATCCCGTCGCCTTGACCAGCCATGGCGCGATTTCAAAATTCGGGTTTTGCTTTACAACACAAATTTCCAGCAGCTCGTAATTTTGAGCGCGTTAAGCGCGCTTCGGGTCCGTATCTCACTCCCCGACACCAATTTGTTACGGCCAATAGTACAATTGGTGTTCCAAAATTTGGGCTAAATAAATTTAGTCCCAGGTTCGAATCCCAACTCCTGACTACCAATTTGTTACGGTCCGCGGATTAGATGTTATTTTTACCGAGCGGAGGTAACCGCGGCCGAACAGTTGTTCCCCGACTAAACCCGATTTACCCAAACGTTGGCCGTATCGCGCCACCGCTATTCAATGAGGGAAAAGACTAAGACGACGGATGTGAAGAAAAGGAAGACGAAGGCAAAGAAAGGTTTGAAATACGATTACTATTTATTACTATTTACAGGCTCAAAGTAACCAAGGAGAAGGAAAGATAATAAAATAATATACAGAAGCTTTTAGAGACACAGGGAAAATACTAGCTTATCTAACAGGCTTAATTAATACCCAGGACAGAACAAACAAAGACGACTCACACGGGGAATGATGATAGGAATTGGCTGGAAGGAGAGGAAAGTCCAATTTGTTCAGCAGCACGAATCGGCGCGTTCGGCAGCCGCCGTCCCTTCGCGGCCCTGCTCCAAACTGCCGTCCAGGCCCCAAACGGCTGTCGAGTCTTGTTGCTGCTGTAGACGCTGCTGCTGGCGAGCAAGGTGACGAATAGCAGGCTTTGTGCTTCCCTGGATGATCTTCTGCTTTTGGCCCTCACGACTCAGCCCTGCTCTGACGACCCAGCTCTTTCCTGTCCACCTCACCACGCAGCTCAGCTCAGCCTTTCAGCTCATTTCTTGGACTCATCTGCTTGTCTCTCTTTGGGAGCGTCCCCACGGCGGGTTATATAGGCCCCGCCCTTCACCCTTTTCGAACCTCCCCCAGCATTCTCTCTCCGCCCTCTCAAGCCAAACCCCTCATTCTGGGTTGGATGAGCGGGGCCGACTTACTCCTCCCCTCTATGACGAGGTGGAGACCCGCCTTTCTTCCCCAACCCTGCCTCGTGGTCAATGGCGGCTTTGGAGGGGATGTAATTGCCAAATTGAGGCTTGGCCATGACGAAAGGGGAAATGGAGGTTTTTGGGAATGGGAATGAAGGGAATCTATCTCTTTTACTCGGTGCAATGGAGTGTCATTTTAATGGAAGACAAGGCCTTACTCTAAAACACATAATAAGATATAAGCTACTGAACAAGGGTTTTATCGGGTCCTGCAATGTGGTGTTTCATGGAATAACTACCGAGACGCCCTTTTTATCTTTACACAACTCCGGAGGCAGGAGGCGCAGAATAAACAATAATAATAATAAAGCACACAATAAAAAAAAATACAGTCCTCATATCCGCAACAATATATATATATATATATATATATATTGTTACGGACCGCGGATAAGATGTTGGTTTGCCGAGTGGATGGCACCGCGGCCCTAACAGTTACCCCGACTAACCCGATTCCTGAACGTTGGTCGAATCGCGCCACAGATATTCAATGGGGAAAAGACTAAAGCGAAGGATGTGAAGAAGAAGAAAGACAACGGGTAAGGAATACAAATATAATTTATTTACTATTTACAAGACCAAAATAACCAAGGAGAAGGAAGGATAATAAAATAATTTACAGAAGAGGCAAGGCGACACAGCGAAACTTAGCTTAACTATACAGGCTTAATTAATACCCAGGGACAGAACAAACAAAAGACAGACTCACGCGGGGAATGATGATAGGAATGGCAGGAGGTGGATGGCTGGAGGGAGAGGAAGGTCCACTGGAACTGGGTCACGGTCGGGCCGGGAGCGGCAGCTCCGTTCCTCCGCGGCCACGGTCGGCACCGCCGTCAACGCCCAAGCTGCGGTCGTGCGAGCTGCCGCGGGACGAGCTCCGCCGGTCGAGTTAAAGCTGCCTAGTGGAGCCAATGCCGCTTGGTGGAGTTCAAAGCTGCTGGTACTGCTCGTGGTACTCCTCTTGCTTGCTCTCAGGACACTCTCTCAATGCTTGCTCTCAGAACTCCTTCTCTCAATGCTTGCTCTCAGAACTCCTTCTCTCAATGCTTGCTCTCATGGTTCCTTCTCTCAATGCTTTGCGCTGCTTGTGTCCTGCCAACTCTCTGACGCACCTCTCTTTGCACGTCTCTCGCTTGGTCCAACCACGCACTCGGCTCTTGCGTGCGTGCTTTTATAGCGCCTCAGGCGATCAAGCCGCCGGCCTTCAGGACACGCCCCTCGGTGAGCTCGCTTCGGCCCTGATTGGTGGGCACAGGCCCTCTGACTCCACCCTTGATGACGATGGGCGGGCACGCCCTTCTTCCCCGAGCTGAGCACATGCTTAATGGCAGCAATTGTAGTTGGCAATGCGAATGGCAATTGACGAAAAGGGAATGTGAACGGAATCTACTCTTATTTCACCTGGTGCAATGGAGTGTCATCTTAATGGAAGACAAGGCCTTACCCTAATACACATAATAAGGAAATAAACTACTGAACAGGGATATTATGGTGTCCTTCATGTATGCTTTATGGAACTAACTATGGGAACGCCCTTTGACCTTTATACAACACTGGAGTAAGGAGGGCGATATTTTAACAACAATTTACACTACAACAACAAAAAAAACAAACCATTCTCATATCCACAACAATATATATATATATATATATATATATATATATATATATATATATATATATATATATATATATATATGCAAAGATTTGCGGTTGGGAGTATATCCAAATGACTCCATGGTAAGATCTCCAACCTTTAATTGAACAAACAATGACTCAACGTTTCGATTAACAACATGTGAAGCCACACGCCTCCGTTAATCTTCCTCAAGAGTGATAAAATCATCTCAACATCCCCTTACATGCACAGTGGGCGGGGTATATGCAAAGTGGGGTGGGCAATGCTGGACAGCCAATGAAACCGTATCACACCGCTCTCGTGAACAGAGACGTTACCGACCAAATTCAAAAATCAACCGCATATTAACAGCTCAAAATAATCCTGTAAGCAATGCTGGATTATAACGCAAGTGTTGAGAAAATCCGGAACAATCATTACATTTAATCAAAAGTTAAACTTGCAAACAATTAAATTGTAAATTAAATTAAAACTGTAAATATATTAAAGCCAAAATTTTTTAAGACAAAATAAAATTGTCACATTATCAAGATCATCACATGTGGCCCTATGCGGTAAAGGTGAATGCGGGAAGGAGGTTGGTTTTAGGGGGGATAAAATGGGGGGGGGGGGGGAACCAGAGGGGGTTGGAAGTGGATGGGGGGGGGGGGGTGTGGGAGAGGGGTGGTTTGGAGGGATTGGAGGTGGGAGGGGGCAATTGTCAGAATAAAAACCTTGTGTGATATATTATGTGGACTCGTTGTTCAAAGTACGGAATGCCTGCTTCGTTTACACAAGAGTGGGTCAAAAGCTACCGGTAAGTCAACGACCTCTTGTGTGATCGAGGTAACAGTTTCTTCTGTGTGCCAAGCCTCCAAAACACGTCTTCTGTTTCTGTTGGGTGTGGAGCCCAAAATATCAACCCTGTCCCATAAAGGTGTGTGGCCTTCCTTAAGGCCATGTTTGGCAATAGCAGATCTGCTAGGATAATTACATTCAAATGCTTTTTGGTGTTCAGTAATACGTTGACCTAAGGTCCTCCCGGTTTCACCTACATACTCAGCTCCACAACCACAGGGCACCACGTATACCACCCCTGACCTATCCTTCCTCGGAAGCTTGTCCTTGACCCTCATAAGGGCTTGGCGAAGGGTGAAAACCGGTGTGAAACTCACCCTCACTCCTGCCGATTTCAAAATTCTGCCGACCCTCTGTGAAACCCCCGGTACAAAAGGGAGAACACACCAACGCTCGAACACACCAACCGGTAGCTTTTGACCCACTCTTGTGTAAACGAAGCAGGCATTCCGTACTTTGAACAACGAGTCCACATAATATATCACACAAGGTTTTTATTCGGACAATTGCCCCCTCCCACCTCCAAACCACCCCTCTCCCACACACCCCCCCCCATCCACTTCCAACCCCCTCTGGTTCCCCCCCCCCCATTTTATCCCCCCTAAAACCAACCTCCTTCCCGCATTCACCTTTACCGCATAGGGCCACATGTGATGATCTTGATAATGTGACAATTTTATTTTGTCTTAAAAAATTTTGGCTTTAATATATTTACAGTTTTAATTTAATTTACAATTTAATTGTTTGCAAGTTTAACTTTTGATTAAATGTAATGATTGTTCCGGATTTTCTCAACACTTGCGTTATAATCCAGCATTGCTTACAGGATTATTTTGAGCTGTTAATATGCGGTTGATTTTTGAATTTGGTCGGTAACGTCTCTGTTCACGAGAGCGGTGTGATACGGTTTCATTGGCTGTCCAGCATTGCCCACCCCACTTTGCATATACCCCGCCCACTGTGCATGTAAGGGGATGTTGAGATGATTTTATCACTCTTGAGGAAGATTAACGGAGGCGTGTGGCTTCACATGTTGTTAATCGAAACGTTGAGTCATTGTTTGTTCAATTAAAGGTTGGAGATCTTACCATGGAGTCATATATATATATATATATATATATATATATATATATATATATATATATATATATATATATATACATATATATATATATATATATATACATACATAAAGGTATTGTGTTGGTAATATTAACTTGCATGCTCTGGTTCAGTTAGTGTACTGATGAAGACCAAGTTTAAGAAGTAAGAGAGGGCTAGTTACCTGCGGTGGTAATTCTCACCTGTAATAATGCTGCCAGAGGTCTCTGTACCTGTTTTGGCCTGACATGTCAAAAACCGTGAGACAGAGGCTGTAGGGAGCAGATGCAGACGTTACAAGAATAATTTCAAAGAAACAAGCAGTGTTGCGGAGAGGTGGGAGTGGGGGGAGGACGGAATGGGAAGGGGTTAAAGTTAATAAGTTTGATGAAATGTTTGTCATTGCATAATATAAGATTTGCCTCGCAAAAAAGCATGAGTGTGAAAAAGCTTGATGTAAGAGGAATAAAGACAGCACCTTCCAAGTGTCAATCTTTCGGAATTGAAACCAAGTGTTGGAACAATCTCCTGCACATCAGCCTGAAGGAGAAATTGCAGTAATGACAATATGTCAGTTCGGAGTTCGGAGTTTGATCCCGTGATAAAGTTGACATGCGAATTAAAAAAAAATTATTCTGGAGAGATTTCCACAGGGGAAACTTAATTGTCCCAAGGTATCTTTCACAAGTATCATGCTGTTGGGCCGGTATCATGATCATATTGACTCTATAACAAATAAGTTATGTAAAGGAATGAATGTTGTGCAAATGAAATTCAGTAAATCGTATTTGAGATGTTGGAGGTTAAATAGATGGAGTTAACAATATATATATTGTTGAGGTTTTGAGATTGTAAATATGACATCATTAAAGGTTAAAGGTTTGCCCCCCATAGTGAGTCCACAAGCAACACGTAGGCCCATTAGAATTAGTTATGTCATAGTATGTGTAAGAGTAGGCCATTTCCCTAGTGATATCTGCGTTGTGTAAAGAAATGAGCTTAGGTCCTTTTCATTTTGCGGCCACCCTTCGTTTTCATCTATGGGCAAACTCGATCCCGCGCCCCATTTGGCATCCCTCAAGTTTGTTACGCTTTGGCTACCAGCAGCGTTCACTGCCCTTGGTTTTGCTCGAAACTAGTCGGGGACCACGAGGTAGGCCTAAGAAGAGGGAGGAGCGAAAGGGTCGAGGTGTGGCCGCGTCAAGCAGCGCGTCAGAAGGCGGTGACGGTAAGAGCAACAGTCAACCAGGGCTGAGAGGGCATGGCTTGATAGGGCGTGGTACAGAGCGTCTAGTAAGTTCGAGAGGGTTCGCTGGGCAAGGCTATATAAGCCAGCACACAAAGCCCTTGAACAGGACTCGTGCGACAGGACTGATGCGAGAGAACTGCCCTTATGAGGACTGGCCAGAAGGACTTATGAGAAGGACTCGCATGCATACGGAGTTACGAGAAGGGAGAGGCAGGCGCTCGAGTGGGGAGAGAACTGATCCGGAGCACTCGTGTGAGAACTGCATTGAGAGGACCGGCGTGCACACGACAGTTTCGAGGCCATTGATTGAGAAGCGCATTGTTCGCGGTTATTGAACAGTTCGCTTATTACGTACGTGGCTGAGCCGCAAGTGTAACCGCAAAAGCCAGTCCTACCGTTCGCCCTGTAATAATCCCGTGCGCGCCAAACGACACGTGGAGAGCTCCTGCCGTCTGTTTCATCTGCTTCGCGGTGCGAGTTGGGGACCGGAGGAAGAGCTGCCCGGACGCCATTCCTGGACGTGCTGACCTGTTCGTCTGCAACCCTGTGTGAGTGTGTCTGAGAGTGAACAGGCCTGTTTGTCTTGGGATAAGTTAAGAATGTTTAAGACTGCACTGTGTTTTCTTCCTCTTCTTCTTATTGTACAAAGTGGAAATAAATCGTGTTATTCCTTTCTTCCAAATTCGACCGTTTCAGTGATTTCCTCCATTGGGTAAGCGTGGCATGATTACGAACCGCTTGAATTGGGTTTAGTCCTTGATAACGGCTCGGGTCATGGGTTCGCTACCGCTCAGCGTATCCACCAACACCGTGATTCGGGCGGGGCTTATTTCCTCGTTTCTGGGCGGCGAGAGTACTTAGGTATTAGTGATTAGTCCTACGACCCTACTTTGCGCTGTCCAGGAGTGACGTCATAGGTCCCGGGTCCCGTCGGCTAGTCAAAGACAAGGGGACTAATCCCCCCTTGGTAAAGGGGAAAGGCCGGCGCTGAGATCCGCAACAATATGTATATAATTATTCATTAATTTAATTATCATATACCAGCAGATAACCCAGGTTCACCAGACTGTTGTGAGGGAATTCATTCCCAATATAATTTTAAATAAGAAGAGCTACATTCAAAGTACACCGCCCCCATGCCAAATAAACAAATAACATGTCCTCCAGCACGCGACATTGCCGGGGCGCCTTCAGCGTCCGGCAATGCTGCAGTGCAGCATATGGACACAGAATTGGGAGAGAGCAGTGTACAATAATTAAATGATTAATTGCGTAATTAAAATAAATAAATAATAATCGTAAAATAATTAATTTCTTAATCAATTGGTAAATAACATTCCGAAACCACCACTGCTTCATCAGAATCTGTAACTTTTTGAAAATTATTTAAGAAAGTAATCGAAAAATTATATAATTAATTGATTAATCAATAAATTATGAATACACTTTTTAGCCAAATCACTTGGTCACTGTCGTATCCAAATATCAGCTTCCCAACTCAAAAGGTGCCTGAGATATTGCCCAGATGATAAAGAAAATAAATAACCCATTCCTCTTTTTTCCCACCTCTGGAAAAAACTCTCACACTCTCTTCAATCCCACTCCTCCCTCCAGGTTTTTAAAACAGCTGTTCACCACCATCTCTTGTCTTCCCCCATCCAAAACCTTGATCTTTTCTACCCACGTTAATACACTCCAAATCCACTTCTTTCCATCTCCAACCTCTTTCCTGAAATTCCTGGTAGTGTTAATTTGCTTTATACCGTGTACCCCTCCCTCCCCAGCCTCCCCCCTCTAAACCCCTTTCCACTCCCCAGCCCTCTCCCTTCCACAGATCTACCGACGTCCCTATTCTCTACTGTTGTTGTGCTTGAATGCTTTCCTCTCTCTCCCCCTCTTGTCCTCCACTCCTTTTATCATATGTTTTATGTATTCGTGCATGTTTTCCTGTTTAATGTGTTCGGTCTTACACGAGCCTCGACTCTGTATACAAAAAAAAAGAAAAAAAAAAAAAGTAATTAATTAATTGATAAAATAATTAGGTAATTAATCGATTAATTGATAAATCAAAGAATAAAAAATACGATTTTTGTCAAAGCACGTGTTCACTATTGTGCCCAAATTTCAGCTTCCTAGCTAAAAGTATGGCTGAGATAATCGCCCGGCCAAACAAGAATGAAAGAAAGAAAACAGAAAACAAACGGAGTGAAAACTGAGTACGCCCTTTCAGTGTGCATAATCGCCGGGCTGCAAAGGGGTGCGAAGGTGTCCCGTAGGTGTGCGAAGGTGTCCCGTAGGTGTGCGAAGCAACTACTCTGAGCATATACACCATGTGCGCAACAATAATGTTGCAAACCTCCACATGCACTTTCAGGACTCAAGAGCACTTAAAAATCTGGCGGAGATAGTGAACGTCCATTATGAAGCAATATAGGGTAAGGACATCTTGTGCAAAATCTTCTGTCTACAGGTGAGGCCAGGTGAAGGATTTGAGGGGAGTGTAAACGGACAAGTAAAAGTGGTATAGGCATGGCTTGGGAAGCCCCCCGCTGGCCACTTCATGAAGGACTGCACACCCGGCGGTATCGTGAACTGCAACGGGCCCTGGACAGAGGTAGAACGCTTTTGTATCCCGAGCAGCGGAAAAGCCAATCACGTTCTGGAAGGTGGACCCAAAGGGCGCAAAGGCCACGTGATTGAATGCGCAGAGATATCTTCTCTCTTCTTGCAGCTTGGCCTGCGAGCCTTGAACTTTATGCGCTGCGGTCTGCTCTTCCACGCAAAGAAACCACCAGATGACTCACTATCCTGCCAACCATTTGCCCAGCAGACCCAACTGGCCCATACTTATGGTGTTGAGGTGGAGGTGGAGGTGGAGTGGGAGGGGGGGGGGGGGTACAGAGACACCAGTTCATTTGCTCAAGTTCTTGCCTGTCCCCACTGTACAATACAAGCATGTGTGTGTGTGTGTGTGTGTGTGTGTGTGTGTGTGTGTGATTGGTGTCAGAGGTTTTGGTTTCTTTGTACATTAAGTTTGTGTCGTCCATTCCCCTTATTCCTTGTATTGTGCAACAGAACTGTTCCGAGTTTCGTTATCTTGACTTCCGGTGTCATTTCTCCTTTAACTAGAACAGCACTCAATAGAGAGCATACTGCCGCCTGGTGAACAGTTTGCGTTTTGTATCCACTGATAGGCCGAATCTGGATTCAGACCTGAACCAAAATCGAATTGGCTTGTTCTTGTCACCGAACCAACTCATCCACCAAGTTTATTCATAACTAGTCCATAACCTTTAAAAAATATCATGTTATATATAGCTTTTCACACGATCTTAAAAAACATCTCTCTATAGTGAAGAATCACTTGAAAATTAAATAATTATTGTAGCCGAATCCATATTCAGATGTTCTCCAAAATTGAAACTATTAGTCCTTTTCACACACACACAACCTCTCCACCAAGTTTCGTCCAAATCCGTCCACAACTTTTTGATATATCCTGCTATATATAATTTTTGGCCATATCATTCAATGGTGAAGAATCACTTAAAAAATTCTACGAGCTGGATCCGGATCCGGGTGTTCACCAAAATTTAATCGATTCTTCCTTGCCACACACACAACCTGTCCAACAAGTTTCGTACAAATCCATCCATAACTTTTTGAGATATCCCGCTATGTATCGTTTTTGGCCCTATCTCCCAATGGTGAAGAATCACTTAAATAAATTAAATAATTATCATTTCCGAATCCACATTCAGATCTTCACCAAAATCAAATCGAATCGTCCTTGTCAGAAATCCAACCGGTCCACCGAGTTTCAGCCAAATCTGTACACAACTTTTTGAGATATCCTGCTATGTATCGATTTTGGCCCGATCTCTCAATGATGAAGAATCACTTTAAATTTTTTAGTAACCGGATCCGAATCCGGATCTTCACCAAAATCCAATCATTTCGTCCTTGTCATATACGCTACATCTCTGCCAAATTTCGGCCGAATCCGTCCACAACGTTTTGAGATATCTTGTTCACAAACGGACAGACAAACACACAGACAGACAGACAGGGGTGAAAACATAACCTCCATCCACCTTTGGTGGCAGATGTAATAAACAATTTTAAATGCAAAAAGCATCTTCCCGCCTTTTGCTCCCGCGTGCGGGAAAGACAGGCGGTTTGGCCATATTAAAGACCTTGGGAATACTGTATGGCAAATGGTTACAGTCTCCCGGTATTAAAGCGGGAATAGGTACACAAGCGCTGTCTGCTCGCAGTGACCTTGTAAAGATGGTTTAGCCATTCGTGGAGGTACTAGACCTTCGCTCAGACAGTCTGTGTCAGCGGACCCTCTGACATGACAATATCCTTGTGTAGTTCATTGATAACTAGCAGAGTACCCACCCTTTGGGTGGGTAGAGTTTGTGCATTACTTGCTGAAAAAGTATAGTCTGTAGTTTTCAAGAAGACTATACATGTTTGTGTTGTGCATCTAAAAAGGTTTGTTCCAATAGTAGTTAGGGTCTAATCTCGAAAGGATTTAAATGTCTAAAGGGGCCCAAAGACGTCTAAAGGGATCTAAAGTGGCTAAAATTGTGGTCCAAAGGTGTAAAACTCGAAATGGTCAAGGGTGTCGTGAGCTGTCTGCACTAAATAGGTACACAAGTCCTTGTGACGTTCCCAAGGACTTACCCATGTGAACTTGCATTGTCAATCTTAGTAGTGATCAATACTAGAGCCACAAACAGGCTGATCGATGTCGAGAGCGAGCGACGATGTTTGCTGAATGAGATTGAAAAGTGGTGTGCAAAGGCCCAAGTTCCAGCCTTTTCCGTACCCAAGTCAGGGTTGGCACTCTTGCGCCCAGCCAAGTTCTCCCCGCCTGGGTTAAAAAAACTCCCAATTTAAATAAACCCAGTATTTTCCTTGTAGGATGTAACAGGGGATCAAGTCTGTAGTTTGTCTACAGCTCGGTAGCTGGGTAGATACAGTCACGTGAAAAAGGAAGTACACCCCATGTAAAGTTTTGACTTTTTCAACATATTTCAACATACAGCTATTTGATCTTCATTTCAACAATACTGATAGATAAAGGTGATATAATATAACAAATATCATGAAACATTTACATTTTGCAGTCCATTGTATAATTTAAATAAACATAAATGCAAATTTCGCATGTGGAAAAAGTAAGTACACCCCTACATTTATCACTACTTCAAATACCTAAAATTAGAATCAGGCACACCAGCTCAGGTGCAAATGATTAGCACATTGTTAGAGAGGATCTTGGAGGAACATGTCTTATTTAAACCTCAGACATTTAGGTTGGTTTGCTCTTTGTTGTTGAAGTGTGCGGCATCACCATGCCTAGATCAAAATAGCTCCCTGAGGCCTTCAGAAAGAAGGTTATAGATGCCTAAGAGTCTGGGAAGGGATTTAAAAAGATCTCCAAACAATTTGAAATCAATCATTCGTCTGTCCGGAATCCAATCTACAAGTGGAGAAGATTACAAACAACTGCCAACTTGTTCAGGCCAGGCCGTCCCAGCAAGTTCAGCCCGAGAGCAGACCGCAAGATGCTGAAAGAAGTCTCTAAGAACCCCAGAATGTCATCACGGGACCTACAGGTAGCTCTTGCCACTGTTGATAACAAAGTGCACGAGTCTACCATTAGAAAGAGGCCGCACAAATTTGATCTGCATGGGAGGTGTGCCAGGAGGAAACCTTTGCTGTCCAAAAAGAACATCAGGGCAAGACTAAAGTTTGCCAATGAACACCTAGACAAAGACCAGCACTTCTGGAACAATGTGCTCTGGACAGATGAGTCAAAGGTAGAGCTATTTGGCCACAGTTCCAGAAGACATGTTTGGCGAAAACCAAAGACAGAATTTGACCACAAGAACCTGATACCAACTGTAAGGCATGGTGGTAGAAATATTATGGTTTGGGGCAGCTTTGCTGCATCAGGGCCTGGGCAGCTCACCATCATAGAATCCACTATGAATTCTTCATTGTATCAGAGGGTGCTTGAGGATAATGTGAGGCTATCTGTCGGAAAGTTGAAGCTCAACCGAAGGTGGACCTTGCAACATTACAATGACCCTAAACATAACAGTAAATCCACCAAGGAATGGCTGAAAAGAAAGAAATGGAGGGTTCTGGAATGGCCAAGTCAAAGCCCGGATCTAAATCCCATCGAGATGTTGTGGGGGGATTTGAAACGAGCTGTGCATGCAAGAAACCCCTCAAACATCGCACAGCTGAACGAATTCTGCATGGAGGACTGGGCAAAAATTTCTCCCAGTCGATGTCAGAGACCGGCAGACAGTTATAAGAATCGCCTACTTGAGGTTGTTTCTGCCACAGGGGGCAATACCACCTATTAGAGCCAAGGGTGTACTTACTTTTTCCACATGCGAAATTTACATTTTTGTTTATTTAAATGATACAATGGACTACAAAATGTAAATGTTTCATGATATTTGTTATATTATATTGTAGCGGTTGCCGCTGAACATACACAATCGCCTTACACCTGCCGAGGACGCAACCACGGAGCGATCGCTGTGCCGGGCTCGCCCAGACCGCCCGGAGACGCTCAGTCTCACCTTTCCCGGGCATGCCCGGACTCGCCTTTCCCGGGCTCGCCCGGCCCGTCCGGTAACACCCAGTCTCGCCGTTCCCGGGCATGTCCAGGCACGCCCGCCCCGTCCGGCGACACCCAGTCTCGCCGTTCCCGGGCATGTCCAGACTCGCCCAGGTCTCCCGGACACGCCCAGTCGCGCCTTTTAAGGGCAAACGCTCCGGCATGAGATATTCGAGTGCTTGTATATAATGCTGCCCGAGAAACGGGCTTTTCAGTTTACCCGAGTTGATTTGATGCAATAAAGAAACTCGGTCGAATTCCAGCTTTTTGTCGCGTCCATTCTTTCGATTCGAGTTGGAGCACAGCTCCTTCATTGGTGACCTACCGACATGGACACGGCAGTTGCCCTCAAACTGCCTACCTTCTGGGAGGCTCACGCGGCGGTTTGGTTCGCCCAGGCGGACTCCCAGTTCGCCCTGCGAGGCATCACCGCCGACGACACCCGCTTCCATCATGTGGTAGCAGCACTCGGCTCAGCCACCGTGGCCCGCGCCCTCAGCCTCCTCCAGCACCCGCCAGCCGCTGACAAGTACGGCGCGATCAAGAAGCTCCTCCTCGACGCTTTCGCCCTCTCATCGGCGGAACGCGCACGGCGCCTGCTCGACCTGCCCGAGCTCGGCGACACGCGCCCGTCCGAGCGAATGGATTACATGCTCTCGTTGCTCGGGGAGCACGCCCCGGATTTTCTTTTTCAAGAGCTGTCCCTCCGTCAGCTGCCTAGCCAGGTACGCCTCGCCCTGGCAAGCACGCAGATCACGGATCCCCGCGCCCTCGCCAGGGAAGCCGACAAGATCTCCTCGGCAGGCCAACGCATCGGGGCAGCGACCTGGAGCCCGCCGCCGTCCGAAGCAACGCCCATGGCGCCCGAGCACCCGGCACGGTTGGCGGCCGAACTGCCGGCGCAATTGGCGGCCGCGACGCCGCGCCGACCGCCTCCAACATGACGACCGGGGCCTCCACCTGACCAGGCGTGGTGTTACTACCATGCCAGGTTCGGACAAAAGGCCCGGACATGCCGACCCCCGTGCACTTTCGGCAAGTCGGGAAACGGCCAGGCCGGCGTTCATTACCAGCCATGAGCGCCGGCCACATGGGCAACTTACTTTTTATCAGGGACAAAGCGTCCGGACGGCGCTTCCTGTGTGACACCGGCGCCCAACTGAGCGTCATACCCGCCTCCGATCAGGACAGGCAGTCCGCGGTTTGCGGCCCCTCCTTGGTGGCGGCCAACGGATCGGCCATCCGCACCTTCGGCCCGCGCAACGTCACCCTCTGCTTCGGCAGCCAGCGCTTTCATTGGACTTTTGTGACCGCAAACATGCCCATGGCTCTGCTGGGCGCCGACTTCCTCTGCGCACACGGGCTGCTGGTTGACGTCAAACGGCGTCGCCTCGTCAACGCCGAGACCTTCAGCTCCCTGGCATGCACGTTGAGCAGCTCCGCGCCAAGCGAGCTAGCATGCACCCTCCAAGCGGCGAACGAGTTTGCTCGCCTGCTCGCGGAGTTCCCGGCCCTCATGCGGCCGACGTTTTCGGCCGTCGCGGTACGACATGGTATCGAGCACCACATACCAACTACGTGCCCGCCGGTCTACGCCAGAGCCCGCCGCCTCGACCCAGCCAAGCTCGCCGTGGCCAAAGCCGAGTTCGACGCTTTGGAACACCTCGGCATCGTGCGGCGCTCCGATAGCGCGTGGGCTTCGCCACTACACATCATACCGAAGCCGGGGGCGGCTGGCGCCCATGTGGTGACTACCGCCGCCTTAACGACGTTACAACCCCCGACAGGTATCCGATCCCGCACATTCATGACTTCTCCGCCCATTTGGCAGGACGGGTCATTTTTTCGAAGATCGATTTGATACGGGGATACCACCAGGTACCTGTCAGGCCGGCCGACGTCCCAAAAACGGCCGTCATCACGCAGTTCGGCTTATTCGAATTCCTTCGAATGCCATTTGGCCTCAAGAACGCGGCTCAGGCGTTCCAGCGCTTGATGGACGGCGTGCTGCGCGACCTGCCGTTCCTCTTCGTCTACCTGGACGACATCCTCGTCGCCAGCGCATCCCGGGCCGAGCACCTCCTCCACCTCCGAACACTGTTCGGGCGCCTCAGCGAGCACGGCCTAATCATCAACCCGGCCAAATGCCACTTCGGCACGACGGCCGTTGATGTTTTGGGCCACCACATCACCAAGAACAGGGCCGTGCCGCTGCCTACCAAGGTCGAGGCCATCACTGCGTTTCCGCATCCCCGCTCCATCAAGGCCCTGCAGGAGTTCCTCGGAATGGTGAATTTCTATCACCGCTTCGTGCCCCGCGCTGCTCAGCTCATGCGGCCCCTCTACGAAGCCCTCCGGGGCAAGCCGGCCAAACACGACGTCGTCTGGACCGCAGCCATGGACGCGGCATTTACAAGCTCAAAGCGGGCCCTCGCCGACGCAACACTGCTCGCTCACCCGGTGCTCAACGCTCCCATCGCCCTCACCACGGATGCCTCCGACTATGCGGTGGGCGCCGTACATGAGCAATGGGTGAACGGGGTTTGGCAGCCACTCGCTTTTTTCAGCCGGCAACTCCGGCTGAACGAGCTCAAATATAGCACGTTTGACCGGGAGCTCCTCGGTCTACACCTGGCCGTTCACCATTTCCGCCACCTCCTGGAGGGCCGACCCTTCACGGCTTTCGTCGACCACAAGCCGTTGGTTTACGCAATGGCCAAAGTCACGGAGCCGTGGTCGGCCCACCAGCAGCGCCACCTCTCCGCCGTGTCGGAGTTTACCACGGACATCCGGCACGTCGCCGGCAAAGACAACGCCGTGGCCGACTGTCTTTCTCGGGCCAGCGCGAACGCGGTCCACCTCGACGTGGACTTCACGCTTATGGCGGCTGACCAGACCACCGACACCACAGTGCAAGCCCTCCGGGCGGCGGACACGGGCCTCCGCCTGGCCGACGTCCCCTTCGCGGACACTGTCCTGCTCTGCGACGTCTCCCAAGGCCAGCCTCGCCCCATCGTGCCCGTTACCTGGCAACGCCGCATCTTCGCCTCCCTCCACGGCCTTTCCCACCCGGGCCGGAAAGCTTCCCAGAAGCTGGTGTCGGCGCGATTCGTCTGGCACGGCCTTCGACGGGATGTCCGCGATTGGACCAGCACCTGCATGGCCTGCCAACAGGCCAAGGTCCACCGACACACCCAGGCCCCGCTGGCACCTTTCACCGTGCCCGAACGGCGTTTCGACCATGTCAACGTGGACCTGGTGTGCCCCCTCCCCCCATCACGGGGTTTCACACACCTGCTCACCATGGTGGACAGGACCACCAGGTGGCCGGAGGCCGTTCCCCTCGTCTCCACCACCACCGCCGATGTGGTGCAGGCTTTCATCGCCACCTGGGTCGCCCGTTTCGGCGCACCGGCGGACATCTCTTCGGACCGCGGGCCGCAGTTCACCTCCGAGCTGTGGGGCGCGGTCGCCCGCAACCTGGGGGTCAGGCTCCACCGTACCACGGCCTACCACCCCCTAGCCAACGGGTTGTGCGAGCGGTTCCACCGTTCCATGAAGGCCGCGCTCATGGCCGGCCTTCAGGACGGCGGCTGGACCGACCGGCTACCGTGGTTCCTTTTGGGCCTCCGCACGGCCCCCAAGGAGGACCTTCGGGCATCCACCGCCGAGCTGGTCTACGGCCAGCCGCTACGCGTCCCGGGCGAATTCGTGCCCGACGCTACCAGTCCCTGGTCCGCAGCTCGCCAGCGCTCGGACCTCCAGGAGACCGCCCGACGGTTTGCCCCCGTGCCAACGTCCCACCACGGTGAACCCCAGTCCTATGTCCCCCCAGCGCTTCGCACAGCGGAGTACGTTTTTGTGCGTCATGACGCACACCGGGGGCCACTCAGGCCGCCGTACGACGGACCCTTCCGGGTCCTGCGACGGGACGACAAGTCCTTCGTCATCGACGTCGGCGGCAGGTCGGACCGGATTTCGGTGGACCGCCTCAAGCCGGCGCACGTGGACATCGACCAACCACCTCGGTTGGCCCTTCCTCCGCGGCGAGGCCGCCCCCCGTCCACGGTGCCTCCCGCTCGACCACCCACCCCCACACCGGACCCCCCCCCCCCCCCACGACCCTCCAGGGGTCGCTTCGGCCGGGTCATCAGGACCCCCCTTAAATTGACCCTGCCGGTGCAAGTCGATTCTGGGGGGGCGTGTGTAGCGGTTGCCGCTGAACATACACAATCGCTTTACACCTGCCGAGGACGCAACCACAGAGCGATCGCTGTGCCGGGCTCGCCCAGACCGCCGGAGACGCTCAGTCTCGCCTTTCCCGGGCATGCCCGGACTCGCCTTTCCCGGGCTCGCCCGGCCCGTCCGGCGACACCCAGTCTCGCCATTCCCGGGCATGTCCAGGCACGCCCGGCCCGTCCGGCGACACCCAGTCTCGCCGTTCCCGGGCATGTCCAGACTCGCCCAGGTCTCCCGGACACGCCCAGTCGCGCCTTTTAAGGGCAAACGCTCCGGCATGAGATATTCGAGTGCTTGTATATAATGCTGCCCGATAAACGGGCTTTTCAGTTTACCCGAGTTGATTTGATGCAATAAAGAAACTCGGACGAATTCCAGCTTTTTGTCGCGTCCATTCTTTCGATTCGAGTTGGAGCACAGCTCCTTCAATATCACCTTTATCTATCAATATTGTTGAAATGAAGATCAAATAGCTGCATGTTGAAATATGTTGAAAAAGTCAAAACTTTACATGGGGTGTACTTACTTTTTCACGTGACTGTATATAGGTAGATCAAGTCTGTAGTTTGTCTGCTCAAGAGCCCCATCGCGGCGACCAAATATCAGGTCGAGTGGGTCGTCTGGTAAATCCGGTTGAGATACACTGGTCTAAAGGGTCAAAAGGTACATTCCAATAGTACATAATTAATAGACGTACGTGTAGGCAGAATGCAACTAACTTTAAAACAATGTAAATAATAGACATCTAGTCACGTGAGTTCATGGACGGACGGACGGACCGTGTTTATTTATACAGTACTTTATACAGGTATTGCTATTTTAGCGACTCAAGGTAAAAGATAAATTACCAAGTACAATGTTCAGGATGCAGAACCTAAGAAATGGGAAGAGTGAGTGTTGTTCTTACCTTGCCAGATTTCAGGTGTCGGAGAATGGTGGACTTTCCAGCATTATCAAGGCCAACACAGAGCACACCGACTTGTTTCTTCCGAACACCAAGCCAGGCTGCCAGTCGTTCCAAGAGCCCCATTGCTGTGTGTATCGTGTGTTGTTCTGGGGAGATCTGCACCTTTTCTTTCTACTTTATCTACTTCGTATCTTCCCTTATACATCATTCATTGTCTCTACCTCTTGTTCATAGCGCTCTTGATTCTTAAGTTTTATACAGTATTTCTCCACTTCGAGTGCACAGCTTCTCTTTGTTCTTCTCGTGTATACTCTCATCCGACACTCTGTACCTGTTTGTGGTCCTTTTCCTCCACTTTGTCTTCTCCCCTCCTGTTGTTTGCTCTTCTTTCTCCTTTTGCTGTGCCGGTATTTCTACCTGTTGAACTTACCAAAAAAATGAATGAAAGAGAGAACAATCAATGTGAATGATTGAAAAGCAAAGTGAAGCAATGAAATTATTGTCACTGCATATGGAAATTGACGACTTGACATGCTACAAAAGATTGCTTTCCCATTTTGATAAGCATGGTTATGTGGGGTTTTTATGTTGACCGAAGGCTCCTGGAGGAGCTTGTACATAAATTACATGCAGGACAAAAACATTAGTAGACATCAGTGTACTTCAATGTAAATTACAAGGACATCAGTAGATAATGGACAAATAGATATAGTGGATCTGTTTGGGTTAGGGTTTGAAACGTTCAGAGCATCATGAGGTCTTCCCTCTCGGCAGCATCTTCCCTCCCTACAGCGTCTTCCCTCTCGGCAGCGTCCTCCCTCTCTACAGCGTCTTCCCTCTCTACAGCGTCTTCCCTCTCTACAGCGTCTTCCCTCTCGGCAGCGTCTTCCCTCTCGGCAGCATCTTCCCTCCCTACAGCGTCTTCCCTCTCGGCAGCATCGTCCCTCCCTACAGCGTCTTCCCTCTCGGCAGCGTCCTCCCTCTCTACAGCGTCTTCCCTCTCTACAGCGTCTTCCCTCTCTACAGCGTCTTCCCTCTCGGCAGCATCTTCCCTCTCGGCAGCGTCTTCCCTCTCGGCAGCGTCTTCCCTCTCGGCAGCGTCTTCCCTCTCTACAGCGTCTTCCCTCTCTACAGAGTCTTCCCTCTCGGCAGCGTCCTCCCTCTCTACAGCGTCTTCCCTCTCTACAGCGTCTTCCCTCTCTACAGCGTCTTCCCTCTCGGCAGCGTCTTCCCTCTCTACAGCGTCTTCCCTCTCTACAGCGTCTTCCCTCTCGGCAGCGTCTTCCCTCTCGGCAGCATCTTCCCTCCCTACAGCGTCTTCCCTCTCGGCAGCATCTTCCCTCCCTACAGCGTCTTCCCTCTCGGCAGCGTCCTCCCTCTCTACAGCGTCTTCCCTCTCTACAGCGTCTTCCCTCTCTACAGCGTCTTCCCTCTCTACAGCGTCTTCCCTCTCGGCAGCGTCTTCCCTCTCGGCAGCGTCTTCCCTCTCGGCAGCGTCTTCCCTCTCGGCAGCGTCTTCCCTCTCGGCAGCGTCTTCCCTCTCGGCAGCATCTTCCCTCTCGGCAGCGTCTTCCCTCTCTACACCGTCTTCCCTCTACAGCGTCTTCCCTCTACAGCGTCTTCCCTCCCGGCAGCGGCTTCCCTCTCTACAGAGTCTTCCCTCTCGGCAGCGTCTTCCCTCTCGGCAGCGTCTTCCCTCTCGGCAGCGTCTTCCCTCTCTACAGCGTCTTCCCTCTACAGCGTCTTCCCTCTACAGCATCTTCCCTCTCGGCAGCGTCTTCCCTCTCGGCAGCATCTTCCCTCTCGGCAGAGTCTTCCCTCTCTACAGCATCTTCCCTCTCTACAGCGTCTTCCCTCTCGGCAGCGTCTTCCCTCTCGGCAGCGTCTTCCCTCTCGGCAGCGTCTTCCCTCTCGGCAGTGTCTTCCCTCTCGGCAGCGTCTTCCCTCTCGGCAGTGTCTTCCCTCTCGGCAGTGTCTTCCCTCTCGGCAGCGTCTTCCCTCTCGGCAGCATCTTCCATCTCGGCAGTGTCTTCCCTCTTGGCAGTGTCTTCCCTCTTGGCAGTGTCTTCCCTCTCGGCAGTGTCTTCCATCTCGGCAGTGTCTTCCCTCTTGGCAGTGTCTTCCCTCTCGGCAGTGTCTTCCATCTCGGCAGTGTCTTCCCTCTTGGCAGTGTCTTCCCTCTTGGCAGTGTCTTCCCTCTTGGCAGCGTCTTCCCTCTCGGCAGTGTCTTCCCTCTCGGCAGTGTCTTCCCTCTCGGCAGCGTCTTCCCTCTCGGCAGCGTCTTCCCTCTCGGCAGCGTCTTCCCTCTCGGCAGCGTCTTCCCTCTCGGCAGCGTCTTCCCTCTCGGCAGCGTCTTCCCTCTCGGCAGCATCTTCCCTCTCGGCAGCGTCTTCCCTCTCTACACCGTCTTCCCTCTACAGCGTCTTCCCTCTACAGCGTCTTCCCTCCCGGCAGCGGCTTCCCTCTCTACAGAGTCTTCCCTCTCGGCAGCGTCTTCCCTCTCGGCAGCGTCTTCCCTCTCTACAGCATCTTCCCTCTCTACAGCGTCTTCCCTCTACAGCGTCTTCCCTCTACAGCATCTTCCCTCTCGGCAGCGTCTTCCCTCTCGGCAGCATCTTCCCTCTCGGCAGAGTCTTCCCTCTCTACAGCATCTTCCCTCTCTACAGCGTCTTCCCTCTCGGCAGCGTCTTCCCTCTCGGCAGCATCTTCCCTCTCGGCAGTGTCTTCCCTCTCGGCAGTGTCTTCCCTCTCGGCAGCGTCTTCCCTCTCGGCAGTGTCTTCCCTCTCGGCAGTGTCTTCCCTCTTGGCAGCGTCTTCCCTCTCGGCAGCATCTTCCATCTCGGCAGTGTCTTCCCTCTTGGCAGTGTCTTCCCTCTTGGCAGTGTCTTCCCTCTCGGCAGTGTCTTCCATCTCGGCAGTGTCTTCCCTCTTGGCAGTGTCTTCCCTCTCGGCAGTGTCTTCCATCTCGGCAGTGTCTTCCCTCTTGGCAGTGTCTTCCCTCTCGGCAGCGTCTTCCCTCTCTACACCGTCTTCCCTCTACAGCGTCTTCCCTCTACAGCGTCTTCCCTCCCGGCAGCGGCTTCCCTCTCTACAGAGTCTTCCCTCTCGGCAGCGTCTTCCCTCTCGGCAGCGTCTTCCCTCTCTACAGCGTCTTCCCTCTCTACAGCGTCTTCCCTCTACAGCGTCTTCCCTCTACAGCATCTTCCCTCTCGGCAGCGTCTTCCCTCTCGGCAGCATCTTCCCTCTCGGCAGAGTCTTCCCTCTCTACAGCATCTTCCCTCTCTACAGCGTCTTCCCTCTCGGCAGCGTCTTCCCTCTCGGCAGCGTCTTCCCTCTCGGCAGTGTCTTCCCTCTTGGCAGCGTCTTCCCTCTCGGCAGCGTCTTCCATCTCGGCAGTGTCTTCCCTCTTGGCAGTGTCTTCCCTCTTGGCAGTGTCTTCCCTCTCGGCAGTGTCTTCCATCTCGGCAGTGTCTTCCCTCTTGGCAGTGTCTTCCCTCTCGGCAGTGTCTTCCATCTCGGCAGTGTCTTCCCTCTTGGCAGTGTCTTCCCTCTCGGCAGCGTCTTCCCTCTCTACACCGTCTTCCCTCTACAGCGTCTTCCCTCTACAGCGTCTTCCCTCCCGGCAGCGGCTTCCCTCTCTACAGAGTCTTCCCTCTCGGCAGCGTCTTCCCTCTCGGCAGCGTCTTCCCTCTCTACAGCGTCTTCCCTCTACAGCGTCTTCCCTCTACAGCATCTTCCCTCTCGGCAGCGTCTTCCCTCTCGGCAGCATCTTCCCTCTCGGCAGAGTCTTCCCTCTCTACAGCATCTTCCCTCTCTACAGCGTCTTCCCTCTCGGCAGCGTCTTCCCTCTCGGCAGCGTCTTCCCTCTCGGCAGTGTCTTCCCTCTCGGCAGTGTCTTCCCTCTCGGCAGCGTCTTCCCTCTCGGCAGCGTCTTCCCTCTCGGCAGTGTCTTCCCTCTTGGCAGCGTCTTCCCTCTCGGCAGCATCTTCCATCTCGGCAGTGTCTTCCCTCTTGGCAGTGTCTTCCCTCTTGGCAGTGTCTTCCCTCTCGGCAGTGTCTTCCATCTCGGCAGTGTCTTCCCTCTTGGCAGTGTCTTCCCTCTCGGCAGTGTCTTCCATCTCGGCAGTGTCTTCCCTCTTGGCAGTGTCTTCCCTCTTGGCAGTGTCTTCCCTCTTGGCAGCGTCTTCCCTCTCGGCAGTGTCTTCCCTCTCGGCAGTGTCTTCCCTCTTGGCAGCGTCTTCCCTCTTGGCAGCGTCTTCCCTCTCGGCAGTGTCTTCCCTCTCGGCAGCGTCTTCCCTCTCGGCAGCGTCTTCCCTCTCGGCAGCGTCTTCCCTCTCGGTAGTGTCTTCCCTCTTGGCAGCGTCTTCCCTCTTGGCAGCGTCTTCCCTCTCGGCAGTGTCTTCCCTCTCGGCAGTGTCTTCCCTCTTGGCAGCGTCTCCCTCTCGGCAGCATCTTCCATCTCGGCAGTGTCTTCCCTCTTGGCAGTGTCTTCCCTCTCGGCAGTGTCTTCCCTCTTGGCAGTGTCTTCCCTCTTGGCAGTGATTAAATTGGAAAGCTGGAGTTGAGCTAACTCAGTGCCTAACCAACAAAGTTGTTCCTTAAATTAAAAACTCTCCAGTCAATCAACTAAAATTGTTTACGACTACTACTACCACTACCACCACCACCTGCATGCTTCTGCATGCCAGCTCATGGCCTTTGGGGGTGTTGACCCTTTTACACTTCGTTCCCTTGGGATAGGGGAAATGTGAGGTTATGGCAGGAATACTGGAATTTCTGGCCATAGCGCCGGCGACGTGCTCTTTGCGAAGAACACCAGGATGAAAGAGAATCCTCTAGGACTTCAAGCTTCTCTAGGAAGAACACCAGGATATTTAACAGGATATTTATTGTCCCCCATCTGATGCCGGCAGACAAGATGCACGCTTAACGTCTGTCCATCCGAGGACGTCTGTCCATCTGATGGACGGCACACATATTTATAGCTGGGTCGGGATTCAAACCCAGGCTAGACGGCTTGGCTTAGAGGTGGGCTCCACTTGGCTGCTTGTTCCTGTAGCTGAGCGGTTCTCCTTAGCTGGGTGCTGGGCCTCATTGGTCGAGGTTCCCCGACTTCACTTTCTCACTCTCACTCACTCTCAGAGTCTAGGCCCTAGGGCATAATTGTCTTCAGGAATTCCCTTCAATTCCAAGACGACATTTAATGAGGTACCTGTTCACGCAAAACATGTGTCTGACTACACCACATTCTCACCCACACCCAACCCATGTACATACAGCATCTAATAATGCAATCTTAACATCTACCGAATAACTAATTGACGGAATGACAGGTAGAATTTATTAACACAAACAAAAATCGTGACAGTTCTTCACGGACTGAATGTTTGCTGCAAATTCATTTCTGGTTAATAGAAGAAATCACGACCACGCCCGGATGCCCACAGCACTCTCCAGAATATTCCAAACAGCTGTTATATGTGGTGGTGACGTAAATGGAAATGGCCAGGAAAAAACCTTCCCTGGAATAACCAACCGTTCATTTGATTGATTATTTTGCACTGACAGTGTTTTATGCAGTTATAATTAATTTGCTACAAGTGGCTTGTCTCTTCTTCCCCTTCTTCTTCCTCTTGAAAAATATATATAAAGGAGTGAAGCTCATGGAAGAGCAAAGTAGATCTGACAGAGGGACAATCATCAAGGGAATGAACAAACAGGATATGAGGAAGGGAAGGAGGTGGGGGAGAGGTAGAAGCACTGAAACTGGCAAGTAAGATGGTCGAGTTAAGAAAGGTTAATGGGGTAAAAAGGATCATGGCTCAGAATTGGAGATGACATGAGATGGTGATGCATGCTTGTAGTCGTCGAGGGAAGAGTGAGACAGAACAACCACTGGAAGGTGGTTCCATAGATGAGGGAAGTGAGGAATAAGAGTTGAGTCCCCTTTCCCTCCCCACCCCTTGCCATCCCCCTACCCTACACCTCCCCAATTCTTCCATCCCACCCCGTCCCCTTCAATTCCTCTCCCTCTACTCCCCTCCACCGTTCCTTCCCTTCCCTCCTCCTCTTCCCTTCACCTCCTCCTCTCCCTCTCCTCCTCTATCTCTTCATATTACCGGCATAAAGCGACTCTGCGTTGCCTAGCAACGCCAGGTACTTTTGCTAGTTACAAAATAAATTACAAAAATAATGATATAAACATTGTAACAAAGTATATATTAATTAACACCGATAATATTAACAACAATAATCAGAGTAGTATCATTTGGAAATAACAATAATGAAGGTATAATCACCGCACATCTGGGTATAGTGAAAGGCAAACTAATGCTCAGGCACCAGATATGCTACAAGGCCGTGAAAACCAATGAAAATTTGGTCCAATGGACAAACAGGCCCACTCGAGTAATAGAAATGTTGCTCATTTTGCTTCCAACAAATCAAATCGGGAATGTTGTGGCTCGAAATGAAATTCTCTCATCTCCCCTTCCTGTTCAGGCTGGAGATCCCCAAGGCAGTGTTCTGGGCCCTGTGCTTTTTCTGGTTTTCATTAATGATCCTCTCCGAATCTCTGGAAAATCCTCTCTATCTCTTTGCTGATAACTCCACTCTCTGCCGCTCCATATCTCAACCCTCAGATCGGCAGTCTTCAGCCTCTCCACTCTCTGCAGACCTGGACAAAATCATAGACTGGGCAAACAAGTGGAATATGTCTTTCAATCCTGACAAATCTCACACTCTCACTTTGTCACGAAGAAAACACCATCTGGAAAACCCTCCCATCTACTTTCTCAACAATCCTCTTGCAGAATTTCAGTCACTCAAGCTTTTGGGTCTCACGATCTGCCATGGTCTTTCATGGGAAAACCACATTTCCAAGCTGGCCTCCAAAGCAAAGCTTTTTTTTGACTGTGAAAAACTTGAATGCCTAAACTCTGTGTTTGCCTCTAAATCTTGTGTCCCAAACCCATCCCTCTCTGTACCCACCGCACCCAGTCGTACCCAGCTGCTCCTGGACTCTGTGTCCTTTTCTCCTGACAAGGTGGAGAAGTTTCTGTCAACCCTCGACTCTGATTCTGCAACTGGACCTGACGGCATCAGCCCACGGGTCCTAAAATCCTGTTCTTCCGTTCTTTCACTCCCTCTCTCTGTTCTCTTCACCCTCTCTTTTGCTCAAGGTCATCTGCCATCTGCTTGGAAATCAGCCAACATCACCGCTTTACACAAAAAGGTGCAAAAACAGATCCTTGCAACTACAGACCAATCAGCCTTCTCCGAATTATCAGCAGTCATGGAATCCATCATTGCTTCGGATATCAAATCTTTCCTCTTCTCCAATGGCTTAATCTCTGATCATCAATTTGGTTTCAGACCAGGTCACTCTACTCTGGACATGCTGCTTCTGCTGTCTCAACAATGGATGGAGGTCCTAAATGCCAAACAGGAAATTAGAGCTGTCTCCCTTAACATATCACGTGCCTTTGATACGGTCTGGCACCCCGCTCTGCTCACCAAACTATCCTCCTATGGTATCCATGGAAATCTCCACGCATGGCTTGCGGACTTCCTCTCTAGTCGTAGTCAACGTGTGGCGCTGAATGGATTTCTCTCATCTCCTCTTCCTGTTCAGGCTGGAGTTCCCCAAGGCAGTGTTCTGGGCCCTGTGCTTTTTCTGGTCTTCATCAATGATCTCTCTGACTCTCTTGAAAATCCTCTCTACCTCTTTGCTGATGCCTCCACTCTCTGCCGCTCCATTCCTCATCCCTCAGATCGGCAGTCTGCAGCCTCCTCAATCTCTGCAAACCTGGACAAAATCACAGACTGGTCAAACAAGTGGAACATGTCTTTCAATCCTGACAAATCTCACACTCTTACTATGTCTCTCCGAAAAGACCGACTGGACAACCCTCCCATCTACTTTCTGAACAATCCTCTCCAAGAAGTTCTGTCACTCAAGCTTTTGGGTCTCACTATCTGCCATGATCTTTCCTGGGAAAACCACATTTCCAATCTGGCCTCCAAAGCCAGTCGCCGACTGGGCATCCTCCGTCGTGCGAAGTCCTTCCTTGGCACACCTGAGCTGCTCACCACATACAAGGCTTTCATCCGCAGCTCAATGGAATAGTTCTCCACTCTGGGCCGGTGCTCCTGCCTCACATCTAGCTCGGCTTCACGCTGTTGAAACCAAAGCTTTCAGAATCATTGGAATCTCCCGTGATGAAGCTAACTCCGAGGGCCTTTCACTCACTCACCGCAGGCAGGTTGGTGGTCTTTCTGTCTTCTACAGACTCCTCCCAGGCCTTGCTCCCCCAGCTCTCTCTGGTCTTTGTCCCCCAAATATTCCTACAGGTCGCACAAGATCTGCCTGCAACCCTCTTATGGTTAAACTGCCAAAATCAAGACTCTCTGCTCACCTTCACTCCTTCATTCCTCTTTTCTCCCGCCTCTGGAACAAACTCCCTCACTCTCTTCAATCCCACTCCTCCCTCCAGGTCTTTAAAACAGCTGTTCACCACCATTTCTTCTCTTCCCCCATCCAAAACCTTGATCTTTTCTATCCCCATTAATACACCCCAAATTCACCTCTTTAAATGTTCGACTTCATTCTTGAAATCCCAAGTATTGTCCATCTTGTTTATCCCATGTACCTGGCCTAGCCATCTCTCTTCCACAGATCTCACGATGTCCCTGTTCCCGACTGTTGCTGTGCTTCCCTCTCGCCCACCCCCTCTTGTCTCCCGCTCCCATCATTGCATGTTATTGTTATATGTTTCAGCTCTTACACGAGCCTCGACTTAGTAATAGTATACAAAAACAAAATGTATAGCAAGCAAACAGCAAAAAACCATCTTAGTTATTGTAAACGCCATTGATGCGTTCAGTTTCGACAGAAAAAATACAAACTTTTTGTTTTACTAAAATACAGCAATTAAAAACAACGTTAATGGCTACACTGTACGCGTCGAATGGCTCGGGCTGAAGCGCGAGCAGAGTATCACAATGGCGTGCCATGCCCCATGCGGATTCGGCCCAAGGCCACAACATGAACACTTTAGGCTTTCTAATCCCATGTACTTACGAAAATTTGCCATCAAAGACGTATCATTTTGAGGTAAAAGTTTAAAAAGAAGCGAAATGTGAGGGATTGGAAATAAAGAAAATCCCAACTCACTTCAAGTCAAACGCAATCCGTTAGGACTCGTCTCCATGGTAACCGCCCCTGCGCAAAGCTCGAAGTAATATTCGCAAACGTTCTTTCAGTCTTCAATAAAATTCGCTTCTTGAAAATATAACTCAATGTCACCACAAGATAATAAATAATTCATGCTTAAGTGCATTTTATTGGGGGAGAAAATATTATTCGAAATGTTGGTCCTAGCAACTGTTTGCTACCTATACACCGCCGAGATCAGCCACGAATTTGCACGGTCGTAGCATACTCACGGTTACGATTCCTTCACTGTTTTTAAAGCAACTTTTTCTTCTTTACGTCATGCTTAGCTCCTCAAGGAATATTCGGTAACATTATTGATTTTTGCCGCACTTGCTTTTGTACGTCACACATTTCCGGTATGCAATCAATCTGAGGTTATGAAACCAGGTAGCCATGGAATCTTGGCAAACAAATTGAGCAGCATTTCAAATTTGGGCTTTGAACTGGTCTTTGCACAGCGCCTCCTGTCGACAATCGGTGGTGCACAGCGCCTACAGTCGACAATCGGTGGTGCACATCGCCTCCTGTCGACAATCGGTGGTGTACAGCGCCTCCTGTCGATAAGTGAGGATTTGCAAAGGTAAAACTGAAGAAGCGTTTCGTGTCGTCACAATGTGCACCTGGCGTCATGCGTGGGCACGCAGTCAGTGAAAATCAATGTATCGAAGAATCTCCTCATATACGACTCGATCGACTTCCCTTCGGGTGTCGTGGCGTCGTTTTCGCGAGAGAGGCTGGCGTACCCCCGCGATTTCTCCGAGCGTGGAAACTCGACCCAGTAATTAATGGGATGCTTTGTACTGACATTTAGTGAAACAAAGTCAGAATTATTTCTGCTTTTTCACCGAAATTTTGCCTGCTTTATGCGTCAAGTAAGAGCTTTGATTGGCTAACGTACCACACGTGGGTGGCGAAATGGTGACTGAAGCACAAATACGACCTCTAATATTGTTTTTAAATACCGTTAAATAAATTGACGTTGGCAGTTTGGAACCGTACAAACACTGAATAAACACCATAAAAACATCAAGTAGCGGCAGTTTTCTGTCCGTTTGTTACTCTTTCCGCCCATTGGTTGGACAGCTGGCCTGACTCCACCAAAAATGACGTCATAAGTAGGAAGACTAACTCCACCCTCCGGCATATTGATTTTCATGCAGTTCAGGTCGAACCTGTCATAATAATTCACTATCGCCATGCCCTACCTTTACATCGGCAAAATATTTACTTCCGGGAGCATTTGAAGCAGCGCATCGTCACCTATACACCACCCAAAAGGAGAATTTTTTCCGCTAGTGAATCAGTGCATCGTTAAAGCATTTATCAAAAGAATGATTAACGTGCAACATATTTGGCAAAAGAATGAATCGACGAAAGCTCATCTGCTCTTTGTTAGTTGCACAGGGGATAGCGCGAACGCAGTCCCCCACTACCACAAATTGTACGGTCGACTTTCCCACATTTGGGGAAATCGCAGGGGTCAACCCACCCGAAGTGCAATGGGTAAGCCTCGCCCTGAAAGAACCGCCTTCATGATCACGGTATCTCTCCCATCAGGTAAGTATGAGTTGTTCACCACGCGGGCTCCCTTTTCTTACCGCGAGCACCACCTCACTTTGACGGAACCGATTTGCTACGCCTCCCGAATATTTACTTGAATAGTAAATGTTGCCCGACCTTTATAAACACATCCTAATCGGGGAATTCAGTTACATATTCAGATTTAGTCGTTTGGTAAATTTCTTCCTTCCCTGTTGAGGTTTGAGTGTATTATAAACGTTTTAGCGACGCGTTGTCTTTCGAGGGTTCCTCCGTCATATGACGCTGAGTATAAATTAGTGACGTCATGACGCCGGATGCCGAGTCGCGATTTTAAAGCTCGCTTGTCACGGTGACGTCTCCAATGTAATATATTCACCGATCACCGTGTTTAGACTCGATATAGAGGAGATGAAGATTATTATGTTTTGAACTGACCTGTTACGATGTTTAGGAATTATGGTGGGAGTTTTGGGACAGTTCCTAAAAAATTTTAATGTTTGGAGGAGGATTCATTGGTCATTCCCACTGGAGAAGCCCACCACTATCAAAATATTGCTTTTACAGGGAACGCAATAAAGAGCAATCAGAGGTTGCACACCTGAAATCAGAGGCAAATGGGTCTAAGTGGTCGATGGGGTCTAATTTAAAGTCGAAGGGATCAGAATTGTCTGAAGGGATCAGAATTGTCTGAAGGGGTGTAAAGGTCTTAAAATGTCTAAAAATAGTCTAAAGGTCAAAGTTGTCTGTCTACGGGGTATTAAAAGGTGTGAAGGTCTAAAGGGTAGAAAGGAGTTTAAAGATCTTCGGGATTCGAAAGGATCTAAAAGGATATACATAGTGTCTTAGAGGGTTAAGGGGTCGTATAGTTCTAAACGGTATTAGCTCTAAGGGGTCGAAAAGTTTTCAATGGTGCAACGGGGTCTATGGTGTTTTAGGGGTCTAAGGTGTCTTATGGTTGTAAAGGGTCTAGGAGTCAAAACGTTTATAGGTGTCTAAAGGGTCTAAGGGTTTTAAGGGGTGTAAAGTGTCTTTGGGGTCATAAACGGTTTTAGGGTTCTAGAGGATCTTAAAGGGTGTTAGAGTTTTAAGGGGTCGTAAACGGTATTAGGGTTCTAGGGGGTCTTAAAGGGTATTTTCAGTTTGTCGTAGTTTAAATGGGTCTTTGGTTTGTAAGGGGTCTTCGAGGTCGAATGGGTCTAATGTAACAAACAAATAAATGGACCGAAATGCAATACCCTGTCCTCTATCTGTCGAGGATAAAAAAAACCCGATAGATTTGCAGAGTATAACTTTAACAGTTTAACTCCGAGATTGGGATTTAAATCAGATTTGCAAGCAATTATCATCATCATCATGCACTGTATCGATAGGGACGATCACTAATATTCACTATATTGTTGCGGATCTCAGAGTACGGCACTCCTGTTAGCAAGGGGGGGTTAATCCCCTTGTCTTGTTAAGCTGGCCGTCTCTGGTCCTGGAACTATCCCGCTCCTTTGCGGGATGAGATTGGCCAGGGTGATTGGTCAACGGTTTCCCAAATACCTTCACCAATCTCTCCGCAAAGCAAGGAGATGAGTCCCTGCTCGAACCGCGGATGTGATGGTAATTGCCGAGCGGTTTAGCAATCCACGATCCGAGCCGTTAGCAAAAAGACTAACCCGATTCTGAGCGGTTCCTATATCGTGCCACCGATATTCAATGGGGAAAAGACAAAGACGATCGACGAGAGGAAGCCAAAGAATAAGAAGGGTGAAGGAAGAACAAATATGGTTTATTAACTATCTAAAAGAGGAAACGGAAGAAGGGAATATACAAGAAGGAAATAAAAGGACATAGGGCACGCTTATCTAAACAGTCTTAACTTATCACGACCCCAGGACAAACAGACAGACTCACACGGATTGGTAGCTGGTAGGGGAGGAAGGTCCAGGCAGATGGTTCCAGGCGATGGGATGGTCCAGGCTCCGGGTCCGCGGGCGAAGAACGGCAGGCAGCTTCGCGTCTCGTTGGCGCGCGACCGGACCTTACATATGCGAGGGGCTGGAATCTGCGTACGTATAGCGTGCCGAACGCTCTCAAAACCAACGGCAGTTCGTGTCAAACCGATCCTCCGCGCAATGTTCTTATCATTCGCCACCTCTGCGCTGTTTGCTCAAGTTTGCCAATCAGCTGCCGATCTTCTCTCCTCGCATCTGCCGATCTCCCCCGCATCTGCGTGAAAGGGCTTCGCGCTTGCGCTTTTATCACAAGCCTTGCATATCATGCCGCGTCTGCTTCGCTCCGCCTACCGGTGAACAAGCCTCGGCCCGGATTGGTCACGAGGGTTCACTGGTACCTCCCCTCGTGACGCATTGATGGGGCCACGCCTATGTTCCTGGCCGCTCCTCTCTTTTTCTCCCACTCTGCCACGTGGCTTATGGCGGCTTGGGGCCAGCTTCAGCTCAAAGGCAACGAACGCTGCTGGCAATGGCGGCTTGGGGCAAGCTTTAGCTCAAAGGCAGCGAATGCTGCTGGCAAAAGCGCGACATACAATTTGGGGAGGGCAGATTACGCCGCAATATGAATGGAACTGGGAATTTGAGAAGGGGGCTAGGTTATTTGATTGATACAACGCAGAGTCAAACTATTGGAAACAGATCCTTAACTGAAACATAGACGAATGAAATAACTAAAGATCCTATGGTGTCCTACGTGTTGTACATGGCCTAACTAGGGTGTGACCTTTGACCTTTACACCAACAATGGGAGTATTTACAGGGGATTATTTATAAGGGAACATTTACAAAAATTTACTAGTGAAGGGTTCTCAAAACTGCAACACGGCACCCTCATTACCTCCAGGGCCGTCCCGGCCCAAAAGAACGTTAACTTAGTGTGACACTCAGGTGTGGTAACCCTCTACTATTAACTTCACCCTGAGTGCGACATTTTTAAAACAACTAAGTTTGTCCCGCCTGCTGCGTTGCATTCTATCTAACAGATTCACGCCCACAGGATAACAGAATCACGGAGTTGTTTTCAAACTACACATGTAGACTGCCAGGTGTTCCAATTTTTCATTTCATTTCGTGACCTGAAAATCGGGTGGGCATCAAATTGGCATGATAATATAGAAAAAATTAAGAAATAATGTTCATGACTTTTCACAAGTCAGATTCTGGTACGTTAGTCTGTAATATAATGTTGAAATGTATAATTTTATTTCCAAAATCTCCGTTTAGCCTCGAACGCATTTCGATGTATTGACCAATGAGGATCGCGCTTATTCGCGCTACGAACGATGTCTGGGCTTCCGGCTGCGAGTAAACAAAATGGCGGCCTCCAGTAGCAGCGACGGTGACGAGGGTGGGAGCGAGAAACGCTGTTATATGTGCATTTCTCCGGCCAAAAGATCAAGTTTATTACCTTTTAGTGATATAACATGGCCGCGATATTTGCAATTTGTTCTTACGTGACAGAATTTAGAAGGTGATCAAGCTGAAATTGCGAGAAATTTCGTGAAGAACCACGCTGACGAATTCGGCGAACGTGGCAACAGTATGGTAACAATACCTGCTATAGCTATACCGCATGATGCAGCGTTTCATCAAGTGTGTTATTCACGATTTACCGATAAACAACGAGTGAGCAGGGTGCAAAGCAGCATGAAAAAGAGAGAAGAAAATGCAGCCAATACTGGTAGGTTGAATAACTTCAATAATAAATCATGACAATGCTTCAAAATTTAGTTTGATTTTTTTTTTTGTGAGGTATATGTAAAATGATTTTGTGTGTAGTCGAACGATTTTGAATTGAAGGAACTGTCCAATATTTATGCAAGGAGGTAGGGCCGAGGTGAAACAAATACATTTTTAAAAGGAAGTCTGAGGAAGGGGGGAGGGGGGGGGGAGGGAATCTAGTCGGGCTAACCATGACTTGAGGTCTAGACATTTTAAACTCACATAATTTTAATTGTTTTCTTTTATGTGTATTTATTGCAGCTTCAACATGCAATGACATCAACGTCAACATTGACAAGGTGCATAAAGGCCCACAACCAGTCAAGAAACGTGCTCTACGCTCCAGCTTAGGCAAGCCCAAATGTTCAGCCAGATCCCAATATGTGTTGCCTAATATATGCATCCTTTGTCAGAAAGAGAGAACAATCAATACAGGCAAAAGGGGCCGAAGAAAAGAGCCTCTAACAAGGTGCTCAACAATTGAGGCACCAAGACTGCAGCAAGCCGCTAAAGACAACAACAATACAAACCTGCTGCTTCAAATTCAAGACCGCGATTGTGTTGCGATAGAGGTAAAATACCATGGTCGCTGCTACAAGGAGTATACCCGGTATTTAGGCAAGCTAGCAACAACACCTAATGCAGAGCAACAAGGAGACTCCAACTACTCAGAAGCATACACATTATTTTGTGCAACCGTCAAGGATCTTATAATAGACAACAAGGAAATCTACAGACTGAAACGACTTAATGACATGTTCATGAAACAAATCAAAGCAACACACGGAATAGAATCAAACTACAAAAGTGGCTTTCTCAAGACAAGACTGATGAAAACATTTCCACAACTATGCTTTCTAACCCCGTATATGCGCTGCCAAGGACACCTTGTGTATGTTAATGACATCTCCACTGAAGTGCTGGTTGAAGAAAAGAAAGTGTTGCAAGAAACCATGCATGGTTCAGGTGATGACACAACAGAGACAGAACAAACATCCGACTCTGAACCAACCCCACCAAAGCAACCTGGGTATACTGAGAATAACCTACTTAGAGAACACTACTTCACTGCGCTACAATTGAGAAATGCAATAGATGAGATCAAGCCAAATATGCCATGGCCCCCAACCTCTGAGCACCTGACAACAAATGCCGCAGAAGCAATTGTACCTGCCTGTCTCTATAACTTTATTGCATGGATGGTGGGAGTGTCAGACGAACCTGATTCTGATGAGTTTGTAAAGATAGAATCTACAATACATAGAAGAATTCTCACAATTGCACAGGACATCATATACCTCCAATCAAAGGGAAGGAAACAGATGCCCAAACATTTGTCACTTGCAATGACAGTACGTCATCTCTCAGGTTCAGCCCAATTAATCAGCCTACTGAACGGGTTTGGTTACTGCGTCTCAAACTCTGTCGTCTTAAATCATGACACTGCACTGGCTAACCAAGAACTACATCGTGGAGAGGATGCTCTTCCATCAATCATTCAGGCGGGCAAGCATGTCACACTCGTATGGGACAATAATGACTTCAGGGAGGAGACATTGTCTGGGCGTGGAACAACGCACAATACCAATGGGATTATAATACAGCGACCAAGTCAATCCCATGAAGTAGTACAACCAGCACCAGTCACTACAGTTAAGAGGACGCGGGAGAGATCGATGCAGCCACCTGCAGTGAACCTTGCCACATATTATGGAGGGAAAAACGAAGGACCCGCTCCATTCGCAACCAGCGTTCCATTGGATCGAGCAACGTACTTCCCATTACTCCAGCACCCTAAGACGATAGACCTAGCATACCACATCACCAAGTACAACATTGACGGGACTCTGCCATCTTGGACAGGATTCAACCAACTACTGTCTTGTGTTGAAGTTCCACCAAAGAGTGTGATAGGGTATCTCCCTGTCATTGATGCCACTCCGACTGAAATGAATACGGTACTAACAATACTGCAGAGAAGTGTTCAGATCGCCGACAAGTTACAGTTGGAAGCAGTCGTCATTGTCGTTGACCAAGCCATCTATTGCAAGGCACAGCTCATCAGATGGAAGAATGCACAGTTCATGAAGAGACTGGTAATTCGACTTGGGGCATTCCACACTGCAATGTCCTTTCTTGGCTGTATTGGAAAGAGATTTCGAGATGGTGGTCTCCAAGACATCCTGGTTGAGTCAGAGATTGTTGCAGTGGGGTCTGTGAATGGAGTGTTCAGCGGCAAGCATTACAACAGGGCAGTTCGAGCCCATAAGCTGATGTCAGACGCGATGCAGCAGATGCTCCTGGATGCATATTTTGAATCTATTCCAGAACATGAAGCGGGTAGAGTGAAGGAACTTTTGTCAAACTTAGCTGAAGCTTTCCCACATCCAAACTACCATGTCATTCTCAACAGTGACAAGTTCAAAGACTTCAAAACCTCCTTTGACAAATTCTTAGAAGCAAGTGACACCAAACCAACATTTCGCTTCTGGAGTTCATACATTGAGACGGTGGAGCTTCTCTAGCCCATCTCGAGTTTATCATGACGTCAATGCGCACTGGTTCACTTGTACGCCACGTAATTGTCTTTGATGGGTTAAAATATCACCCCTTACACACTTATTGGACCTATTAACAGTTTCAAAATAGCATTGGTAAACCACCATGGATCGTAGTAGCAACACCAATCACAAATATTGTACAAAAATTTAAAATTATGCAGGTTTTAAGGTCCAAAAACATGACTTTCTGATAAATGCATCAACAGCATGTTATTTTACCAAGTCGTTAAAACAACATTTTTACTACTTTTGGGGGTCTGAATTAATAAATATTGCTGCCAAGACCAATGTGAACATGACATCATATAGTTTGTGTTGTTTTTTTACTGTGTAAATGGGTATTTCAAATGTAACATACAATTGGTGTATACTGGTGTTTTGGGGCAGCGGTTCTCGGTAACGTACCACGATATCGCTTGTGAAAAAAAACAAGATGTTTTGGAGGTCATAAGGCTTCATCCCACACCCTTCTTGCCAAATCCCTAGGTTCAGGTCATGAAATCAAAAAAAAAAATAGATATCCACCCTATGGCCCTGTGTCTAATGGACGGTGGGGAGCATTATTTACAAAGACACTAGTTGGTATTTACAACGCGAACCCAGGACCTGTCTTTTGGGAAACAAAAAGAAGATGTTTTGAGAAGAGGAAAGGCATACACTGCACCGATACCATCAGCACCAATAAGCACCAAAGTGCACAGTCAGCACCATCCAGTGCACAGTCATCACATTTCCATATAATAAGACGATGCTCAGCAGATGACGTCTTCTCTTCTCTGCCGATGTTTCTGGGCGACTTCTTGCTTGCTGCCTAGTTGGTACTAAAAGGGCACAAAACGCGTCCACTTTTTAATTATGGCCAGCAGGGGCCAACTAAGGGTGGTCCACCTGCATGGCTTAGGTGCCACAGTGACCGTGGTCCGCAAGCAAGATTCCCAGCAGCGATGCCAGGCCCCAAAACGTGGGGTCCATAAGTGAGGTGCTCGGCCACAGACCTGTGGTCCATATGGTGGTGCTCGGCCACAACAACGTGCGGTCCATAAGTGTGGTACCGGTCCAGGCAGGCAGCAGCGAGGGTGCGGGCACACAACTGCGGGCACCTGCACACTTTCCCCTCAGCACACAAAGACCATGGTCCATGAGTGGGGAAAGAAGACAAGCAGGGTTAGCGGGGTGCAAGGGTGCAAGGGTACACATCAACACAAGTCAATGCAGTGGCGAGGTGCGCAGGAGAGCGAGCAGAGAAAGCTCGTCCCTACCGTACGTCCCCCCCTGTCACCTAATCTACCCTTGCCCTTACCCCATATTTACATAATTTACAAATTCGTCGCTACGTCTTGTCTTCCCCATATCTCCCCTAATTCCAAATTTGCCATCAATCCCAATTTCTCATAAATTCCTCCTAAGGAGGAAGAGATGGAACACAACAAGCACAATGTCACCCCCATGTCATGATGCATCTTACATACCAGACATTTGCAAAAACCGGTGGTGTGGAGTCCTGTCACCCTGGTGAGTGGATGTAGATGGTGCGAAGAGATTCCAATCCTAACTATACTCTAAATGACTTTAACACACTTACTCTACCCAGGGTCTCACCCTGCCAATCCATTGGCCATCTTACACTATGTGGTTCTAAGAACCGAATTCCCATTGACCAGTCTGTGGTGCTCATCAATTTGGGGTCTCACTCCCCCGATTCTTCACCCTGTGCCCTCGCACAATTTCCGGGCTGGGTCGTGTGGTGCTCCCAGCAGGTCCACTCACCTGCACACTGCTGCCACTGCAGTTGTCCCGAGTTTACCTGCTCCTTACCCTAACCTACCTGGGGAAGGCCCTCTGGCGCTCTCCCCCCCGACCGCCCTCTCTGGCGTCGGGCTACCCGGGTCCGTCCTCCGGATCCTCGGGCCCCATTGAACAACGCTACTGGCTCCCAGAGTCTACCTGCGGCCTCACCTGGCCGACATACTAACAGTGGCGGAGTGCTCAACCAATCACACTCACTAACAGGCCATACGCCCAGCCAATTTACTCCACTAATGCACCCAACACAACACTTCCGTGCAACTACCCACACCACAGATGCCAATATCCAACCACAATTTACCTACTCCCTCTACCTACTATTACACTACCCTCCCCGGGTACTCATGAAGGGGTTCATCTTCCCCATCCACTCCTTTCGCACCAACCACTCCACTCCACGTATTCCACACTACTCACTCCACACCATCCATTCCCATACTCCATCCATTCCATACTTCATCTATTCCATACTCCATCTATTCCATACTCCATCTATTCCATGCTCCATTCACTCCAGACCATTCATTTCATCCAACCATTCTCCATGCACCTGTGCTTCACCTGCACTTGCACACTCACCTGGTGCTCACACACACCTAGTGGCACTTGCACCCTCCTTCCCTCCAGGCGCATTCATTCAATACAACGCACAATCACACCTTTCACAATACTCTGCTCAATCACTTCCTGCACACACACTGCATCATCTGATCTAACTACTCCCTTCTGAAACTCGTGCTCCCCAGTCGCCCCTTATACTATTGCACTCCCTCATCATTATAAACCACTAATCTGCTACGTCCCCTCTACAGGTACAATGTCGCTACTTAAATCTAACGTTACCTATGGTCACTCGAGATCCCTACAATAACCTAACCCTCCCTGGCTTGGTTTCCACCGCCATACCCCTTAAATCCTATTGCTTCTTTGCCCCCAGAGATGTGAGGTGAATGGTAAAGCTACCATTCGCCATCACTATCGCCATTACTATCGCTATTCAGTCCATTATCTCGAGCCTCGGTGCGTAATTACATCATCAAAGCTCGGCTTCGCAAAGCCGAGCAATGAATACGGGTGGTTTGGTCTCCTGCGGTTGGGTCCGTCTGGCATTCGGTTCAGGGGAGGAGGTTTGCTCGGGCCAAGGCTCCAAGCACCATCCCGGCGCGGGGCCTTGCGCTCCCAAGCGCGATGGCCCTTCCTTGCCCAGGTGGAACGCCACCACCACAAGGGGGCGCCGCTCTGACCCCTCCTCCTTCCTCTCGAACCGGGCCGCCCACTTTGCCTGGCAAAGCGTGGACTCGACTGTGCAGGGCAGCGGTTCTTTTGAAACCGCCGTGATTACGACCCTCGCCGGTTCCTGCAGTACACAAAGCCCGGCACGGACCGAGAGCTCACATCGGCTATACGTCGGCCTAAACGCTGCCGCGGTCAACGTCGATGCTTTACTCGCATGCTCACACGCATACGCGACCACGTTTACACTCTCCACACCCGGCGCTCCAACGCCGCTCGTACATCCCACACACTTTGTTACAGCACTCGCTCGTGCATACCCCTTTCTTACGCACTCTGTTACGCACCACTCCTCTCGTGCACCTTCTCACGCCCTCATCCTACTCGCACACTCCATCACACACCACTCCTCTGTTACGTACTCCGTAACACTCACCATGGGTGTGCACTCCTGCACATACCCACTCACGCGCTCCGATGTGCCCTCCCGCACACGCGCCACAACCAACTCAGGTGTGCGTTCTCACACACCCGCCACAACCAACTCACCCTCTGTATCGCAATCACCCTCACACATACACTCTGTATCGCATTCATCGCACATACACTCCGACGTGCATTCGCTCTCGCACTCGGTAACACACTCGCGCTTCGACGCACACTGTTTCCTCACACGCGCGCCATTCACCTTCACACACCTTTTCCTCACACGCACGCCATTTTCTCTCACACCACTCACAAGGGACCGTTCACAAACGCCCGGGTGCCGTCTCAATCCCAAGCGTGCGAAAATTATTTTTGCGCTAAACACCTTCCCGCAAAACCTCTTAGCACCATACACAGCCCGACTCACCTTAGGGGTTCTTCTTCTTCGCTCCACACGCACCTGCAAATCTTTATAAGGATTAACAAGCACGGCATCATGATGCGGATACAGACTTTGTACATTATCCATCTCTGCCTGCCGCTGTTGCGCTTCTAAGTCTGGCGTCTCTTCCATTCCAATTTCCACTGTTCGGTTGGATTTCTTTTTTCTTTAATTTCAATGTCTTTCCCCTCGACGACCGCTGCCTCTAATAAAATTTCCTTTTCTACTTCGGCGGTCGCCGGCTTTCCCATACCGTGGGTCGCGATCTCTATACCCGTCCAGTTACCTGCGCCTTGCTCCAAATCGCTTCTCCCGCGCTCCTCAAGCCGTGTTACCTCGTCGTGTACAAATGTGCTTTTCCCGCTTGACCTGCGGTCTATGTCGTTCCCAATTTTTTCTATTCGGTCACCCATTCTGCTTCCCAATCCTTCAATTTGGTTTCCTAACCCCCCAAATTTGCTGTCTAACTTCCCAATTTGGCTTTCCAATTGCTCCCCCATTCTGTTTTCCATGTCCCGGTTGAATTTGCCTATTTCCCTCTCTCAGCATCGCGGTGAATTGCGTCACGAATAACTGCATTTCTTCAGCACTCATTTGCACAACGGGGTTGGCCCCCGCCGCCACGTGCGAGGAACCACCATCTTGTGCACCTGCAACCCCCGCTACTGCACCTTCTTTGCTTTCCTTCTGCATTACTCCCACTGCTTCCCTTGGGTCCTGGGTCGATTCTAACCCCTCTTCTATCTCCCCCACCGACATCTGACTATAATTTGGATATTAAATACTAGATTTCGGCCGCTCGTAATTTTGACCAAATTTTTCAGATGGTTTAAAAATTTGGTTCGGGTCCAATCCCACTCCTGACACCAATTGTTGTGGATCTCAGAGTATGGCACTCCCGTTAGCAAGGGGGGGTTAAACCCCTTGTCTTGTTAAGCTGGCCGTCTCCGGTCCTGGAACTATCCCGCTCCTTTGCGGGATGAGATTGGCCAGGGTGATTGGTCAACGGTTTCCCAAATACCTTCACCAATCTCTCCGCAAAGCAAGGAGATGAGTCCCTGCTCGAACCGCGGATGTGATGGTAATTGCCGAGCGGTTTAGCAATCCACAATCCGAGCCGTTAGCAAAAAGACTAACCCGATTCTGAGCGGTTCCTATATTGTGGCACCGATATTCAATGGGGAAAAGACAAAGACGATCGGACAAGAGGAACCCAAAGAATAAGAAGGGTGAAGGAAGAACAAATATGGTTTATTAACTATCTAAAAGAGGAAACGAAAGAAGGGGAAATACAAGAAGAAGAAAATAAAAGGACATAGGGCAAGCTTATCTAAACAGTCTTAACTTATCACGACCCCAGGACAAACAGACAGACTCACACGGAATGGTAGCTGGTAGGGGTGGAAGGTCCAGGCAGATGGTTCCAGGCGATGGGATGGTCCAGGCTCCGGGTCCGCGGGCGAAGAACGGCAGGCAGCTTCGCGTCTCGTTGGCGCGCGACCGGACCTTACATATGCGAGGGGCTCGAATCTGCGTACGTATAGCGTGCCGAACGCTCTCAAAACCAATGGCAGTTCGTGTCAAACCGATCCTCCGCGCAATGTTCTTATCATTCGCCGCCTCTGCGCTGTTCGCTCAAGTTTGCCGATCAGCTGCCGATCTTCTCTCCTCGCATCTGCCGATCTCCCCCGCATCTGCGTGAAAGGGCTTCACGCTTGCGCTTTTATCACAAGCCTCGCGTATCAAGCCGCGGCCGTTTCGCTCCGCCTACCGGTGAACACGCCTCGGCCCGGATTGGTCACGAGGGTTCATTGTTACCTCCTCTCGTGACGCGTTGATGGGGCCACGCCTATGTTCCTGGCTGCTCCTCCCTTTTTCTCCCACTCTGCCACGTGGCTTATGGCGGCTTCAGCTCAAAGGCAGCGAACGCTGCTGGCAATGGCGGCTTGGGGCGAGCTTTAGCTCAAAGGCAGCGAATGCTGCTGGCAAAAGCGCGCCATACAATTTGGAGAGGGCAGATTACGCCGCAATATGAATGGAACTGGGAATTTGAGAAGGGGGCTAGGTTATTTGATTAATACAACGCAGAGTCAAACTATTGGAAATAGATCCTTAACTGAAACATAGACTAATGAAATAACTAAAGAAGATCCTATGGTGTCCTACATGTTGTACATGGCCTAACTAGGGTGCGACCTTTGACCTTTACACCAACAATGGGAGTATTTACAGGGGATTATTTACAAGGGAACATTTACAAAAATTTACTAGTGAAGGGTTCTCAAAACCGCAACAATATTAACGCACATTTTTACCCTTGATTAAATCTCATGTTTGTGTGGTGTGCTCATTCCTGTGGACCATCATTTCCTTCGCTGTATGTAAGACCATAAGGTATAGTGTGTGGCTGAAGCAGAATATACAAATGAACGATTTATTCATTTACGATATAATTTTTTTTGTTTTACATTCCTGAATGATTTAATCATTTACGATAGCATTTTTTTGTTTTACATTCCCGCTTAGCGGAACCCCTCCGATCCTGCGGTGGCCTCTGTATAAACCCCGAAGCCCCACCTCCGAGACCAGTCTCGAAGCAAGGGGCGTGGCTTGCTTCGCTAAAAGAACTGAGTGCCAAGATGGACGATGTCGGTGGTTGGGAATTCAAACTCGATGTTTTGTGATGATCATCTGCCCGTGATGCCAAAATGTTCTGAGATAAGACGAATTACCATTTTATATTTTCGGAAAGAGACAGTTGCTCTCAGTGGTACTGATTGCATGCAACAACATACAATGACGTGTATGTTTATACAGTTAGGTTTCTTTTGAATATCCATACGTATAATAGCAAATAAGCCAATGCTGTCTGTCTGTCTTTCTCACCCTGAAACACAGAAACGCTCCTCGAAGAGAGAGAGAGAAAAAAATGAGTAAAAGTTACTTCAAACTATTAATCCAAAGCTACGGGGAAATTATATATATTTTCAATCAGACGGAGGATTGAACTCGAGCGGTGTATAGGCAACAGACCGCTGCCTCGATCACTCCCGAAATTTGTTTTTCTTTCCTGAAGAAATACGTAACCTCCGATTTTTTAGCTCTTTCAACCAGTGCAAGAATTAAAGGCTGTTATTTTATCCTTTTTTCATATCGTAACTTTACCACGAGCTTCTACTAGTTGTGACATAATTATGTAAAATTTAGCTTCGAAATTTCAACAAAATCACTGCAAACTTAAATGCTTTTAAAAAAACTATCGAACAGACAAAATTATATCGAACACACTTCAGGGTTCTAAAGGGTCTAAAAGGATAAATAGTGTCTTAGTGGTCGAAGGGTTCTAAAGGGTCTGAGAGGTCTAAAGGGTCATGTGGGTCCAAAGGATTATAGGGGTCTAAAGGGTCTTAAGGGGTCTAGAGGGTCTTAACTGGTACTAGCAACGGTACCCGCCCTACGGGCAGGGCTTCAATTGGGAGGCCCAAATGAAAAGGCAAAATATCAGAAATTGAAGGGTTTTTTTTTATTTTAAACGATTTATATGAACATCCGTTAAATCATATCACATGCAAATCATCAAAATCTTAACAGTATTTATAGAATTTAAATAAAAGCCACATCACTGTTCACATCGGTAAATATTATTCCATCGTGTTTGGGAAAACTGGAAAATTGGAAATTGGAAAAACAATATAGCCTATTTTACTCCAGGGGGTCCCAGGATTACCCACCCAAAATTTCGTTTCGATCGGTTCAGCCGTTTTTGCGGTACCTGGGAACAGACAGACAGACATTTGGTGAATTATAGTAAAATTATGTTTATAGTGGATCTTAAGCGGTGTTCGGGTTCTCAGGGGTCTTAAAGGCTCTCAGGGGTCTAAAAGGACTTCGAGGTGCTTGCACAGTACACATGGGTAGGAAGGTAAAAGGACTTGCACACATACACACTCTCTCTCTTTTCTCGTGACGGCCGTTATTCAAATAAATTCAAAGTGATGGTTTCATATGATTATTTCTTGTTACCCTCGCCTGAGGAGAGGGTATTGCATTTGAGTCCGTTTGTTACTTGCCGGAATAGATTCCAGCAAGTATGTTGGTTGGTTGGTTTGTCTGTCTGTTCGTGCGCAGTACTACATCTACATCGTTGCACATAGCATCGCCATACTTTATACACATATTTGCCTTGCCCTGGAATAGACTGTGCCCAATTTTTAACTCTGGAGGCCCAAGGTCTAGCTCAAGGTCACCCAAAACGATGGTCACCCAATCATTTGCGCCTCCCAATTGAAGCCCCGCCCTTAGGGCGGGCACCGTTGCTAGTAATATATAATGGTGATACTGAAGCGCGGTGCTACGCGCGCGACTTGCTACCAAGGAGGAAGCGGACAACGCGGTTAAACAAAAGTGTCTTTATTGACAAGAGGTCACTGTAGCACTGGCGCGCTCCGGGCTGCGCACCCAGTGTATATCCTGAGGCCACGCCTACCCCTCGGGCGTGGCCGCCGCCCACTTGGTGCGCGGAATGATGTCACCACGCCAGTGGGCTTTCGTGTCCGCCACACGTGCCCCCCCAGAATTCCCGCGCACCTGGAGGGCCAGTTTGCGGGGCAAACGGATGACCGGCCGAAGCGCCCTCTGGCGACCGGCGGCGTCCGGGGTGCAGAGATGCCAGCTGGGATGCCCCCGGCTGTACCCGGGATGGGTGCCGGACCGGGGGGGCGGCGTGCCGACGGTGCTGGGCGGTGCCGGGGGTCCGCCCGCCGGGGGGCGGCCCCGACGCGGGGGCCGAGCCACCGGCGGTGGGTGGTCCACGTCGAGGTGGGCCGGCTTGAGTCGATCCACCGAGATGCGGTCGGGAGTACCGCCGATGTCCAAGGTGAAGAATTTCACCCCGGTCTCCAGCACGCGGAAAGGCCCGTTGTACGGGGGCCGCAGTGGTGTCCGGTGGGCGTCGTGCCGGACGAAGACATACTCCGCGGTGCGAAGCTCCGGGGCGACGTGCGTGGGTGGGTGCCTGTGGTGCGCCGTCGGCACCGGGGAGAACCTCCGGGCGGTCTCCTGCAGCGCGGAGCGCTCCTGCGCCGCGGACCAAGGTGCCGTGGGGTCGGGGAGGAACTCGCCCGGCACCCGCAGCGGTTGTCCAAAGACCAACTCCGCCGCGGATGTGCGCAGGTCCTCCTTGGGCACCGTCCGGAGGCCCAGCAGGACCCAGGGGAGCCTGTCGACCCAGCCGCCGTCGCGGAGGGTGGCCCGGAGCGCGGCCTTCAAAGAGTGGTGGCACCACTCGCACAGGCCGTTAGCCTGGGGGTGGTAGGCCGTGGTGCGGTGCAGCTGGACCCCGAGCCCCCGCGCGACCGCCCCCCAGAGCTCCGAGGTGAACTGGGGGCCGCGGTCGGACGAGATGTCCGAGGGGGCGCCGAACCGGGCGACCCAGGTGGCGATGAACGCCTGCGCGACGTCCGCCGCCATCGTTGACGCCAAAGGCATGGCCTCCGGCCACCGGGTGGTGCGGTCCATCATGGTCAGGACGTGGGTGAAACCCCGCGAGGGGGGCAGAGGTCCCACCAGGACCACGTGAACGTGGTCAAACCGACGTTCCGGCACCGCAAACGGGGCCAATGGGGCCTGGGTGTGTCGGTGCACCTTCGCGCGCTGGCACGCGAGGCACGTCCTGGCCCAGCCGCGGACGGCCTTCCGGAGGCCATGTCAGACAAACTTGTCGGCGATCAACCTCTGGGAGGCCCTCGTGCCCGGGTGGGACAGGCCGTGGATGGAGTCGAAAATCCGGCGCTGCCAGCCCGCGGGCATGATGGGGCGAGGCCGCCCGAGAGAGAAGTCGCACCAGAGGGCCGTGCCCGCGCCGTTGAACGGCACCTCGGTGACGCGCAGGCCCGTAACGGCGGTCCGCAAGGCCTGGACGTTGGGGTCGGCGGCCTGGTCCGCCGCCATCCGGGCATAGTCGATGCCAAGGTGGGCCGCGTGGGCAACGGACCGGGAAAGGCAATCCGCCACCGGGTTGTCCTTCCCCGCGACGTGCCGGATGTCCGTCGTGTATTCGGACACGGCCGAGAGGTGACGCTGATGCCGGGCCGACCACGGCTCGGCGACCTTGCCCATCGCGAACACCAGTGGCTTGTGGTCGACGAAGGCTGTGAATGCACGGCCCTCGAGCAGATGGCGGAAGTGCCTGACCGCCAGGTGGAGCCCGAGCAACTCGCGGTCAAAGGTACTGTACCGGCGTTCGGGCGGGCGAAGCTGCCGGCTGAAGAACGCCAGTGGTTGCCAAGCTCCACGCACCCATTGCTCGTGCACCGCGCCCACCGCGTAGTCCGAGGCGTCGGTGGTGAGGGCGATAGGTGCATCGGGCGCCGGGTGCGCGAGCATGGTGGCGTTAGCCAAGGTGAGCTTCGCGCCCACGAACGCGGCGTCCATCTGCTCGGTCCAGGTGACGTCACCTTTGCCCGGCTTCCCCCGGAGGGCCTCGTGCAAGGGGCGCAGGAGTTGGGCGATGCGGGGCAGGAAACGGTGGTTAAAGTTTACCATGCCCAGGAACGCCTGGAGCTCCCTGATCGTGCGGTGGCGCGGAAACCCCTTCACCGCCTCCACCTTGGCCGGTAGGGGGATGGCCCCGTGCCTGGTGACGCGGTGCCCCAAAAAGTCGATTTCGGCGACACCGAACCGGCACTTGGCGGGGTTCACGATCAAGCCGTGCTGGCCCAGACGTTCGAAGAGCGTGCGGAGATGGTGTAGGTGCTCTTCGCGGGACGCGCTTGCGACGAGGATGTCGTCCAGGTATACGTACACAAAATCCAAGTCACGGAAGACGCTGTCCATGAGGCGCTGGAACGCCTGAGCCGCATTCTTCAAACCGAAGGGCATCCGAAGAAATTCGAAAAGACCGAACGGCGTGATGACAGCCGTCTTCGGGATGTCCTCCGGCCTGACGGGTACCTGGTGGTAACCGCATATGAGGTCCACCTTCGAGAAGAAGGACATATTAGCCAAGTGGGCGGAAAAGTCCTGAATATGGGGGACGGGGTAGCGGTCGGGGGTGGTGGCGTCGTTGAGACGGTGGTAGTCCCCGAACGGTCGCCATCCCCTGCCGGGCTTGGGCACGATGTGGAGCGGCGACGTCCACGCGCTCTCGGAGCGCCGCACGATGCCGAGCCGCTCCAGCGTAGCAAACTCAGCTTTAGCTACCGCGAGCTTCGTCGGCTCGAGGCGGTGTGCCCGGGCGTAGACCGGTGGCCCGGCGGTGGGGATGTGATGTTCCACCCCGTGCTTGACAGTCCCCGCCGAGAAGGTGGGCCTCATGAGGGCCGGGAAACGGACGAGGAGGCGGGTGAATTCGTCCGCTGCCGGAAGCGTGCAGATGAACCTGGCCGGAACCGAGCCGCTCAGCAAGCCGCTCGGCGAGCTGCTCGATGAGTCGCTCAGTGAGCTGCTCAACGAGGCGGGCAGCGCGCACGCGAGCGAGCTGAACGTCTCAGCCTGGACAAGCCTTCTGTGCTTGATGTCGACCAACAGGCCATTGGCACAGAGGAAGTCCGCACCGAGCAGTGCCATAGGCACGTCGGCAGTGACGAACGACCATCGGAAAACCTGCCCTCCGAACCGCAGAGAAAGGCAGCGTTTTCCGTACGTGCGAATGGGCGTACCGTTGGCGGCAAGCAGCACGGGGCCCCGGCCCGCGGACTGCTTGTCGGACGTACCGGCGGGAACGACACTCACCTGCGCTCCCGTGTCGCACAGGTAACGGCGCCTGGATAAGGTGTCCGTTATGTATCGGAGGCTGTTTAATCGGCCGGCGCTCAGTGCCACTACCGAGGGCCGGCCCGGGCGTTTCCCGACCTGCCGAATGAGCACGGCGGGCGACATTGCCGAGCCTCGTGGCCGAACCTAGCGTGGAAATGGCACCAGGTTTGCGGCGAGGCCGTAGGCCGCGGTTTCCGCGGTGGTGGTGGGCGGGGTGTGGCGGCCGCCACGAGGCGCCCCTCGGAGCAGGGGTGGGCACCCGCAGGAGGTTCGGGCTCGGGAGCCGCTACGGCTGCACCGAAACTCGCCCGCGTGTCCAAAGCCGCGTAGTACTTGTCGGCCGCGAACGCACGGGGTTCCGTTGTCGCGGAACCGGCCAACGCGAGGCGGACTCGTGCCGGCAGCTGGCGTCGAAATAACGCCCGGAATAGAGCGTTCGGGGTTTCGTCGCCCATGAGCGACAGCATATGGTCCATTCGGACCGACGGTCGCGTGTCACCGAGCTCGGGGAGGTCCAAGAGGCGATCGGCCCGTGCGGCCACGGTGAGGCCGAACGTGGCGAGGAGGAGACGCTTGATCGCCCTGTACCTGTCGTGGGCCGGAGGGTTCCTCAGGACCGGCACGACGCGGGCGGCCGCGCCGGCCCAGAGGCAGGCGACCACGTGGCAGTAGCGTGTCTCGTCCACCGTGATGCGTCGAAGCCTGAACTGGGCTTCGGCCTGCAGGAACCAGATCTCCGCCTGAGCTTCCCAGAACTCGGGGAGCTTTATCGCTACTGCGTTGGTTGCCATGGCTGTGGCGGGTCGGGTGGTCAGTGACGGCTGACCAAAACGTCGGAGTCACCAATGAAGCGTGGTGCTATGCACGCGACTTGCTACCAAGGAGGAAGCGGACAACGCGGTTAAACAAAAGTGTCTTTATTGACAAGAGGTCACTGTAACACTGGCGCGCTCCGGGCTGCGCGCCCAGTGTATATCCTGAGGCCACGCCTACCCCTAGGACGTGGCCGCCGCCCACTTGGTGCGCGGAATGATGTCACCACGCCAGTGGGCTTTCGTGTCCGCCACAATACAACAATTTTTACCGCTTTGTTTTGAAGAACGGGAATGAAGGGGGAGGAGCATGTTAATATGTCTGGTTGAAGGCTTTGGGTGGTGAGGGGGCTTGAAGCCAGATTTTAATCTTACAGCCATGTTGGTGCTCACCATCACTGCGATGTGAAGAGAAAGACGCCTCAGAGCTGTCACATTCACAATCGCTATGTCGTATGTACTCCCGATACGTGTTTCCTTCATTGTAAAAACTACCAAGTCAACAGTTAAAAGGATTTTGAGCCGATCGGTGTTACGGCCTTGGCAAGATCGATGGAGACAGTGATCTGTTAACTTATGCACTGCCCAAATAGCTATGTGGCATTCTCTCATGAAGAGATTAAACCCACGTCGTTTGAACTTTGGCAGAGTTCATTACTTACTTTTAATGATGTTTATATACGAATCAAAAAGAAGATAATTGGTTTTCGGTCGTCCTTTCCGCATATCTTGTAGGATTGTGCATTGGAGAGATGACCGTGATGATGGGGAGTGGTTGGCAAATCCAAAAAAAAAAGTACATGCCGGCAAGTCCTCGGTCTCTGACCGATTTTTCATTTGTTTGTCTGTTTGTCTGTGTTTGTTTGTCCACACATAATAAATATTATTTTCTCTGCAAACGTTGGTACGATCAACAGGAAATTTTCACCATGGGTGCAACTTCACTTGTAGAATTTTTGAATGATAATTATGATGTCATAGGTCACGTCGTTGGGCCGCCATCTTGGAAAAACGGAAAAACTTTGCACCCCTATATCTCCGAAAGCGCTAAATTGAAAAAATTGAGACATGGCTCATTGTAAAGAACTCTCCATCGGGAATAAAATACGTTAATGATGATGTCATAGGTGCCTCCATTATGACGTCATAATTCGACAAGTACAAAACTTCATCCGATCAAGATGAAATTTCTTGAGCATTATCTATGGATAAATTGGTGGAGAATAAAAATAATGATGGCATCATCGGTCACGTGGTTCGGCCGCCATATTTGGTTTTAACACAAAAGCCTTAAAAACCACTGAAAACACATCCAGGTGAGGGTTTGCAATCTCTGATTGCTCTTTCTTGTTGTTTCTGTACTTTTTGGAGAAACATCCCGACATCTTCCTCTTTTCCTTTTATAATGGCCTTGAACACAATACTCCTGCACTTCCCTCTGTCCTCAGCCAACTCTCTCCACTCTCCAATCACTCCCAGCTTATCCCTCTTCACAAAATCTCCCCATCTCCTCCCATTGCATGAAATAAGAGTAGATTACATTGAAGCGCGATGCTGCGCGCTAATGCTTACGCAAGGAGCAAGCGGACAACGCGGTTCATAAAAGAGTCTTTATTGAAAGTACTCAAACTGCAGCACTGAGCTGCTCCGGGCTGCGCGGCCCGTGTATATCTTGAGGCCACGCCTCTCACTCGGGCGTGGCCGCCGCCCACTTGGTGCGCGGAATGATGTCACCACGCCAGTGGGCTTTCGTATCCGCCACAACATCAGTCATCTTCATCAGTAAGTGTGCAAATCTAACATAAAATTGTTGAAAAAAAACCAAAGAATTATTGGCCTGTCTACACCCTTTGCCAACGCAGGAACAACCTCCTTTATTACTTTGTAATCATGAAAATGGAGGACCTTGGGTCGCCATTCGGCGTGGGTATATCCGATAAGCACGCAGGCAGATGGCAGTCTTGGTATCGAAATCGTGCTACGGAGGTGCGTGGAAAGTACAAGTGTAGAGTTCAGTTCAGTCCGGTGGACTTCAGAGCAGAAGGAGCCAGTATGGGTAGTTGAGTGAAGTATGGGCAGTCAAGTGAAGATGCATATTTTGGGTAGCTGATTGGCACACACTGACATTGGGTCCATGTCTCTACCTGCCATCGGCCACGAGGCATGGTATCTTCTACACCACCCTCTGTTATCTCCCAATTTTTTTTCATTTCTTTGTTTTCCCCTAACTTTCCTGCCCCATGTCCTTTATGTGTGCAGGTTCACGGCCATAATTCTGATGTACCATACTCTGTTACAGAGCATCCGTGCTGCCTGGATGTTTTGCCAATGCCTCCCCAACAATAGTTAGGGAAGGAATGTTTGGAATTTTTGGCCATGGTGGTGCTGGCGATAGCTCGCCTACTCTTCGTGAAGGACAGCATGGATCTTTAAGTACATGAGTGCAAGTTGCCTCGTCTACAAATTCAATATGCAAATTTTAGAATTTGTAATTTTACATGAAAAAAGAAAGGCGGTTGATATGGCATCCTCACGAGCAGGTGAGATGGACAGGGAGGTGATGTCACTGGTGCTAGAGGACAGAGAAATGATCCCGGACCATCAGTGTAAACTGGTGCAGCCGAGTGCAGTACGCAACCAATTATGAAGCACCACGGTATTGCACACGCAGGAACAGTACAACCAAGAATGGTGCAGTCACCTGTGGTGCGACCAACTGCAGCGCAGCCACAGTGGTCTAACCAACAGGAATGAAGGAGTTAGAGATTGACATTAACACGGATATTGACCCTAGTGGAGGAGAGATGTACACTTGCATGTTAGGGTATAACATCAGAGAGGTTAATAGCACCAGTTGAAACAGAGTCAGAGACAGAGTTGTAATCAGCAAAAGTAATAGACCCAGACTCGGAGTTAGAGCAATCATTGATAGAAACAAGTACACATACATTCAAAGTACACCGCCCCCATGCCAAATAATTAAATATCCCACAGCGCGGCATTGCCGGGGCGCCTACGGCGCCCGGCAATACCGCAGTGCACCTCATAGAGGCTGCATTGGGTGGGAGAGGTGTACGCTAATTGATTGATTAATTGTATAATTAAAATCAATAAAAGATTATCACAAAATATTTTCTTAATCAATTGGCTAATAGCATAACTAAACCACTAGTGCTTCATCCGAAGATGTATCTTTTAGGAATTTAATTAAATAAGTCATTAATTAAAAAATAATTAATTAATTGATTACTCAATAAATAATTAATCGATTAATCAATAAATAATTAAGCGATTAAATGATTAATCAATAAATCAAAAATATCCTTGATCGCCACATCACTTGGTCACTGTCATGTCCAAATATTAGCTTCCCAGCTCAAAAGGTGCCTGAGATATTGGCCAAATGAGAAAGAAAATAAATAAATGATTAATAATGAAAATAAATAAATAATAATCATAAAAAAATTAAATTATGAATCAATTCGGTCAGAGAACACAAAAACCACCATCATTTTATTTCATCAGAATCTGTAACTTTAAAAAAAATTTTTTTTTTGGTCATTAATCGAATAATTAAATAATTAATCGATTAATTGATCAATTAATAAATCAAAAATAGCCTTTGCAGCCAAATCACCTGGTCATTGGCATGTCCAAATATCAGCTTCCTAACTCAAAAGGTGCCTGAGTTAATGGTCAGAAGAGAAAGGAAATTTGATTAATTAAATAAGTACTTAATTAATCGCTAATAATTAAATAACTCCTCAATTTATTGATTAATCAAAAAAAAAAATACTGTTTTTGACAAAGGACTTGCTCACTATTGTGCCGAAATTTCAGCTTCCTAGCTCAAAGGATGGCTGAGATATCGTCTGGACAACCAAACAAACAAGAAAGCAAGAAACCAGAGTGAAAACTGAGTACTCTCTTTCAGCGTGCGTCACTGCCGAGCCCCCTTTGGTGCCCGGCAATGACGATTTGCAATGCCTGGAGATGGCATAGGAAAGGAGCGGTGTACAACAAACAAGTACACATACATTCAAAGTACACCGCCCCATGCCAAATAATTAAATATGCTGCAGCGCGGCATTGCCGGGGCGCCCCCGGCGCCCGGCAATACCGCAGTGCAGCTCATTGAGGCTCCATTGGGAGGGAGAGGTGTACACTAATTGATTGATTAATTGTATAATTAAAATCAATAAAAGATTATCACAAAATATTTTCATAATCAATTGGCCAATCGCATAACTAAACCACTAGTGCTTCATCCGAAGATGTATCTTTTAGAAATTTAATTAAATAATTAATTTATACAAAATTAAATAATTAATTGATTACTCAATAAATAATTAATCGATTAATCAATAAATAATTAATAGATGAAATGATTAATCAATAAATCAAAAATATCCTTGATAGCCACATCACTTGGTCATTCATGTCCAAATATTAGCTGCCCGGCTCAAAAGGTGCCTGAGATATTGGCCAAATGAGAAAGAAAATAAATAAATGATTAATAATAAAAATAAATAAATAATAATCCTAAATTTTTTTTAATTATTAATCAATTTGGTCAGAGAACACATAAACTACCACTATTTCATCAGAATCTGTAACTTAAAAAAAAAATTTTTTTTTGTCATTAATCGAACAATTAAATAATTCATCGATTAATTGATTCATTAATAAATCAAAAATATCCTTTGCAGCCAAATCACCTGGTCATTGGCATGTCCAAATGTCAGTTTCCTAACTCAAAAGGTGCCTGAGTTAATGGTCAGAAGAGAAAGGAAATTTGATTAATTAAATAAGTACTTAATTAATCGCTAATAATTAAATAACTCCTCAATTTATTGATTAATCAAAAAAAATACCGTTTTTGACAAAGGACTTGCTCACTATTGTGCCGAAATTTCAGCTTCCTAGCTCAAAGGATGGCTGAGATATCGCCCGGACAAACAAACAAGAAAGAAAACAAGTACACATACATTCAAAGTACACCGCCCCATGCCAAATAATTAAATATGCTGCAGCGCGGCATTGCCGGGGCGCCTCTGGCGCCCGGCAATACCGCAGTGCAGCTCATTGAGGCTGCATTGGGAGGGAGAGGTGTACACTAATTGATTGATTAATTGTATAATTAAAATCAATAAAAGATTATCACAAAATATTTTCACAATCAATTGGCCAATCGCATAACTAAACCACGAGTGCTTCATCCGAAGATGTATCTTTTAGAAATTTAATTAAATAAGTCATTTATAAAAAATTAAATAATTAATTGATTACTCAATAAATAATTAATCGATTAATCAATAAATAATTAATAGATGAAATGATTAATCAATAAATCAAAAACAAGTACACATACATTCAAAGTACACCGCCCCATGCCAAATAATTAAATATGCTGCAGCGCGGCATTGCCGGGGCGCCTCCGGCGCCCGGCAATACCGCAGTGCAGCTCATTGAGGCTGCATTGGGAGGGAGAGGTGTACACTAATTGATTGATTAATTGTATAATTAAAATCAATAAAAGATTATCACAAAATATTTTCATAATCAATTGGCTAATCGCATAACTAAACCACTAGTGCTTCATCCGAAGATGTATCTTTTAGAAATTTAATGAAATAAGTCATTTATAAAAAATTAAATAATTAATTGATTACTCAATAAATAATTAATCGATTAATCAATAAATAATTAATAGATGAAATGATTGATCAATAAATCAAAAATATCCTTGATAGCCACATCACTTGGTCACTCATGTCCAAATATTAGCTTCCCAGCTCAAAAGGTGCCTGAGATATTGGCCAAATGAGAAAGAAAATAAATAAATGATTAATAATGAAAACAAATAAATAATAATCATAAAAAAATTAAATTATTAATCAATTTGGTGAGAGAACAAATAAACTACCACTATTTCATCAGAATCTGTAACTTAAAAAAAAAAATTTTTTTTGTCATTAGTCGAATAATTAAATAATTAATCGATTAATTGATTAATTAATAAATCAAAAATATCGTTTGCAGCACAATCACCTGGTCATTGGCATGTCCAAATATCAGCTTCCTAACTCAAAAGGTGCCTGAGTTAATGGTCAGAAGAGAAAGGAAATTTGATTAATTAAATAAGTACTTCATTAATCGCTAATAATTAAATAACTCCTCAATTTATTGATTAATCAAAAAAAAAAAATACCGTTTTTGACAAAGGACTTGCTCACTATTGTGCCGAAATTTCAGCTTCCTAGCTCAAAGGATGGCTGAGATATCGTCCGGACAAACAAACAAGAAAGAAAACAAGAAAGAAAACAAACAAGTACACATACATTCAAAGTACACCGCCCCATGCCAAATAATTAAATATGCTGCAGCGCGGCATTGCCGGGGCGCCTCCGGCGCCCGGCAATACCGCAGTGCAGCTCATTGAGGCTGCATTGGGAGGGAGAGGTGTACACTAATTGATTGATTAATTGTATAATTAAAATCAATAAAAGATTATCACAAAATATTTTCATAATCAATTGGCTAATCGCATAACTAAACCAGTAGTGCTTCATCCGAAGATGTATCTTTTAGAAATTTAATTAAATAAGTCATTTATAAAAAATTAAATAATTAATTGATTACTCAATAAATAATTAATCGATTAATCAATAAATACTTAATAGATGAAATGATTAATCAATAAATCAAAAATATCCTTGATAGCCACATCACTTGGTCACTCATGTCCAAATATTAGCTTCCCAGCTCAAAAGGTGCCTGAGATATTGGCCAAATGAGAAAGAAAATAAATAAATGATTAATAATGAAAATAAATAAATAATAATCATAAAAAAATTAAATTATTAATCAATTTGGTCAGAGAACACATAAACTACCACTATTTCATCAGAATCTGTAACTTAAAAAAAAAAATTTTTTTTGTCATTAATCGAATAATTAAATAATTAATCGATTAATTGATTAATTAATAAATCAAAAATATCCTTTGCAGCCAAATCACCTGGTCATTGGCATGTCCAAATATCAGCTTCCTAACTCAAAAGGTGCCTGAGTTAATAATGGTCAGAAGATAAATGAAATTTAATTAATTAAATAAGTACTTAATTAAACGCTAATAATTAAATAACTCCTCAATTAATTGATTATTCAAAAAACAAAAAATAGCGTATTTGACAAAGGACTTGCTCACTACTGTGCCGAAATTTCAGCTTCCTAGCTCAAAGGATGGCTGAGATATCGTCCGGACAACCAAGAAAACAAACAAGAAACCAGAGTGAAAACTGAGTACTCTCTTTCAGCGTGCGTCACTGCCGAGCCCCCTTCGGTGCCCGGCAATGACGATTTGCAATGCCTGGAGGTGGCATAGGAAAGGAGCGGTGTACAACAAACAAACAAACAAGAAAGAAACCAGAGTGAAAACTGAGTACTCTCTTTCAGCGTGCGTCACTGCCGAGCCCCCTTTGGTGCCCGGCAATGACGATTTGCAATGCCTGGAGATGGCATAGGAAAGGAGCGGTGTACAACAAGAAAACAAGAAAGAAAACAAGAAACCAGAGTGAAAACTGAGTACTCTCTTTCAGCGTGCGTCACTGCCGAGCCCCCTTCGGTGCCCGGCAATGACGATTTGCAATGCCTGGAGATGGCATAGGAAAGGAGCGGTGTACAACAAGTACAGATACATTCAAAGTACACCGCCCCCATGCCAAATAATTAAATATCCTACAGCGCGGCATTGCCGGGGCGCCTCTGGCACCCGGCAATACCGCAGTGCAGCTCATCGAGGCTGCATTGGGAGGGAGAGGTGCACACTAATTGATTGATTAATTGTATAATTAAAATCAATAAAAGATTATCACAAATATTTTCTTAATCAATTGGCTAATGGCATAACTAAACCACTAGTGCTTCATCCGAAGATGTATCTTTTAGAAATTTAATTAAATAACTCATTAATAAAAAAATTAAATAATTAATTGATTAATCAATAAATAATTAATCGATTAATCAATAAATAATAATTAATCGATTAAATGATTAATCAATAAATCAAAAATATCCTTGATAGCCACATCACTTGGTCACTGTCATGTCCAAATATTAGCTTCCCAGCTCAAAAGGTGCCTGAGATATTGGCCAAATGAGAAAGAAAATAAAGAAATGATTAATAATGAAAATAAATAATCATGAAAAAATTAAATTATTAATCAATTCGGTCACAGAACACATAAACCACCACCATTTCATCAGAATCTGTAACTTAAAAAAAAAAAACATTTTAGTCATTAATCGAATAATTAAATAATTCATTGATTAATTGATTAATTAATAAATCAAAAATATCCTTTGCAGCCAAATCACCTGGTCATTGGCATGTCCAAATATCAGCTTCCTAACTCAAAAGGTGCCTGAGTTAATGGTCAGAAGAGAAAGGAAATTTGATTAATTAAATAAGTACTTAATTAATCGCTAATAATTAAATAACTCCTCAATTAATTTATTATTCAAAAAACAAAAAATAGCGTTTTTCACAAAGGACTTGCTCACTATTGTGCCGAAATTTCAGCTTCCTAGCTCAAAGGATGGCTGAGATATTGCCCGGACAAACAAGCAAGAAAAGAAGAAAGAAAACAAACAAGAAAACAACCAAGAAAACAAACAAACAAACAACCAGAGTGAAAACTGAGTACTCCCTTTCAGCGTGCGTCACTGCCGAGCCCCCTTCGGTGCCTGGCAATGACGATTTGCAATGCCTGGAGATGGCATAGGAAAGGTGCGGTGTACAATAGCAGAAGCTGTTGAAGAAGCAGTGATGGTAGTGAGATGGGGCAGACATAGATGCCAGTTTAGAAAGAGCAGAGTTTGGCGTAGGCCACAAGGTAGGGGCATGGCTCGACCTTGAGAAGTGACACCAGGAATGACAGCAGGTAAATGCTTGGAGCTATAAAGGGCAGATTTGGAAGAAAGGTTGTCGCTGCAGGGGATGAGTAAAAAGGACCAGAGGACGGTTGGGAGCCTGGTTGGAATGTCCGGACAGGATGTGTGACAAGGCCAAGAGGCAGGTAGGCCATCATGTGGTATATAATAAGGTGAGGCGAGATGGCCTGGTTTCAATTTACATGAAAAAAAAAAAAACTCTTCCGACATCTTCTTCTTCACCGACAATAACTAGAACGGCACTCAGTAGAGTGCATACCTCCGCGTCCGCCTGGTTGGCCATATCACTCAATGATGAAGCATCACTTAAAAAATGAGGCTAGCCGGATGTGGATCCGGATCTTCACCAAAACTGAATCGTTTTTTTTGTTTTTTTTTTACACTGAATCGAGGCTCGTGAAAGAGCATTTACTTCACAAACAAATCAACCAGACAAACAAAATATATAAAAAGAGGGAGCGGAAGACAAGATGGGGAGAGAGAGGGAAGCACACAAACACAACATTTGAGAGCAGGGAGATGTGTGGGAGGGAGAGGGCTTGGGGGGAGGTGGCGTGGGAAAGGGGGGGGGGGGGGGAGGGTGGGAGAAGTATAAAACACAAGGACACCAAGGACTTCAAGCACAGAAGTTGGTATTTCAAAAAAGTGGAATTGGGGTGAAATTAGCGGGGGTAGAAAAGATCAAGGTTTTGGATGGGGGAAGATAAGAGATGGTGGTGAACAGCTGTTTTAAAGACCTGGAGGGTGGAGTGGGATTGAAGAGAGTGAGGGAGTTTGTTCCAGAGGCGGGAGAAAAGAGGAATGAAGGAGTGAAGGTGAGCAGAGAGTCTTGATTTTGGCAGTTTAACCATAAGAGGGTTGCAGGCAGATCTTGTGTGACCTGGAGGAATATTTGCGGGACAGAGCCCAGAGAGAGCTGGGGGGGGGGGGGGGGCAAGGCCAGAGAGGAGTCGGTAGAAGACGGAAAGACCACCAACCTGCCTGCGGTGAGTGAGTGAGTGAGAGGCCCTTGGAGTTAGCTTCATCGCGGGAGATTCCATGATTCTGAACGCTTTGGTTTCAACAGCGTGAAGACGAGCTAGGTGTGAGGCAGGAGCACCAGCCCAGAGGGGAGAGCAGTATTCCATTGAGCTGCGGATGAAAGCCTTGCATGTGGTGAGGAGCCTTCAGAAATGCCAAGGAAGGACCTCACATGACGGAGGATGCCCAGTCGGCGACTGGCTTTGGAGGCCAGATTTGAAATGTGTTTTTCCCAGGAAAGATCATGGCAGATAGTGAGACCCAAAAGCTTGAGTGACAACTTCTTGGAGAGGATTATTCAGAAAGTGGATGGGAGGGTTGTCCAGTCGGTCTTTTCGGAGAGACATCGTAAGAGTGTGAGATTTGTCAGGATTGAAAGACATGTTCCACTTGTTTGCCCAGTCTGTGATTTTGTCCAGGTCTGCAGAGAGTGAGGAGGCTGCAGACTGCCGATCTGAGGGATGAAGAATGGAGCGACAGAGAGTGGAGTCATCAGCAAAGGGATAGAGAGGATTTTCAAGAGAGTTAGAGAGATCATTGATGAAGACCAGAAAAAGCACAGGGCTCAGAACACTGCCTTGGGGAACTCCAGCCTGAACAGGAAGGGGAGATGAGAGAAACCCATTCAGGGCCACACGTTGACTACGACTAGAGAGGAAGTCCGCCAGCCATGCGTGGAGATTCCCATGGATACCAAAAGAGAAGAGTTTGGTGAGCAGAGCGGGGTGCCAGACCGTATCGAAGGCACGTGATATGTCAAGGGAGACAGCTCTAATTTCCTGTTTGGCATTGAGGACCTCCATCCATTGTTGAGAAAGCAGAAGCAGCATGTCCAGAGTAGAGTGACCAGGTCTGAAACCAAATTGATGATCAGAGATCAAGCCATTGGAGAAGAGGAAAGATTTCATATCTGAAGCAATGATGGATTCCATGACTTTGCTGATAATTGGGAGAAGGCTGATTGGTCTGTAGTTGCTGGGATCTGTTTTTGCACCTTTTTGTGCAAAGCGGTGATGTTGGCAGATTTCCAAGCAGATGGCAGATGACCTTGAGCAAAAGAGAGGGTGAAAACAACAGAGAGAGGGAGTGAAAGAGCGGAAGAACAGGATTTTAGGACCCGTGGGCTGATGCTGTCAGGTCCAGTTGCAGAATCAGAGACGAGGGATGACAGAAACTTTTCCACCTTGTCAGGAGGAAAGGACACAGAGTCCAGGAGCAGCTGGATACGACTGGGTACGGTGGGTACAGAGAGGGATGAGTTTGGGACACAAGATTTAGAGGCAAACACAGAGTTGAAGCATTCAGCTTTTTCACGTGCGGAGTCAGCCGTGTGGCCGTTTGAGGTGAGGGAGGGGATGGAGGGGGAACAAACACCAGAAACAGATTTTACCAGACGCCACCAGGATTTGGAAGAGGGAGACAGATAAGAGAGTTCGGTCCTGAGAACGGAGAGATATTGTTTCCTGGCTCTCCTGATGGTGGACACACAATTGTCAGGCTTTGTGAAAGGAAATGAGATTTCCTTCCGTTGGATTTGCTTTCCAGGAGACGAAAGCAAGTTGTTTCTGGGCAATAGCCTCACCACAAGATTCCGTGAACCATGGACGGGAGGAAGGGTATGACAACTGAAGACGAGATTGGATAAATCTGTGCAAGATGTGGAAGAGCAATTTACTCTGGAAGAAATCCCAGGATGAGTTGATGTCAGAGGCGGTAGAGATGCGAGACCAGTCCAGATGATTGATGGCTGCTTGAAGACCGTGCCAGTTGACCTGAGTGAAATGCCAGACTCGTCGACGCTGAGGAGGCTCTCTGAGAATGGTCAGAGAGATGTCCACTTTAACAAGCACATGATCAGATGAGCCGATTGGAGCAGAAGAAGAGCAGCAGACATTTTCAGGGAAGTTAGTCATAACCAAGTCCAGAAGAGAAGATGCTCCGTTGACTGAGATCTGGGTCAGGAAATTGACAGATTGTGTCAGTCCCAGTGAGTCACAGAAGTCCTTTGCTGAAGAGCCATGGCTGGTGAGAGAGGTACCCACACCCAGCCAACTGGCATGGTGACAATTGAAATCACCACATATGAGGAAGAGAGAGTTGGGATGGGTAGATAGAAGTTGGTCCATATTATCAGACAGCGAGATGTAGATGGAGTCATCTCATCACTGTTTGGTGGACGGTACAACACACATATGAACAAAAGGTGGGAGCGAAGGGGAAGTCGTAGCCAAAGGTATTCCTGGGGGTGAGGTGGAGAGAGGGCAGTGCAGGGTGAGGGAGGAAGAGGGTTTTTCAAATAAAGATAGCAACCCCACCTCCAGGACGAGGCTCAGGTCTATCATACCGGAGGAGGGAGTAACCTGGGAGAGATACCAAGGAATCAGAGATATCATGAAGGAGGAAAGTTTCTGTTAAGCAGATCACGTCTGGTTTGTTAGAAGCAACCTGTATGGAGAGATGTCAAGTTTGAGCGAAGGCCCCAGATGTTTGAGGTCCATACTGTTAAAGAAGAGGAAGGGGGAGCATCGGATACAGAACAGGGGGGGTGGAGCGGTAGGGTAAGATGTGGAAGAGGAGGAAGAGGTAGAGAGAGCTGTTGAAGGTGTGTCAGAGATTTCAGATTCTTCCTTGTCACACACACAACCTGTCCAACAGGTTTCGTCCAAATCCGTCCACAACTTTTTGAGATATCCCACCATGTATCGTTTTTGGCCGATCTCCCAATGGTGAAGAATCATTTTTAAAATTCTAGTAGCCGGATCTGAATCTGATCTTCACCAAAATCTAATCATTTCGTCCTTGTGACATACGCTACCTCTCTGCCAAATTTCGTCCGAATCCGTCGACAACTTTTTGACATATTTTGTTCACAATCAAACGAAGAAAAGGACAGACAGGGCTGAAAACATAACCTCCATCCACCAAAGGTGGCGGAGGGAAACAGCCCAGTATTCTGACTTGCTTCAAATGTTTGAAGTTCGACTCACCTAACTGGCCTGAAGGGATGGATGAGCACGATGGTGAAATCCAAATCAAACAGCTTGCTCAACAGTTTCACTGGGATTCCAGATGTGCAAGTAAAGGGTTCAGGGACTATAAAGAGAATAATAGAGTTGTATCGGATGGTCGACTACTGCTTATTTACATCCTGAACATTATTCCTGAGTCCTGCTGAATGGACGAGGAGCCTGATGATCATAATACAGTCACGTGAAAAAGCAAGTACACCCCATGTAAAGTTTGGACTTTTTCAACATATAGCTATTTGATCTTCATTTCAACAATATTGAAAGATAAAAATGATATAATATAACAAATATCATGAAACATTTACATTTTGTAGTCCATTGTATAATTTAAATAAACATAAATGCAAATTTTGCATGTGGAAAAAGTAAGTACACCCCTACATTTATCACTACTTCAAATACCTAAAATTAGAATCAGGTGCACCAGCTCAGGTGCAAATGATTAGAACATCATTAGAGAGGATCTTGGAGGAACCTGTCTTATTTAAACCTCAGACATTTAGTTTGGTTTGCTCTTTGTTGTTGAAGTGTGCGGCGTCACCATGCCTAGATCAAAAGAGCTCTCTGAGGCCTTCAGAAAGGTTATGGATGCCTACGAGTCTGGGAAGGGATTTTAAAAGATCTCCAAACAATTTGAAATCAATCATTCGACTGTCCGGAAGATCATCTACAAGTAGGGAAGATTCCAAACAGCTGCCAACATGTTCAGGCCAGGCCGCCCCAGCAAGTTCAGCCCGAGAGCAGACTGCAAGATGCTCAAAGAAGTCTCGAAGAACCCCAGAATGTCATCACGGGACCTAGAGGTAGCTCTTGCCACTGTTGACGTCAAAGTGCATGAGTCTACCATTAGAAAGAGGCTGGACAAATTTGATCTACATGGGAGGTGTGCCAGGAGGAAACCTTTGCTGTCCAGAAAGAACATCAGGGCAAGATTAAAGTTTGCCAATGAACACCTTGGCAAAGACCAGCACTTCTGGAACAATGTGCTCTGGACAGATGAGTCAAAGGTAGAGCTATTTGGCCACAGTACCAGAAGACATGTTTGGCGAAAACCAAAGACAGCATTTGACCACAAGAACCTGATACCAACTGTAAAGCATGGTGGGGGAAATATTATGGTTTGGGGCAGCTTTGCTGCATCAGGGCCTGGGCAGCTCACAATCATAGAATCCACGATGAATTCTTCCTTGTACCAGAGGGTGCTTGAGGATAATGTGAGGCCATCTGTCGGAAAGTTGAATCTAAACCGAAGGTGGACCTTGCAACATGACAATGACCCTAAACATACCAGTAAATCCACCAAGGAATGGCTGAAAAGAAAGAAATGGAGGGTTCTGGAATGGCCAAGTCAAAGCCCGGATCTAAATCCCATCGAGATGTTGTGGGGGGATTTGAAACGAGCTGTGCATGCAAGAAACCCCTCAAACATCGCACAGCTGAAAGAATTCTGCATGGAGGAGTGGCCAAAAATTTCTCCCAGTCGATGTCAGAGACTGTTAGACAGTTATAAGAAACGCCTACTTGAGGTTGTTTCTGCCAAAGGGGGCAATACCACCTATTCGAGCCAAGGGTGTACTTACTTTTTCCACATGCGAAATTTGCATTTATGTTTATTTAAATTATACAATGGACTACAAAATGTAAATGTTTCATGATATTTGTTATATTATATCACCTTTGTCTATCAATATTGTTGAAATGAAGATCAAATAGCTGTATGTTGAAATATGTTGAAAAAGTCAAAACTTTACATGGGGTGTACTTCCTTTTTCACGTGACTGTACATCCCTTGTGAAGCAGTCTAATGCTAGAGAATGTATCTTCCTTGATGTTCCTCAATCTTGATGGTCTCTCCAGTGCAGAAAAGGGATCCGAAAGACTATGTCAGGTCTTGGCTGATAAGTCATAGAGAAGCCACAGACACACACACATTCCCATGCCAAATAGCTTCTAAACAAAGACAAAGAAGCATTGTGGAAAATAAAATTGTTGGTATCCTCACTGAGTTAGTTACCTCCACCACCGAAGGTGGATGGAGGTTATGTTTTCACCACTGTTTGTCTGTGAACAATATCTCAAAAAGTTGTGGATGGATTCGGACGAAATTTGGCGGAGAGGTAGTGTATGCGACAAGTACGAAATGATTAGATTTTGGTGAAGATCTGGATTCGTATCTGGATACTAGAATTTTAAAAATGGTTCTTCACCATTGGGAGAAAGGGCCAAAAACGATACATAGCAGGATATCTCAAAAAGTTATGGATGGATTTGGACGAAACTTGGTGGATCGGTTCGGTGTCTGACAGGGACGATTCGATTTTGGTGAAGATCTGAATATGGATTCGGATATGAGAATTATTTAATTTAAGTGATTCTTCACCATTGGGAGATGGGGCCAAAAACTATATGTAGCGGGATATCTAAAAAAGTTATGGACAGATTTGGACGAAACTTGTTGGACACGTTGTGTGTGTGACAAGGAAGAATCGATTCAATTTTGGTGAATATCCGGATCCAGATCCAGCTGGTAGAATTTTTTTTATGTGAATCTTCACCATTGAGTGATATGGCCAAGCAGGCGGAGGTTTGCTCTCTACTGAGTGCTGTTCTAGTTTTGTTGCTGAAGTTGAATGAGATCATTGTAGTCGGAGTATGGGTTATTCATCTTGGCTAGTATGTACACTGTGCGAAATACAGAAGACATTTTTTGGATGTTACTTACTGTAGCTCATGTCCACTCTGGGGATAAGAACATGCCCTTTTCTTTGAAAACACTGAGCCCTTGTGATTTCACTTCAGAGCAGGTGGAATTGTACTTGATGTATGCTGAACATTCAGGATCGAGGGAAATTCTTAATTTTTACATCCTGTCACAATTTTTCCCTGACATCACAAATTTTCAAGAAATTTGCCCCTCTAACCCAGAAACAAACACATACACAGGAATACAAACACAGGAGTATTGTTACGTTTGTAGGGGGTAGGCAGCGATTACTTTAGTCCAGGTAGATTTGCATAAATTAGTGTGCTCCGATTATCGTAAAGAACCACCATGTAATAAGTAGGGATCTGGTCGACCATGTGTTTGGATTAAGGTGTATCTTTATCCCCATTACGAGGAGTGGGATATGTTAATTAGCACAGGGATTATGGGTAATTATCCCTTGTACATCGTTACCTCTGTACTTTATTCCTATGTCCCTTTTGGCACGACACCACAGGTAGGGCTAGAATCCCACATTTAAACGCCCTAATAAAAAAAACCTACCGGAAGCCAGGACATTGAGCGCTGCTGCTGAAAACCCTGACTTTGGAAGCACATAGGACGAAAGATCCATGAGGCTATGCCCAGAAGTGCCGTGATTGGAGAGGGTTTTTGATTGACGGGAAGGACTGGTAGGGAGCAACTCGCTGATTGGCAAAGCACGACCGATGACGTCAGAGAGCGGAGTGTAAAATAGTTGGAGCGGCCGACATGTTCCTTTCTCGTTCTGGATGTTAAAGCGAACAATTATGTTTGCTCTCTGCACGGGGAGGCTTCATCATAAACGCCCGCATGCCGAGACTTTGCTGGTGGTCGTGAAGAGGCAGAAGAGTCACGGACGGAGAGCTGCAGTTTTCCAGGCAGGAACGACGCGTGGACGAACGCTGCTGGCTCGCTGCAGTGCGATACACAGCGAGGCCTGGGTTCCCGCCAACTAACGGGTAGATCTCGCCAACAAGCGCATGGTTCCCGCCAATGAGCGAGCGGTTCCCGCCAACGAGCGAGCGGTTCCCGCTGACGCACCGGGCGATTTTGACGACCCCTGACGAGACCCCACCAGCGATTAGAGTTAAGTGAATACGCACACATTTCTTCTCAGTTATCCTTCCCTTTCATCTGTTTTCAAGTCTGTTTGTGGGGACGTCCCGTTTAGGAATTTCGTTTATCGCGCATTTTCTTTGTACCGGCATTTATTTGAATAAACCTGTTATTTTTGGACATTTAAAATCCGTTTTTGCTTGAGTTTATTTTTTGCAGGTTTGAGGACTGCCGGTGGGATTGACAAAGTAATGCTCCTGTCCTCCCCCTCTCTCTTGCTTCCCCACGTGTATTCTCTGCCATTTGAAGTGAACGCTACAGAGTTAAAGCTCGCTTGGCCTTCCGTGCTACCCTAAGGTATTCACCAAGGATAGTCACACGACAGTATGTATTACCGTTTAAGATCACAATCGATGGGTCATATCGACCTGAGTTATTGTAATGACACACTCCTCCTAATTTGCATGATAATGGATCACTTCACAGGTGATTTAGCAGACTCGTGCTCCTGAATGTGCATGGCAATGGGTCGCTTCACAGTTTATTTAGCACCGACTTGTGCTCCCTAATTTGCATGACAATGGGTCGCTTCAGAGGTGATTTAACAATGACTCATGCCCCCTAATTTGCATGAGAATGGGTCACTTCAGAGGTGATTTAATAATGACATGTCCCCTAATTTGCATGAGAATGGGTCGCTTCACAGGTGATTTAACAATGACTCATGCACCCTAATTTGCATGAGAATGGGTCGCTTCAGAGGTGATTTAAAAATGACTCATGCCCCCTAATTTGCATGAGAATGGATCGCTTCACAGGTGATTTGACAATGACTTGTGCCCTCTAATTTGCATGGCAATGGGTCAATTCAGTTTATTTAGCACTGACTCGTGTCCCCTAACTTGCATGAGAATGGGTCGCTTCAGTTTTATTTTTTGTTTTTTTTTGTATACTGAATCGAGGCTCGTGAAAGAGCTAACATTTACTTCACAAACAAATCAACCAGACAAACAAAATATATAAAAAGAGGGAGCGGAAAAACAAGATGGGGAGAGAAGGGGAAGCACACAAACACAACATTTGAGAGCAGGGAGATGTGTGGAAGGGAGAGGGCTTGGGGGGCGGAGGCATGGGAGGGGGGGGGGGGGAGGGAGAATTATAAAACACAAGGACACCAAGGACTTCCAGGACAGAAGTTGGTATTTCAAAAAAGTGGAATTGGGGTGAAATTAGCGGGGGTAGAAAAGATCAAGGTTTTGGATGGGGGAAGATAAGAGATGGTGGTGAACAGCTGTTTTAAAGACCTGGAGGGTGGAGTGGGATTGAAGAGAGTGAGGGAGTTTGTTCCAGAGGCGGGAGAAAAGAGGAATGAAGGAGTGAAGGTGAGCAGAGAGTCTTGATTTTGGCAGTTTGACCATAAGAGGGTTGCAGGCAGATCTTGTGCGACCTGTAGGAATATTTGCGGGACAGAGCCCAGAGAGAGCTGGGGGGGGGGGGGGGGCAAGGCCAGAGAGGAGTCGGTAGAAGACGGAAAGACCACCAACCTGCCTGCGGTGAGTGAGTGAGAGGCCTTTGGAGTTAGCTTCATCGTGGGAGATTCCAATGATTCTGAAATTGATTTAACATTTAATCCATCATTTAATTTAATGATTCTGAATTTAATTGATTCTGAGGTGATTTAACAATGACTCATGCCCCTTAATTTGCATGAGAATGGGTCGCTTCACATGTGATTTAACAATGACTCGTGTCCCCTAATTTGCATGAGAATGGGTCGCTTCACAGGTGATTTAACAATGACTTGTGCACCCTAATTTGCATGAGAATGGGTCACTTCACAGGTGATTTAACAATGACTTGTGTACCCTAATTTGCATGAGAATGGGTCGCTTCACATGTGATTTAACAATGACTCGTGTCCCCTAATTTGCATGAGAATGGGTCGCTTCACAGGCGATTTAACAATGACTCGTGTCCCCTAATTTGCATGAGAATGGGTCGCTTCACAGGCGATCTAACAATGACTCGTGTACCCTAATTTGCATGAGAATGGGTCGCTTCACAGGTGATTTAACAATGACTCGTGTACCCTAATTTGCATGAGAATGGGTCGCTTCACAGGTGATTTAACAATGACTCGTGCCCCCACATTTGCATGAGAATGGGTCGCTTCACATGTGATTTAACAATGACTCGTCCCCTAATTTGCATGAGAATGGGTCGCTTCACAGGTGATTTAACAATGACTCGTGTACCCTAATTTGCATGAGAATGGGTCGCTTCACAGGCGATTTAACAATGCCTCGTGTACCCTAATTTGCATGAGAATGGGTCGCTTCACAGGTGATTTAACAATGACTCGTGCCCCCAAATTTGCATGAGAATGGGTCGCTTCACATGTGATTTAACAATGACTCGTCCCCTAATTTGCATGAGAATGGGTCGCTTCACAGGCGATTTAACAATGACTTGTGTCCCCTAATTTGCATGAGAATGGGTCGCTTCACAGGCGATTTAACAATGACTCGTGTACCCTAATTTGCATGAGAATGGGTCGCTTCACAGGCAATTTAACAATGACTCGTGTCCCCTAATTTGCATGAGAATGGGTCGCTTCACAGGCGATTTAACAATGACTCGTGTACCCTAATTTGCATGAGAATGGGTCGCTTCACAGGTGATTTAACAATGACTCGTGTACCCTAATTTGCATGAGAATGGGTCGCTTCACACGTGATTTAACAATGACTCGTGCCCCCAAATTTGCATGAGAATGGGTCGCTTCACATGTGATTTAACAATGACTCGTCCCCTAATTTGCATGAGAATGGGTCGCTTCACAGGTGATTTAACAATGACTCGTCCCCTAATTTGCATGAGAATGGGTCGCTTCACAGGCGATTTAACAATGACTCGTGCCCCCTAATTTGCATGCCAGCTCTGATGTGCAAGTTTGTTACTTTGTTGTAGCGAGATGAACATTGCAGTTCAGCTGTTTGCAGTCGTTGTTGGTTTTGATGCTAAGTTTTTATGTTTTTGGCTAAGTGTTTTTGGCGACATGTTTTTGGCTAAGTACCTAATTTGCAAAACAGTTCTGGTTTTAATAAGAAACAAACCAGTTTTGGTGCAAGGTCAGGTCACTCTTTTGGGACTGCCACTGGTAACATGTAACCTGCCGCATGGTCAGGTTGTTGGTGACTAAACCGACACCCCCTCACTGGCTCTTTGCTAGTGGGGAGGGTGACTGACACCGACACCCTGCCAGGACCAAAAACCACACACCTGGTGAAGGGTGGAAAAGCTCCCGTAGGGAGCCAACGGCCATCCTGAAAGGAGATGTCTCCTAAAAAACAAAACATCCATCCGGTTTGGACTGGTTCAAGTCACACCAAAGACTAACAAGCGTTACGCCTAGGTCCCCTGTCGGTGAAGTGATGTGAGTTGACAAAGTGGAAGACGCAGGAAACATGGAAGAGTCGATAATATTTGCGAGTGGGTTGGAGACACACCCACACACCAGATTAGAAGTTAGCAGTTCATTTATTTTTCAAGATATTCCGCTCACAAGGTTCAGACATACATGGTGGCGGCCATCTTGGATTTTGACGTGGCGACCCAATTTTCAATAGCGTTCTTCCTTATGCCGAGATACACCCACACACCAGATTAGAAGTTGGTACTTCGCTTATTTTTAAAGATATTCCGCTCACAAGGTTCAGACATACATGGTGGCGGTCATCTTGGATTTTGACGTGGCGACCCAATTTTCAATAGCGTTCTTCCTTACACGTAGATACACCCACACACCAGATTAGAAGTTAGTAGTTCATTTATTTTTCAAGATATTCCGCTCACAAGGTTCAACGCACGCATGCACACACGCATGGACGGAGGGGAAAACCAGAGTCCCCCTTTCACTCCGTGGTGCGATGGGGGACAAAAATGGTACGTGCTGTTTGGTTGCTTGAAAAGGCAGAGCATGGACAATCCCCTTCGATTGGCATCCATGGGAAGGAGGAAATGTCCCACTGAGTACGGTGAGAGAAGTGGCACCATTGTTATAACATTGTTGGCACCCAAAGTATTCTGGGAAATAGCGTTAGTGACGACACTTCCTCCAAGCTCAGTGGCTGTGTTAAGTGTTTGTCTCATCAGTATGTCCTTTGTGTGTGTGTGTGTGTCGGCTCTATTATGACCCTGAGCCCATGTATAAATAAATAATAAACAGTTGTAATAAATGTCATTGGAATACATCTGTTTTTGCAACTGGCAAGAATAACTAATGTAACATGTTGGATAGCGTGATGTAATATACACTGGGGGAAAACGGCAGTAAAACCCAAAATTTATTTATTTTTAGGCTTTAAACCTTTAAATTTAATTACATACTTGGAGACTGTATAACACAAATCACTTTCATAATACTTCCAAAAACCATGCTATATCTACCTATATAAATAAAACACAGAATTACTTTCCGGTCTCTGTTTTTCACGGTCTTTTCATCCCATACTTCCTTGTTTTAAAATCTCAAAAAAACAAAAAAAAAAACATTTTCCTTCTGTTCTTATTCGTTCTTATTTGTTCGTTCTTTCTTCGACCACGTTGTTTGTGATCACGTGATCACGTTGTTAAAAATGTCTCATCTGACCCCTGAAGACCTGTATTCTGTCATATTCTACAACACCTTTTTCTTCTTCTTCTATAAAAGGATGCTTTCGACTTGCTCACCAAATCCATTCATTCCCAAAAAAAATTCCATCTCTTATAGTGCATCTTTCATTCATTCCCTAAACTCTCCAGCACTCCATCCTCCCTCCAGCGCCCTCAAACGTATTTTTTATTCGAATGTCTCAAGAAACTCATTTTGCAATAAATGTTCGTTTCCCATTAATCGTACACTTTTCAAAATCCCATCACCCCAAAATCCCATTTCCCCTCCCCTCTAAATCTACCCCCTTTCCCCTCCCCTCCAAATCATCCCCATCACCCATCTCTTTCAAATCTTCCCCCTCCCCTACAAATCTTCCCAATCACCCATTCCTTTCAAATCTCCCCCCACACCCCTCCCCTCCGAGACTCTCCCTCGCTCCTCCCCTCCTAGACTCCCCTCTCACCCCTCCTCCTCAAAGCGTCCTCCCCGCTTCTTCCCCCTTCCAACTTTCACCTTCATCTCCCTCAACCTTCTGCCTCGCTCTTCCCCCTCGTCAAATAACACCTCACTGCGCCTCTCCCAATCACCATCAAACCTTTTGTCTGCCACATTCTTCCCTTTCTCCAAGCTATTCTGTAATCTCCGACACACCTTCAACAGCTCTCCCTACCTCTTCCACATCTTACCCTACCGCTCCCCCCCCCCGTTCTGTATCCGATGCTCCCCCTTCCTCTTCCTTAACAGTATGGACCTCAAACATCCGGGGCCTTCGCTCAAACTTGTCTGATCTCTCCATACAGGTTGCTTCTGACAAACCAGACGTGATCTGCTGAACAGAAACGTTCCTCCTTCATGATGTCTCTGATTCCTTGGTATCTCTCCCAGGTTACTCCCTCCTCTGGTATGATAGACCTGAGCCTCGTCCTGGAGGTGGGGTTGCTATCTTTATAAAAAACTCTCTTCCTCACTCGCCCTGCACTGCCCTCTCTCCACCTCACCCCCAGGAATACCTTTGGCTACGGCTTCCCCTTCGCCCCCACCTTTTGTTCATATGTGTGTTGTACCGTCCACCAAACAGTGATGACTCCATCTACATCTCGCTGTCTGAGAATATGGACCAACTTCTATCTACCCATCCCAACTCTCTCTTCCTCATATGTGGTGTTTTCAACTGTCACCATGCCAGTTGGCCGGGTGTGGGTACCTCTCTCACCAGCCATGGCTCTTCAGCAAAGGACTTCTGTGACTCACTGGGACTGACACAATCTGTCAATTTCCCGACCCGGATTTCAGTCAACGGAGCATCTTCTCTTCTGGACTTGGTTATGACTAACTTCCCTGAAAATGTCTGCTGCTCTTCTTCTGCTCCAATCGGCTCTTCTGATCATGTGCTTGTTAAAGTGGACATCTCTCTGACCATTCTCAGAGAGCCTCCTCAGCGTCGACGAGTCTGGCATTTCACTCAGGCCAACTGGCACGGTCTTCAAGCAGCCATCAATCATCTGGACTGGTCTCCCATCTCTACTGCCTCTGACATAAATTCTTCCTGGGAATTCTTCCAAAGCAAACTGCTCTCTCTCATGCACAGATTTATCCCATCTCGTCTTCTGTTGTCATACCCTTCCTCCCGTCCATGGTACACGGAATCTTGTGGTGAGGCTATTGCCCAGAAACAACTTGCTTTCATCTCCTGGAAAGCAAATCCAACGGAAGGAAATCTCATTTCCTTTCACAAAGCCCGAAACAAGTGTGTGTCCACCCTCAGGAGAGCCAGGAAACAATATCTTTCCGTTCTCAGGACCGAACTCTCTTATCTGTCTCCCTCTTCCAAATCCTGGTGGCATCTGGTCAAATCTGTTTCTGGTGTTTGTTCTCCCTCCATCCCCTCCCTCACCTCAAATGGCCACACGGCTGACTCCGCACGTGAAAAAGCTGAATGCCTCAACTCTGTGTTTGCCTCTAAATCTTGTGTCCAAAACCCATCCCTCTCTGTACCCACTGTACCCAGTCATACCCAGCTGCTCCTGGACTCTGTGTCCTTTCCTGCTGACAAGGTGGAAAAGTTTCTGTCAACCCTCGACTCGGATTCTGCAACTGGACCTGACCGCATCAGCCCACGGGACCTAAAATCCTGTTCTTCCGCTCTTTCACTCCCTCTCTCTGTTCTCTTCACCTTCTCTTTTGCTCAAGGTCATCTTCCATCTGCTTGGAAATCTGCCAACATCACCGCATTGCACAAAAAAGGTGCAAAAACAGATCCCAGTAATTACAGACCAATCAGCCTTCTCCCAATTATCAACAAAGTCATGGAATCCATCAATGCTTCAGATATGAAATCTTTCCTCTTCTCCAATGGCTTGATCTCTGATCATCAATTTGGTTTCAGACCTGGACACTCGACTCTGGACATGCTGCTTCTGCTTTCTCAACAATGGATGGAGGTCCTCAATGCCAAACAGGAAATTAGAGCAGTCTCCCTTGACATATCACGTGCCTTCGATACGGTCTGGCACCCCGCTCTGCTCACCAAACTCTCCTCTTTTGGTATCCATGGAAATCTCCACACATGGCTGGCGGACTTCCTTTCTAGTCGTAGTCAACGTGTGGCCCTGAATGGGTTTCTCTCATCTCCTCTTCCTGTTCAGGCTGGAGTTCCACAAGGCAGTGTTCTGGGCCCTGTGCTTTTTCTGGTCTTCATCAATGATCTCTCTGACTCTCTTGAAAATCCTCTGTATCTTTTTGCTGATGACTCTACTCTCTGTCGCTCCATTCTTCGTCCCTCAGATCGGCAGTCTGCAGCCTCCTCACTCTCTGCAGACCTGAAAGCCAGTCGCCGACTGGGCAGCCTCCCTCGTGCGAAGTCCTTCCTTGGCACACCTGAGGTCCTCACCACATACAAGGCTTTCATCCGCAGCTCAATGGAATACTGCTCTCCCCTCTGGGCTGGTGCTCCTGCCTCACACCTAGCTCGTCTTCACGCTGTTGAAACCAAAGCATCCAGAATCATTGGAATCTCCCGCGATGAAGCTAACTCCAAGGGCTTCTCACTCACTCACCGTAGGCAGGTTGGTGGTCTTTCCGTCTTCTACCGACTTCTCTCTGGCCTTGCCCCCCCAGCTCTCTCTGGGCTCTGTCCCGCAAATATTCCTACAGGTCGCACAAGATCTGCCTGCAACCCTCTTATGGTCAAACTGCCAAAATCAAGACTCTCTGCTCACCTTCACTCCTTCATTCCTCTTTTCTCCCACCTCTGGAACAAACTCCCTCACTCTCTTCAATCCCACTCCACCCTCCAGGTCTTTAAAACAGCTGTTCACCAACATCTCTTATCTTACCCCATCCAAAACCTTGATCTTTTCTACCCACGCTAATTTCACCCCAATTCCACTTTTTTGAAATACCAACTTCTGTCCTGGAAGTCCTTGGTGTCCTTGTGTTTTATACTTCTCCCCCCCCCCCCACCTTCCCACGCCTCCTCCCCCCTCCACACATCTCCCTGCTCTCAAATGTTGTGTTTGTGTGCTTCCCCTTCTCTCCCCATCTTGTTTTCCGCTCCCTATTTTTATATATTTTGTTTGTCTGGTTGATTTGTTTGTGAAGCAAATGTTAGCTCTTTCACGAGCCTCGATTCAGTATACAAAACAAACAAACAAAAAAAACAACAGTTTGTGTGGGTGTGTATGTTACCGATAGACTCCTAAACTGAGGCTCACGTGCTTGATATTTGGCATAGACATGGCCGACCTAAAAATATTTGACGAGATCCATATTTTTTATTCATATTTACCTCAGCGCATTTCCACGAGGAACATTATACATTATCTCCGCCGGTGCCAGAGCAGCTCGCTGATTCGCTCAGAGCGATCACGTGATGTTCCATCCTCGTTGCCAGAGCACTGAATGGAAAATATATAGAATGATCATTGCCATTCACACCACATAGGTGGAGATGCAGCTACCGGGCGCCATCTTGGTTGGCACTCGATGCTGGGCGATTTCCGTCACGCGTTTGCACGTAATTCAGAGCGAAAAGCGAATGCGTTTTTTCACCTTTTGTGCGATCGTGTTTTGTGTCGATTTTGGCGATATGAATTAAACGTCTTTCCAACAACTGTGAAGTCTTTCCCCAACCCTTCCTTAACCGATTGAAGCAGTTTATTGCCGCACAAAATGGCATTTTAACAGTTGTCTCGCTTTTAAAATCTGGGACACGTTCAAAACAAACGAGATCCGCGAAGCCAGTTGGTCGAGTCGTGTTAACCACGATGGCGACACGGCGGCTACACTTTTCATGGAGTATGAGCATTCTATATATTTTCAATTCAGTGCGCCAGACTCGCTCACGTACTTGATTTGTGGCATAGACATGGCCATTGGGTCTTCACGGTGTAATTTGTGCAAGGCTTTTGTCCGAGTGAGCTTGAGTCGAGAGGGCGAATGTACGGGTTGGGAATGTATGGGTCTCCCTTCCCCCGCCCGGCAACGCCGGTGCTGGAGGGCGTCACAGGATCGTGAGTCTCCAAAATCCGCTTTGTGCTGTTGTTGCGAAGATGCAGGACGATGTCGCGATTGTTGTGCTGCTCTCCTCCCATGAGAACTGCAACGTCATTGTTGACTGGCCCTCCCCTTCCCCCCCTCTCACTCCCCTTCCCCTCCCTCCTCCTCTTCGCCCTCCCCCTCCCTCCCCCCCTCCCCCTCCCTCCCCCCCTCCCCTTCCCCTCCCCTGCCCGGCAATGCCGGGTACTTCTGCTAGTCGATTATATAGCACAAGAGAGTGTGGCATGTATCGGGGTGAAGAAGAGGCTGCCATAATGGCAATGCACCAATTGCACCATGCTTATTGATGCTGCGTTCATTGGTGACCAATAAAGCCTCCATCTCCTAAATTGCCACTACATTGTTTTATTAGTGTGCAAGGGTGTTTGGTATAAAAGGCTTCATTAGTGCTTCAATCATTTTTATTAAAATTGAAGTACAGAAGAGCCTTGCCGTTCGTCCGTGGGTTTCCCCTTCATGGAGCGGGGTTTAGCCTTGGGGGCCCCATGACAATCATGGGTCCCTGTATGAGGCAATGTTTTTATGGCCGGATGCCCTTCCTGACGCCAACCCTTAATCGCCTCTGACGATGCGCAGGGATATGGTGTACCTATTCTAAATCGAAGTACACACCGGTAGCGGTCAATGCGCTCGAATAATCTTGGCTTGGCAAATTTTCCACATTTACTCACCTAACATGGTCCGTCAACACAACCACTTAAAACCCTCCATCACCATCTCCAACTCTTCTGTATCGTTGCCATCACATTGGATCAAGTTTATCATCATCATTATTATTGAAGGTAAGTTTCATGATCTTAACACAAGAAAACTAGAACGGCACTCAGTAGAGAGTAGAGACTCAGTACCTCTACCTGGTTAGCCATATCACTCAATGGTGAAATCACGTTAAAATTCTACTCGATGGATCTGGATCTTCACCAAAATTGAACAGATTCTTCCTCGTCACACACACAAAAACTGTCCAATAAGTTTCGTCCAAATCCGTCCATAACGTTTTGAGATATCCTGCTATGTTTCGTTTTTGGCCTGATCTCCCAATGGTGAAGAATCACTTTAAAATGAAAGAATTCTCATATCCGAATCCATATTGAGATTTTCACCAAAATCAAATCGAATTGAATTGTCCGTGTCAGCCAACCAACCGGTCCACCAAGTTTCATCCAAATCCAGCCACAACTTTGAGATATAACAGACAGCCAGGGGTGAAAACATAACCTCCATCCACCTTTGGTGGCAGAGGTAAGTGTCAGTGGTGCAATTTGGACAAATTTTTATCGATGAAGTCCCTAACCTTATTTCCCCAATTAACCCCCAAGATTGTGGATTTGCGGTTTACAGGGATTATCAAGAATGTAACCCCTGCAAACGGCAAGGCCCTCTAGTATATACTTGAACACTGCGTGAGGTATCATGCTCTATGATCCTTCTAGTTTTATTATCAATTTGAACACAAATGTCAAGTGTACTCCCCCACAGTGAAGAAAATAAATTGTTGGTAAAATGCAGAGCAAAACATTTCCCAAAACAGGCCAAATGTTACAAACATACTGTTACGTTTGTAGGGGGTAGGCAGTGATTACTTTAGTCCAGGTACATTTGTACAGGTAGGTGCTCCGAATGTCGTCTAGAAACCTTGATGTAATAAGTAATTGTTTAGACCGTGTGTTCGGATTAAGCTTGTATACTCGTCCCCATCATTAAGCTTGTATACTCGTATGTTGTGCCCTCTGTAATTTATCCCTATGTCCCTTGTGGCACCGCATTAGACACTAGTTAAAATCGCCCATTAACTTCACTAATTAATAATAAAACCACCGGAAGCCAGGCATGAACAATACCGCTGGCACCGCAGCCACTACATCACTGCAAGGACAGGCAGGCCAAAGGCCACGCCAAAGAGAGCCGTGATTGGTGGGGGGCATTGAGTGACAATTGGATTGAAAAGATGGGACTGGCTGATTGGTGAAGAGGACGGATGATGTCGGAGCGGTGCGGAAAAAATACTAGCGTGGCAGACATTTTCTCTCTTGGATCCGGATTTTGGTGGAGACGGTTGTGCGCCGACGATTCTGCCCCTTTCTTCACGTTCTGGACCTCAGTGCAGGCGACAGTGTGCCGAGACCTTGCTGGGGATTGTGAGGAGGCAGAGTTGTGAACCAAGAGCTGGGAACGGGGAGCTGCGCGACAACTCCTGTTCGCTTCGTGCTCGACGAGGCCAGGAGTGAGTACGCTCAGTGAGGCCTAGCAGCGCACGAACGAGCAGACTGCGGCCTTCTTCCCACCAAGAACAGAGCCGGGTCTGGACTGCACGTTCAGGGCCGACGATTCTTGACGAGACCCCCCACCAGTGATCAGAGCTAGGTGCACGAAATAACCACACACAGTTATTTTATATATCGTTATCTCTCCCTGTGTCCATGTTTGTGTGTGTGTCTGTTGCGGGAGCGCTCCACATAGGAAATTTAGTTTCGCTGTGTTTTATTTTATACAGGTATTTCTTTGAATAAACCTAAGCCTGGTATTCGCTTAGCGGTTAGGGTGCCGGCTTGGGATCCTAGGATCCTGGGTTCGAATCCCGGTCGATCGTTGAATTAATGCCAGGGGGGTTGACTCAGCCTGTCATCCTTCCGAGGTCGGCAAATTGAGTACCAGCTTGCTGGGATGAATGATCACGGTGTGTACCCCGATTTAGAATAGGTACACCGTATCCCTGCGCATCGTAAGAGGCGACCAAGGGTTGGCGTCAGGAAGGGCATCCGGCCATAAAAACATTGCCTCAAACAGGGAACCATGATTGTCATGGGGCCCGCAAGGCTAACCCCCGCTCTAGCGGGGAAAATGGCCTTAAAACAATCATTTGAATTTTGAATTCTTTGAATTCTTTCCCTAATTCCCTAACCCTTTGAATTCTTTCAAAGCAAACTGATATCTCTCATGCACAGATTTATCCCATCTCGCCTTCAGTTGTCTTACCCTTCCTCCCGTCCATGGTACACTGAATCTTGTGGTGAGGCAGTTGCCCTGAAACAACTTGTTTTTGCCTCTTGAAAGGCTAATCCAACTGAAGGCAATCTCAGTTCCTTTCACCAAGCTCGGAACAAGTGTGTGTCTACCCTCAGGAGTGCCAGGAAGCACTATCTCTCCTCACTCAAGAATGAACTCTCAAACCTGTCTCCTTCCTCCAAATCCTGGTGGCGTCTGGTCAAATCCGTTTCTGGTGTTTGTTCCCCCTCCATCTCCTCCCTTACCTCAAATGGCCACACAGTTGACATCGCACGTGACAAAGCCGAATGCCTCAACTCTGTGTTTGCCTCAAAATCCTTAGTCCCAAACCCATCTCTCTCTGTTCCCACCTTTCCCAGTCGAACCCAACTGCTCCTGGACTCTGTGTCCTTCTCTCCTGACAAGGTGGAGGAGTTTTTGTCAAACCTCGACTCTGATTCTGCAACTGGACCAGACGGCATCAGCCCACGGGTCCTAAAATCCTGCTCTGCCGCTCTATCTCACCCTCTCTCTGTTCTTTTCACCCTATCTTTTGCTCAAGGTTATCTGCCAGCATCCTGGAAATCAGCAAACATTACCGCTTTACACAAAAAAGATGCAAAAACAGATCCTTGCAACTACAGACCAATCAGCCTGCTCCCAATTATCAGCAAAGTCATGGAATCCATCATTACTTCGGATATGAAATCTTTCCTCTTCTCCAATGGCTTGATCTCTGATCATCAATTTGGTTTCAGACCAGGTCACTCTACTCTGGACATGCTGCTTCTGCTGTCTCAACAATGGATGGAGGTCCTCAATGCCAAACAGGAAATCAGAGCCGTCTCCCTTGACATATCACGTGCCTTCGATACGGTCTGGCACCCAGCTCTGCTCACCAAACTCTCCTCCTATGGTATCCATGGAAATCTCCATGCATGGCTTGCGGACTTCCTCTCTGGTCGTAGTCAACGTGTGGCCCTGAATGGATTTCTCTCATCTCCCCTTCCTGTTCAGGCTGGAGTTCCCCAAGGCAGTGTGCTGGGCCCTGTGCTTTTTCTGGTCTTTATCAATGATCTCTCCGACTCTCTGGAAAATCCTCTCTATCTCTTTGCTGATGACTCCACTCTCTGCCGCTCCATTCCTCTTCCCTCAGATCGGCAGTCTGCAGCCTCCTCACTCTCTGAAGACCTGGACAAAATCACAGACTGGTCAAACAAGTGGAACATGTCTTTCAATCCTGACAAACCTCACACTCTTACTATGTCTCTCCGAAAAGATCGACTGGACAACCCTCCCATCTATTTTCTCAACAATCCTCTCCAAGAAGTTCTGTCGCTCAAGCTTTTGGGTCTCACTATCTGCCATGGTCTTTCTTGGGAAAACCACATTTCCAAGCTGGCCTCCAAAGCCAGTCGCCGACTGGGCATCCTCCGTCGCGCGGGGTCCTTCCTGGGCACACCTGAGCTCCTCACCACATACGGGGCTTTCATCCGCGGCTCGATGGAGTGCTGTTCTCCCCTATGGGCTGGTGCTCCTGCCTCACACCTGGCTCGGCTTCACGCTGTTGAATCCAAGGCTTTCAGAATCATTGGAATCTCCCGCGATGAAGCTATCTCTGAGGGCCTTTCACTCACTCACCGCAGGCAGGTAGGTGGTCTTTCTGTCTTCTGCCGACTCCTCTCCGGCCTTGCTCCCCCAGCTCTCTCTGTGCTCTGTCCCCCAAATATTCCTGCGGGTCGCACGGGATCTGCCGGCAACCCTCTGATGGTTGAACTGCCGAAATATCGGCTCTCTGCTCACCTTCACTCTTTCATTCCTCTTTTCTCCCGCCTCTGGAACGGACTCCCACACTCCCTTCGATCCCACTCCTCCCTCCAGGTCTTTAGAACGGCTGTTCACCACCATCTCTTGTCTTCCCCCATCCAAAACCTTGATCTTTTCTACCCCCACTAATTCACCCCAGATCCACCTTGTTTGAAATTCCAACTTCTTTCCTGGAAGTCCTGGCAGTGTCCATATGTTTTATACCTCTCCTACCCCCCCCCCCCTCCGTTCCCATGCCTCCCCCCAAAAGCCCTCTCCCTCCCACAGATCTCTCGATATCTCCATGTCTCTCGGTCCCTGCTCTCATATGTTGTGTTTGTGTCCTTCCCCCTCTCTCCCCATCTTGTCTACCGCTCCCGATGTTATTTGTTTTATGTGTCTGTTTGTCTTTCTGTGCGATTAATGTTCGCTCTTTCACGAGCCTCGATCTTGTATACAAAAAAACAAAGAAAAAAACAAATTCATTCATTTCTTTGAATAAACCTGTTATTTTTGTACATTTTAAATCCGTTTTTGTTCGAGTTATTTTTTTCAGGTTTGAAGACTGCTGGTGGGATCCGTGCAGGTAAGTTCTCTGCAGCACACTCCTTCTCCCTCCTCCCCGCGTGTATCAACTCCGCCACATTTTGAACCAAGTGCCTCGGAGTAAAGCTCGTTTGGCTATCCGTGCTACCCAAAGGTGATCACCAAGGGTAGTCACACGACAATATCCTCCTCAGTTCTACTTAAGCTTAGTACTCTGAATATCTGCAACCAGGGGATTCAATAGTTGATGGTATAGCAAGCAAGAAAATTCAAATGATAAAAGGTTCAGTATACTGAACAAAATAAAAGAGAAGGTTAAATTGCAAAAATAAAAGGTTACCAATAAAATTGAAGACTGGTGAAAAGAAATATTTATTTCTCAAAACATTAGCGTATGCTATGCCCTCCACAGTCACCACAAGGTTCCTCCAAGAAATGCACGATTGATGAAAAAATAAAAAATATATTTACACTAATAACACAAGCCTCACCCTTCAACGAGGAAATGTCCACATCAGTCTGAAGATTTAGTTTGAGGCAATGAGAAGGAAAAGGTCCAAAGTTTCACTTCGTTTTCCCCTCATCTTCAGCTACCAGAAGAACTTGGACAGATACAGTATGTTGAAGAACACGGTAGAACATTACTGTAATGTTTTTTCTCTACCTCTCAACTGCTGGATGCTGGTGGAGCTTTGTTCTAATCTCTGCTATTCATCTTGGAGGCCACGGGTTGAATTTCGTGGAAATGTTTCGTATGTCGAGTCCAATTTCCTGAATTTGTGTTCTTAATTATGCTTGTGGTGGGCTGAGGTTTTAAAATGGAGCATTTGATGAGAAACCACAAGATGGATGGGCTATTTACAGATACATTAACAGCAAGGAAATCCTATTGCCCCCTTTTCACTTGTCAAAGTAGGGCTGAGCGAAGGTATGACAAGATGGCGAGCGAGTGCAGCGCCGAGTGGCGCACTCCTGCCCAGCCAGCACGGTGATGGGAAAGCAAACGCTGTAGCTCAGGCTCAGCACCAGGTACTTTTGCAATCCAATCCAAGTGAAGCTGGTATTGACAAGAGAAAATGTCATCAATATATATATATATATAAAATACAATACAAAATGCATCGATATACGAGCAGCAACGTGCGAAAAAGGGGGCGGGGGAGGGGAGCAGGTGAGGTTAGTTATGAGAATTAAGGCATATATCCTCATGCAGGTGTGTGTGTGTGTGTATGTGTGTGTGTGTGTGTGTGTGTTTTTTTTTTTTGTACACAGAATCGAGGCTCATGAAAGAGCTAACATTTATCACACAAACAAATCAAACAGACAAACAAATAAAGTATATAAAAAGGGGAGCGGCAGACAAGATGGGGAGAGAAGGTGAAGCACATAAACACAACACTTGAGAGCAGGGACATCGGGAATGTGTGGGAGGGAGGGGGCTTGGGGGGAGGTGGCGTGGGAAGGGGGGGGGGGGGGCTGGGAGAAGTATAAACACAATGATACCAAGGACTTCCAGGAAAGAAGTTGGTATTTCAAAAAAGTGGATTTGGGGTGTGAAATTAGCGGGGGTAGAAAAGATCAAGGTTTTGAATGGGGGAAGATAAGAGATGGTGGTGAACAGCTGTTTTAAAGACCTGGAGGGAGGAGTGGGATTGAAGAGAGTGAGGGAGTTTGTTCCAGAGGCGGGAGAAAAGAGGAATTAAGGAGTGAAGGTGAGCAGAGAGTCTTGATTTTGGCAGTTTAACCATAAGAGGGTTGCAGGCAGATCTTGTGCGACCTGTAGGAATATTTGGGGGACAGAGCCCAGAGAGAGCTGGAGGAGCAAGGCCGGAGAGGAGTCGGTAGAAGACAGAAAGACCACCAACCTGCCTGCGGTGAGTAAGTGAAAGGCCCTCGGAGGTAGCTTCATCGCGGGAGATTCCAATGATTCTGAACGCTTTGGTTTCAACAGCGTGAAGATGAGCAAGGTGTGAGGCAGGAGCACCAGCCCAGAGGGGGGAACAGTATTCCATTGAGCTGCGGATGAAAGCCTTACATGTGGTGAGGAGCTCAGGTGTGCCAAGGAAGGACATCGCACGACGGAGGATGCCCAGTCGACGACTGGCTTTGGAGGCCAGATTTGAAATGTGGTTTTCCCAGGAAAGATCATGGCAGATAGTGAGACCCAAAAGCTTGAGTGACAGAACTTCTTGGAGAGGATTATTCAGAAAGTGGATGGGAGGGTTGTCCAGTCGGTCTTTTTGGAGAGACAACGTAAGAGTGTGAGATTTGTCAGGATTGAAAGACATGTTCTACTTGTTTGACCAGTCTGTGATTTTGTCCAGGTCTGCAGAGAGTGAGGAGGCTGCAGACTGCCGATCCGAGGGATGAGGAATGGAGCGGCAGAGAGTTGAGTCATCAGCAAAGAGATAGAGAGGATTTTCAAGAGAGTCGGAGAGATCATTGATGAAGACCAGAAAAAGCACAGGGCCCAGAACATTGCCTTGGGGAACTCCAGCCTGAACAGGAAGAGGAGATGAGAGAAACCCATTCAGGGCCACACGTTGACTACGACTAGAGAGGAAGTCCGCCAGCCTTGCGTGGAGATTTCCATGGATACCAAAGGAGGCGTGTGTGTGTGTGTGTGTGTGTGTGTGTGTGTGTGTGTGTGTGTGCCTCATGTAGCTTATAGGACTTTTGGGCGAGACGGAGGTGCTTTCGTCATTCCCTGCGTCCATGTTGCACCACACCTTTCCTTCGCACTCTGGGAGCACCAATGTAGGTTCCTTGAGAACAAAGAGAACATCCAAAAAAAGGCTGGGTCGCTTTTCTATGTTCACTTTGCCTCTTTTCACTGGTGTACGGATCTGGCAGGATGCTCTGCCTGCGCAAGCTTGCTGCCCCTCCAATCTGGGACTTTCACTGTCTACCAACTTCTATTTATCTCACTCGGTTTCAGTGAATGCTCGTTGTGTGCGGGCCCTGAAGGGGAATAGTTTTTCACCGTAAAGTATCGTGTTTGTTTGTTGTCTTTTGTCTGGGATTCTATCTGTTATATTGTGCAATTCAATCAAATATTTTCTAAGCTTGTGTGAATGTCTGTGCCAGCCCTTCTTTCCCACGAAAAGCCAATTGGAATCATTGAGAACCTGGAGAGGAAAACAGCCTTCCTTGTTTGAATAATTAATGTGTTTGAGACTTTATTCGGAGTGCAAAGTGTATTCTTTGTTCGGTGGAGTATTTGCAATTAAATTAGCTCTCATGTTAGCCTCGACCAAGTGTACAAAAAAGTCTAAATTAAAGTTAACCTGGATGCATGGGGTGGACAAGATGGATGCAGAAGCAAACTCATTGGAAAAACTGGAAATTTGGAAGGAGGTTGGGGTTAACGGGAGTATAAAAGATCATGGTTTTGCATGTGGGATGACCGGAGACGGTGGTAAGTAGCTGTCTTGAAGTCCTGGAGAGAAAATGAGGCTGAAGAGAATGTGGAAGTTTGTTCCACAGGTGTGGGGAGGGGGGTAGGGGTGAGGGGGAGGGGGTTAGGAACGAATGAGTGGAGGTGGTGAATGAATGAAGCTTCTTCAAAAGCTTTTAAAGGAAGAAGTATTTTCGAAAATGATTGTGGTACAGGAAGTTCAGATAGAAGGCATAATAAGGTCGTGTACGAATAAAAAAAATTTTTTTTTTGTCGTTTAAAACATTTTTGAAGCAAGGGGAAATAGGATAGTGTTGAAAAGGCAGAAAAGGACAAAATGTTTGGGGAAGGGGGGGGGGGGGGAGGGGGGACTGGCGAAGAAAAGAGAAATAGGAACGGTAGAAAGAGAAACAAGAATCCCTAAGAGAGAGAGAATTCAAAGCTGAACAATAATGAGCAAGGTCAATTGGTACATGCTGTTAGATATATCATTAAAAAGTGCAAATCTGTGCAAACCACCCTTACCTTGAGGAACAGTGCCAGGTGAGCTTGGTTTAGCTCAAAATTAGTTGGAGAAAGAGTGGCAGCTTGAGCCATTTGCAGAAAAGCCAAGGCCTTATCTGGTCCTCCACCAGCCCAGTGAGGACCCAAGGCCCTCAATTCAGCCTCAAGTGATGCCGGTGAGAGAGAGTGCAGAACAGCCAAAGCAGGAGCATCTGAGAATATAGAAGAGGGCTGGTGGGGTGAGATGGTTTAACTATTAACAAAAAGTCCAGGTCTTAGGCCAGAAGTTGTTAAGATCTCACAATCCTTGGTATATGATGCTTCCTCCAGCTTCCTCCCAAATTCGCTTTGCTCGGTCAGTAAGGGGATAACTTTTACAGCTGTGGATGGAGTTGCCTGACGGAGAATATATTATAGTAGTCAGACATGGGAAGAAAAGTTGGACTAAAACAATTCCCCAACTGATAAAGTAAGCACAAGGGTGGTGGGGACAAAAGAGGGTGTGGGAGGGAGGTAAGGAGTCACCAACCTTGTCCGTTTCTAGCAAATCAGCAAACTTGGGGATTAAGCCCGGAAGTGTAGGGAGAAAGAACGGAGCATTTTTTGGGACCTCAACACTCTTTGGCTTGTTTCTCTCCTGCAAACATTTCGTGACACCTTTCTCATACATTCAGTGTGATCGAGAACACAAAGCAGTAACAAGATTGTGAAACGATTCCTAAATGAAAACAGGAGGAGAATGCACAAGGGCAGAAAGTGGGGGTCATCTACACATTAGTACCAATGCAAGGTGTGGAACATAGACGAAACCAAGAATAAAAGGAATAAAATGTAAGAGTGCAAGAGGATGAGATGGAAGGATGGAGGAGTTTGAGAAGAAGAAGAAGCCAAGGAGGAGGAGGGTGATGACTAGAAAAAGATGAAGCAATTATGTCACAAATCTCAAAGGTTATTCAATCGATCGATGTTCAAATGGTAGGGAAGTACAGTCCAAACTTGCACCAACTTAAAACTAAGCAAAGGTAACTGGCATTACCGGGCAACACAGTCACTTCGCTGACGGGAATATTAAGGGGGGAGGTTGCGGGGGAGGGTAGAGGAGAGAGGAGGGAGAGGAGAAGGAAGGTGAAGATGGGGAGGGGGAGGAGATGGGGGGTGGGGAAGAGGGTGGTGAGGGGTGAAGGGGAGGATGAGCAAGGGAATGGGGGAGGGGGAGGAGTGAGCAGGGGAGGGGTAAGCGGGGAGCAGGGGGAGGAGTGAGCGGGGGAGGGGTGAGCAGGGAGCAGTAGAACGTGGCAGAGAGAGAGTTCATTTACCATTAAGCTTGAAGAGCGCTCGCCCAGTGGCTTACGCACTTAAGGTGGCACTCCAACGAAAGGGTAGATGAGGAACGACTGGCTTAGCAAGCCGAGTGGTAATGGAACATACCACAGGAGGATGGGGGCTGGGGAGTTAACTTTCCCAAGATGAAGGGCCCCTGGTTTGAGCTTCTCAGGCACCATTGCTAATCCGATGTGTGTGAACACCATGGGACCACACTGCAGTTCTCTCAAAATAACACCCGTCACTTTGCTGAATATGAAGGAGGGATCTTGTTCGTCTTCTTTTTAAGTTTTATGGTGTTTTCAGAGCCATGAGGCTCTCTACATGTCATGCACCCAGATATAACAGCGGTTAACAAAGGAGCCTTTAGGTAATCTAAAGCTTAGAAAGAGTTTCTCTGTAATGTTTTCCGGGTTTGAAGAAAGTTTCTTGCTGAGTTTGAAGACTATCTCTGTGGCGTATTTTGCCAAAAAAATGCAGAGAATAATAAAATGATCGTTTTAATTGTTAATGTTATGCCAATCTCATTGGTAGCTGAGTTTCTCCCTCATGCTTTGAAGAAGACGAATACGCGCTAATGCTTTGTTCACGCTGTTTCTCCATAGTCTGCTCATAGTCCGGTTTTTTTTTGTTTTTTTTACAATAACACCAATTAAATTATGACAAACGGGAATAAAGTGGAAGAATTTTGCAACTCGAAAAAAAAAAAAATCTGAAGTATCGTCTCATCCATATATTATGAAGTATATTACGACTAAAGTGGTGTATTGCTATATACACGTTCTGTTGTTCAAATATCGTCTAAAAGTAAAAAGAAAAAATATATATATCTCGGAAATTTCCCCGGCTTCCCAACTAAATATGTTTTTGTATTTCCTTGTGTAAATATGGAGGAGGTTTGACAGCCTTTCTCGCATATAAATACGCTGAGTTATAAGAATCACCGATTTCTTTAAATTTACAGGTTTCACTCCAGAATTTGGCACTTAATTATTTAGTCCTCGAGATCCTCAAACCCAAACACAGATTTATATTATATACTTTAATTTGTTCATAATAGTAGATCATGTTTCCAAGGCCAGGCACATTTGAATAGGCCCAAACAAAATGGCTGTTAAGACCCCTGCAAGGTGATGTTGAGCTGACCAAGGATAGAGTGTTTCATGAAGGTAAGCCATTGTTTCTCTTAAAAAGGGGTGTTTGTATTTATCCAAAACACCCAGTTTTCATTCATGCACCCTTATGGAATTACCTTAGGAAGCAGGGATTATCCTGGAGGATTTTAGCAATGGGAGAAAATCTCCCTGTGTACAAAACAATGAGATTTCTTCCAAACACGATGGGATTATACAAAATTGTTTTGAGATAAAATTTTACTCGCGCTCGTCAAATCTCATTATTCTCGGGGTATTAATTAAAAATAAATATGGTCAAGAAAACAAAGACATGTGTTTCCTTCTGTATTCAAATAGACTATCTCACTCCATGTGCCTTTTATTGCGTAAATGATTAACCATGCCACAGATAAGTTTATCACATAAGTTGCCATGAATTAGCACATTTGATCACATTTAATAATACTGATTGAAAACATCAAAAGTCAAGTTGTTTGATCACATGACAATGTCCGCCTCCCTGAAGATAGATTGTTATCATAAGACAAGAAACAATGTTCTCAACCTCAGACAGTAAATCATCAGTTTTGCTGAAAAATCATGTCAATCACAATGTCCCTGGTGATAAAAACCACCTTTAGAGGCCATTTTTCCCCGCAAAGGGCCTTTTTCGGGGACCGTGGTTGTTGTTGTTTTTTGGTCCCCTTTTTGAAGCAATGTTTTACGGCCGGATGCCCTTCCTGACGCCAACCCTTTTTGTCGCTTTTTTTGTCCCTGGTGATAGTGTTATCAAAACCAAGAATGTTCATTGGTATCAAAACCAAGAATATCAAAACCAAATGCGTCATAGTTTTAGGATCCAAAACTCTGGCTGTTACACGCAGCTTGTGATGTACAGCAATGTCTGTACTCTCGTCTGTCATAATTGTAATAGCAGGTGACTTGTGGAGCTTCTCGCTGACAGATTTGTCAATTGTTGTGGAAATGGCATCCAGAAAACCACAGACTGATTTATAACTCGCATGTCACATGTTTGTTCACTTTTAAATTCTCCAGATTTGGGGTATTAAGCTCTGACAACAAGGTCAGCAAGCTGTTATACTTAGACAGAGGAATTGCTTCCTTCGATATCCAATACACCACTTTCAGACACGTCAAAATACTTTCCTCTTCTTTTGATTTAGCCCCCTCAACCGTGAGTTGGAGATTTCTTCTCGCCAGTGGTGCTGCAATCGCTCGTTGGTGATCAGATGACGATATATGTCGGCTGTCGGGTTATTGTCGTCGTTTTGAAATTATTTGTACCTTGACTTAGACTGTTGACTAACTTCTCCGATCTACACAGTGAACAATACATTTTGTTCTGATCGGCATCATATTTCAGCCAGTCTCCGAATTTAAGGACCCAGCTGTCTTGAAACGTTATTAAAGTTTTGCCGGAAGTAGCTGTCTGCACTGTGGCGGCCCTGGCCACTGTCCCGCTTTTGCCCTGCACACGGTCACTAGCTGGATCATCCTGGTTGTCCTCAGTGTTAGAACTACTGCTGGTACCAATAAAGAATCGTTTTATACTTTGCACATTCACAGAGACATGGTCTCTTTTTCGGCGGCATTTTCGGGAAAAGCGTAATCAAGAAACTACTGCAGACAGTGAATACGTGTTTGCCGAAAAGCCGTCGTTTAATGCCGCAAAACATTGTCACGGCTACCGTAAAGCGTGAAAGCAAAATTAAAATGGCTACGGTCGGTTTACAGTTTAGAATAGCTTCGTCTTTGACAACTTCCAGACCTGACAAAAACAGTAGTAAGTACACGATTTGAAACCGTTTCGTCTGAAAACTATACCGTGCCAAATGACGCACTCTATGCGATTTTTTTTATCGCTCTGGCCAAAATTGTATGCGATATTTTCCAACTTTATGTGAGAATATCGCGGAATCGTGGCCAAAGTCAATCCCAGAGTAGGCATGCAAAGTTTGTGGCCACGAGGGTTCATGGTTTTGGAGTTATAGAGGAGACCGTTACAGATTCATCACTTCCGTCGTCGTGGTTTTCATCCACTGTAAGCATTTTTGGTTCCATGTACAGTGGTACCTCGGCTTACGAGTGCCCCAACGTACGAGTTTTTCGGGATACGAGCCGTCGCTCGGGCGGTTTGTTGCTTTGGGATACGAGCCGAGATCCGATGTACGAGCTCAAAAAATTTATTTTTTTGAATTTTCCGGTTGTGGCTTCCGGTTCCGGTCACGTGGTTATCTTGCCGTGAAAGCATCTCTGCTTGGATATAAAACACGCAATCGTCGAAATACATGAGCGAGGAATCTCCTTGCTCCAGCCGGTGACGTCATCGGCGGGGATCCCCGCCTCCAGAGTGGCTGGTCACGTGACCGCCAAAGCGTGTCGCGCGTGCGGGTATAATGAGCTACACCTGTGGATCACGTGACCACGGAAGCACGCCTCGCTTGAGAGGCATGGCTTTCGGTTTGCGTTTTGCTTTATAAGGCGCGATAAATGGGCTTTTGAGTGTTAGCGGTTCATGGCGTTGACGGTTCATGACGGTTCATGACGGTTCATGACGGTTCATGGCGTTGACGGTCAAAAACCCATTACATCAATTTTACCAGGCACTGTACAGTAAGTACAGTGGACACCAAATGCACGGTGGAAGGCTAGAAGTAGAAGATCGTCCAAGACAAGTGAGAATAAGCCATACTTTGGAGATGACGTCATTCGCTGGTCCGATAACCAAAGATGTGGTATAAAAAACCAGGTGAGCTAACAATGCAGCAATGAAGGAATTCGGCCAAGGCACCGGCACACAACGACCTACCTACATCGAAAGACTCAATGCCAATGGTGACAGAAGCCAAGACGGCCGGCTTAAACACCGCCGAAAGACCACGGTGTACCAACTTACGATGCAGAACATCTTGCACTTAATATGATGACAACAGGTGCCATCCTCTGACGTACCATTACAGGTACAGGTACAGTACACGTGAGCACAGAGCAAAAGTTCACTGAAACCGAGATTAAGAAAAAAGAAAAAACACCTCGTGGTCCGTGCTCGATATCCGAGTTTCAATCTTTTCAAACACATGATGCTCTCGGTCACGGTATCTCCTGCGAGCTGCTTCTCCTTCAACCACACAAACAACAACTTCTCCATATCTTCATGGATAGAGGTCCGGAGCTTTGAAATAATCGTAACGCCCTTGGCTGGCGTTATAGCCTTTATGGACTCCTTCTGCTTCAAAATCGTACATATCGTAGAAGGAGTACGATCGTACTGCCTCGCCAAGTCGACAACACGCACACCTCACCTGGCATGCTCTTCTCCTCTGCTTAATAAAACCAGTTTATTTCTTTACATTCTCTTGTATTATGTACAGTATATACGAGGTCGTGCTTGTTTATACATTATTTGTTATTTATAAAGTACATTTTTGTTATTTAAAAGCACCTAACAAAAAAAATTGGTGTTTTTTTTTTGAGGCTGGAACGGATTAATAGCATTTCAATGCATTTGAATGGGAAAATTTGCTTTGACTTACGAGCGATTTGGCTTACGAGCTCCGTCACGGAACGGATTAAACTCGTAAGCCGAGGTACCACTGTACTATTATTGTTATCGTTTAAGTGAAATGGAGATAAGTTTTCAAAAGGTAAAAAATTAGTGTTTTAAAAGAAACCGGATCGGGGGAACCGGAAGAAGAAGAGGAGGAAGAAAAAAAAGGCGGAGCAAGTGAGGTCGGGAAGAAAAGCCGAGCTGCTTTGAAGTCTCGAGGAGACGCTGGCGAACGGGGGTCACGAGCGAACTTTGGGTTTCCTGGGAAAGGGATTCCTGTGACAGAGTGGTTATCGCTGTGACAGATAAACCTGCGTGTCGGGTTTTGCGGTTGATTCCGAAGAGAATCGTTGGAGAGCAGGTACGCCTCCAGTACAGGCCTGCACGCCATTTCGCCTCGCTCCCGCCATTTCACATCGCTCCAGCCTTTCCACCTCGCTCCAGCCATTTCACCGCACCGAGCCGTTAGCCTGGTTTGCGAGTGTAACGTGGATTTCGATTGGGAATTTGTGGTTCTCCGTTTGGGAGCCGCTGAACGTTCATACCCGAAGGTGTGATTTCCCAGTCACCTTTTGGGTGCACCTTTGCGCCTCTTTGGCAGCGTTGACTGTCAGCCGACTTGGATTCTGGTCTCGATTCGACATTTTTCTTGCGATCACCGGAGCGTGGATCGACTTTGGCTGGGTGCCGGGACAGTGACTTTGGGAATGTTCTTTTCGCTCACTTGGAGCACAGTGAGTTATATTGTAAGAAACTGATGGTACCATCATAGGAATGATATGGTATTTTTGTGGTGCAATTGAAACATATTGTACTTGTGCTGTTATACTTGTGTGACCTTAATACAATACTTGTTTTTGGTAACAATTGGTTGGTGTGGTTTCACCATTGGTCATTGACACACATTATAACACATCTTTCTGCCGTGACTCCTTTCGGGGCTCGGAGGTACACCGTGACCGGGGTTTGGGGAGGAGCACGTAACAAGACAAACACACAAACTATCTGACTGACTGACAAATTGTCTTATTATTAGAGATACAGTAAAACCACTTATCCGGATATCCATATAACGGAAGACACATTACCCGGGAAAAAATATAATGGCCAAAAATGGCTGATTTTACCCTCGCCACAGCAGAAAGTATTACATTCGAGTCCGTTTGTTACTTGCCGGAATAGATTCCGGCAAGTATGTTGGTTGGTTGGTTGGTTTGTCTGTCTGTTTGTGCGTAGTACTACGTCTACATCGTTGCACATAGCATCGCCATACTTTACACACATATTTGCCTTGCCCAGGAATAGACTGTGCCCAATTTTTACCTCTCTAGGCCCAATGTCAAGCCTGAGGTCACCCAAAACGTGAAAATCGTGACCGCAGCGTAAAGCCGGGGCGAGGCGGAGTGATACAGCGGCAGGATTCGACGGTTTAAATGAAGCCACGATGAGGCGGAATTTCATTGGGACCTTCATCCTGATTTCGGTACCTCCGCCACCAAAGGTGGATGGAGGTTATGTTTTCATCCCTATCTGTTTGTCTGTTTGTTACTTGCCGGAATAGATTCCGGCAAGTATGTTGGTTGGTTGGTTGGTTGGTTGGTTGGCTGGTTGGTTACTTGCCGGAATAGATTCCGGAATAGATTCCGGCAAGTATGTTGGTTGGTTTGTTACTTGCCGGAATAGATTCACCGGGATAAATTTTGGGTGGTGATGGGGCTTGAAGCCAGATTTTAATCTTACAGCCGCCATGTTGGTGCTCGCCATCACTGCGATGCGAAGCGAAAGACGCCTCAGAGCTGTCACATTCACAATCGCTATGTCGTATGTACTCCCGATATGTGTTTCCTTCATTGTAAAAACTACCAAGTCAACAGTTAAAAGGATTTTGAGCCGATAGGTGTTACGGCCTTGGCAAGATCGATGGAGACAGCGATCTGTTAGCTTATACACCACCCAAATAGCTATGTGGAATTCTCTCATTTAGAGATTAAACCCACATCATTTGAACTTTGGCAGAGGTCATTAATTACTTTTAATGATGTTTATATACGAATCAAAAAGAAGACAATTGGTTTTGGGTCACCCTTTCCGCATATCTCGTGGGATTGTGAGTTGGAGGGACGACCGTGATGGCGGGGAGTGGGTTGGCATTCTCTCAAGCAGGGATTCAACCCATGTCCTTATGTATTATTATTTTGATCCAAAATGGCCCATAAAAAAAAAGTACATTCCGGCAAGTCCTCGGTCTCTGACAAATTTTGCATTTGTTTGTCTGTCTGTATGTCCGTACAGAATAAATATGATTTTCTCTGCAACCGTTGGTCCAATTGAGAGGAAATTTTCACCATCGGTGCACATCCTCCTGTGGAATTGTTTAATGATAATTATGACTTCATAGGTCACGTGGTACGGGTGCCATCTTGGCAAAACAGAAAAACGTTGCACCTCAATATTTCCGAAAGTGCTGGATAGAAAAAAATGGAGACATGGCTCATTGCAAAGAACTCTCCATGCGGAATAACATGTGTCAATGATGATGTCATAGTTGCCTCCATTATGACGTCATAATTCGACAAGTACAAACCTTCATCTGATCAAGATGAAATTCCTTGAGCATCATCTCTGGATAAATTGGTGGAGGAAAAAAAAATGACGTCATCGGTCACGTGGTTTGACTGGCATATTTGTTTTAACACAAAAGCCTTAAAAAACACTAAAACACATCCTGGTGAGGATCTGCAATCTCCGATTGCTCTTTCTTGTTCCTTTATGTAACTTTGTACCAATCTTACGCTCTGAGGTTGTTGGTGGCATTTTTAAGCAGTTGCTTGTGCCCTGCCAGAGAGAGGAAGAGGAAGAAGTTCAAGGAGTGGCTGAAGGCGAAGGGTACGGGAGCAGAAAAAGCAGAGCATGAAAGTTATAAGGCAGCCAAGAAGGCTGCAAAGAAAGAGGTAGCAAAGGCGCAGGTGGCATGCAGGAAAATGTTCGGAGAAAGCTTGGATTCGGAAGAGGGTCAGAGAGCGGTATTCAGGATTGCAAAGCAGATAGCGAAAGAGAGGTGTGATGTGATGGGGGTGAGTTGCTTGAAGGATGAAGTGGGACAAATCGTTGTGGACCCAGATGGAATTAAAGGAAGATGGAAAAGATATATGGAAATGCTGTTGAATACAGAGAATGAATGGGATGGCAACATAGTTGTATGTTAGGTGTGAAAACCTAACAGTTTTAGGACCGGCAGAGAAGATAACTGAGAAGGAAGTTGAGGAAGCCATAAAAGCAATGAAGAGTAGAAAAGCGGGAGGGCCGACGGGAGTTGTGGGAGATATGTTGAAGGCAGCAGGAAGTTGGGGTGTGAAGAGAATGACAGAGATCTGTAATCTGGTGGTGAAAGAAGGCCGCATTCCAGTGGATTGGGAACTGAGTACCCTCGTCCTTCGATACAAGGGGAAAGGTGACCCTCTGGAGTGTGGCTCGTACCGAGCGATAAAGTTATTGGAGCATGGAATGAAGGTATTGGAAAGGGTGTTGGAGAGGAGGATAAGGAAGAAGGTGAAGATCGACGAAATGCAGTTTGGATTTATGCCAGGAAGAGGAACGACAGATGCGCTCTTTATTATGAGGCAGTTGCAGGAGAGGTACATGGAGAAGAGGAAGAAGTTGTTTCTTGGGTTTGTTGATCTGGAGAAAGCATTCGATAGGGTTCCACGCGAAGTATTGACATGGGCATTGAGGAAGTTAGGAGTGGAGGAAAGGTTGATCAGAGTAGTGATGGCAATGTACAAAAGAGCGCGCACAGCTGTAAGGACGAATGAAGGGAACAGTGGTGAGTTTGAGGTGAAGGTGGGAGTGCATCAGGGGTCGGTACTAAGTCCACTACTATTTGTAGCTGTGATGGAGGTGCTGGCTCAGAACGTAAAGGAGGGTTTACCGTGGGAGTTGTTGTATGCAGATGATCTGGTGTTGATTGCGGAAAGTATGGACTGAAGGAAAAGATGAACAAGTGGAAGGAATGTATGGAGACAAAAGGTCTGAATGTGAATATAGGAAAGACAAAGGTGATGGCAAGTGGTAAAGCATGTGGTGAGGTGGAAAAAACTGGGAAGTGGCCGTGCGCTGTGTGCAGGAACGGTGTCGGAATGAATTCCATTCAATGTACAATGTGCGCTGAGTGGGTTCATCAAAAATGTCGTGGTCTGAGAGGGTCATTAACCAGTGTGGCAGCTACATTCAAATGTAAGGTGTGCACAGAGGAGGCTGCAGATGGAGGAAATGTTGAGTTGGATCTTGGAGACGGCGTGAAGCTGGAAGGTGTGAAAACATTTTGCTACCTCGGAGACATGCTGAATGGAGAAGGTGGATCAGACTCGGCAACGGTTGCAAGAGTGAGATGTGCATGGAAGAAGTTTCGGGAACTGAGTGGCGTGCTGATGAGGAGGGGAGTGTCGTTGAAGCTGAAGGGAAAGGTGTATGCTGCATGTGTGAGAAGTGTTATGATTTATGGGAGCGAGACATGGGTAATGAACGTAGAGCAGCAACGAAGGCTGGAAGGAGTGGAAATGCGAATGGTTCGGTGGATGTGCGGAGTATCGTTGAGAGAGAGGAAGACAAATGATGAATTGCGAAAGATGATGGGAATAGAGCCTGTGATTGATGCTGTGAAGAGGAACAGGTTGAGATGGTTTGGTCATGTGTTGAGGAAGGATGAAAGTGACTGGTTGAGAAGAGTGATGGAAAGGAATGTAGAAGGAAGTAGAAGACGGGGAAGACCGAGAAAGACTTGGCTAAAGATGGTGGAAGAAGAAATGCGGGCAAGGGGGTTATAACAAGGAGAGATGCAGAAAATAGGGCAAAATGGAGAAGATTGTCATGGGGACCGCAAGGCTAACCCCTGCTATAGCAGGGAAAATGGCCTTAAAATGCATGTTGTTGTGTTGTTTGTGCCCTGCCAGACTCGTATGCAAAAAATCCAGAGAAAACTTGACTCTTTACTGGGGTTTTAGACCTGTTTGCTGAAAGGCTTTATCAAGGAACAAAGCCGATCCGAACTGAGCCGGGCCGGGTTTTGTGGCCAACCCAGTACAAAAAAAACACAAATCACAAAATACAAACAAACCGAGAGTTGCTCTCTTAAAAGGCAAACATGTTTGCTGAATAGCTTAAGTTTATTCATTCAAAATTGCTCTTATAAATGTTAACTGAAGGTAACAGATACGTACTACTTTAAGAAGACACACATGAATGAACTAACCAGTGATAGAAACACAATACCCAAAATGTGAATGCGAGACTGCCGGTTTTTCTGAACTACCGAACCAAAGAGAAAATATTCCGGGTTGTTTGGGTCCGAAGTAACTTTGCACTAATTTTACGCTCTTGGTGCCCTTTTTGGCAGTCGCTTCTCCCCTCTTGGTTTATATGCAAAAAATCTGGAGAACGTCATTGTACAAGGCAAAACAATTGAGGACTGGCTTTTCTTCCCTTTTCACCCCTCAGCCCAAATTGGGCTAAGGGGTATTGTCGTCAAGGGCGTCGTCCGGGCGTCCGTCAACTTTTGGTTTCCGTCAATTTCAAGGAAAACGGCTTGTCCGATTAAATCCATTTTTGCAGTGTGTGTTGGGGTTGAGTAGAGGAAGGTTCATGGGCGCGCTGCGATTTTCAATACGGCCGCCACGGCAGCCATCTTGAAATTGGTTTCCACCATGCATGGGCAGAGGGTTTATGCCCACTTTGCGGTGCGATTTTTAACTCTATTTTACCATTTACATATGCTCAGAGAAAGACCATTTGCCAAAGCCTCCCTATTAGTCTTTAGCATACTCGTAATTACTAGATGGGTCTACAACTGCAAGTAACCAGAAATTTCCCGAACTCTCGTGATCTTGCCACACACCTTCAAAGTTCAACTGCAGTACAACATTTTAACTCGTCACCTTTTGTCCCTCAAACATTAGTCATATACAGTATAATAAACAATCCGTTCCCTGTCAAATCTTAGGCATACAACCGTTCACATCAGACCATACCAATACACTGCCAAAGTCTCAAATAGTTTTTGGCAGGTTGAAAGGGAAGGATTACAAAAACAACTCTGCCATTCCTGTAATTACAGTAATGGATAAAATGAGTACAGAGGCTCAGCCTTTGTCCAAATTTCATTGTGCAAGGAAGGAACTAGTCTCTCACCTTGATGGCGTCCAAGCTGAGTACGTTCCGCCATTGGCTGCCTGCTTTTCCGGACAGTGTCACAAGCCCCTCCCCTAGAACATCGGGCTCCTGCCAATTATTGTCCTCTTCCTCTTCTTCATCTTTGATTTCTACAACTTGCACTGCATCTGTGTGGAGGATAAAAAGAAAATATAAAAAGTACAATTATTACATTTTGATGAATATTTCTGCAAGAAAGTTTTGCAAATGGTATGAAATAGATTTCAGGAAAAAAATGAAGGAGCAAATCATAATAATAATAAAAAATTGGAAAGGGTATCGAGGGTGGAGAGAAATGGTGAAAAGAAACAATGAAGTGTGTTTGTTGTACAGCATGCTGAATGTACAAAGGCTACAGTGAGCCAAGGCTGATATATGTGGCACCTTGCTCAGACTGGAATCCGGGAAGGGAGACTTTTATTGGAATGAAGTCCGAGGGAAGAGGGCGACAAGGAACCTGTGTGTAAAGCTTCCGGTTCGACCTGAAAATGGAGACAGTTGAGATGAGACAAGATTTTCATGAGGACAAGGACATGTAAAAATCCTGAAGTGAATAATCATCATCATACTAAAATATGCAATTTGGTGTCTGTCTGTCTGTCTGTCTCACGATTTTTGACCATGATACATTCGGTCATTACTTATCCAATCACAATCAAACTTTACAGGAGGACTAAGGGGTCACAAAATGAAGGTTGTTGCAAAATAATTTGTCCCCGTCCTCAAAGGGGTTTTCCCCACGAAGGGGGTTTTCCTGCCATTGCAGCCAATGGGATTGCATGTTGGTGTATATCCACGTTAAGGATGTCCCACCTCCCCAAGTGCTTTTTCTCCTTGAACAAACACTGTGTCAACGTTTATTAATAGTTTATCATGGCGTTTTAGTGGGAGCAATGGGCCAATGGCCTCTACCAGAAGTAAAAATATTTTAAACCACAAATGATTAGCTTTTTACACAGTCGCTAATGCTGGTAATAACACTAAACAAATAAATTTGGAGGAGTCTGAGATCCGTGAGGCAAATTTTACTTTCGGAACTGCGTGAAGATCTACTGTAACATATATATCCCACAAGAGTTAATACCATGACCCTTCCTGCCACTAACGTGGCATTTTTCGTGGCGGCCTTTTAAAACACGCGTTTAACACGAAACTGAAAGGGAGGAAATTCGGGGGGGGGGGGAGGTTGGTGTTCATTTACCGAAGAGCCATCTTGCGCTTGCCAAGCGAGCAGTTCCTTATCAATGGTTTGGAATGGAGTGCTTACTCGAATGCTTAAACCACTTGGCGAGCTCTCCACAAGAAACTTGGTAAATAAACACCACAGATGTTATTGAGGTCTGACCCTAGATCTACAGTAATCTATATAGCCCTGAGAGGAACGACCCTTCCTGCTGCTCCCGTAGGGAACGGGTGTACCTGCGAGTTCAAATCTGGTATCAAGTTTCTTGGCGAATTTTGTGCCACAACTTCAGCGAACCATCCTCGCCATACAGTGATCTAATCAAATGAAAAAATGAATAAATAAAATACTACTGCATTGGAGTAATCAGAGAGAACTCGAAGAAACATGGAGCAAAGATGGAGTCATCAGGCAGAACCTGGATAGGATTCGGGTTTCAACTGCTACTCCTCTACCCTTGAACCCACCCAGACGTTGTAAAGTGAACCTTACATAAAATAAAATTGTAAAGCTTACAGAGGAGTTGGTACTTTAATCGTATGAAGGACAAACTTGCACAAATTACGACATCAGAAGAATGGATAGCTTTAAATGGCAAACAACCAAATGCAATAATAATAATGAGTAATAAGCAAAATAATAAAGTTATTGTTGATGATAAAATTAAGCAGCATGGTTCCAGTAATGGCATCAAATGACTATAAGGCACAAGGTACATTGAGTATCAATCAAAACAGTTAAGGTTAGGAGTGGATTGAGAGAGCTCGAGGCAAAGTCAGAATGTCTCAACTCGGAATTCAACTCTCACGTAACACAACCCAAGTGGTGGTAGTATTGCTCTGTCCCCACCTTACTCCCTTGTACTCACTGCCTTCTTGACTTTGTCTTTCACACATGAGAATGTAGGGAAAGTTCTGTCTAGCCTCAACTCTTCATTGGTGACAAGCCCAGATGACATCAGTGCCCATGTTATCAAATACTGCTCTACTGCTCTTGTTTCTCCTTTGCTCTCTTCAATCAATTTATTTCTCAAACACCAATTTTTCATTTTAAATGAACTTTCAAAAGGCTTAAAAAAAAAAAGGCTAAAAATAAAAACAAGTAAAAAAATATTTAAAATGACATGAACCAAGGGTAGAAATTAAGAAAAACCAACTTTTAAAAAAGATTTTAAAATTTTAAAATTTAATGAGGGAGTGCGACTTTAAAAGAAGAGAGTTCGACATTCGCAGGGGCATAACATTAAAATGCTCATCGTCAAAGGCCTTGAACATTTAAACTCGACTCCCTCCTCTAAAACCTGGTGGTGCGCCTTGTTACGTGTTTCTGGAGTATGCTCCCCCAACATCCCTTCCCTCAATTCAAATGGCACCACAGCTGACTGCTCGTGAGAAGGCCCAACCCTTCAATTCTGCGTTTGCTCCAAATCTTGTGCTCCCCTCTCGTTTTCTGTACCCACCCTATTCAGTTGCACCAAACTTCTCATGGTTTTTGCACCTGAGAAAGAATATGAAGAGGTTTCTGGCAAACCTCGACACCAATTCAACAACGAGACAGGACTGCATCAGCTCTCGTGTCCTAAAACCTGCTCTGCTGCTTTTGCACATCCTTGCTGTCCTGATGCATCGTACCAAATTTGGTCCATATCGATCAGGTAGTTTGTGAGAAGTTTTAGTCAAATGTTAACGGACGTATGTACATACATATGTGCGTACAGACAGACGGCCGGAAACCAGGACCCATTCTGAGGTTATTTTGGAAAAATTCCAAAATAACATAAAAGATAGTATGTACTGTTTCAACGCTCAACCATCAGTTTGTAATCCATCTTGATCACTGAACTATGCCACGCTGCTTTTTCTGAGCAATGGTTGGAGCCCCCAAATCTCAAAGATGGCAGAACAGTATTCCTCGACATAGTTTGGGCATTCGACAGTCGTCTTCTCTGCTTGACATAACCTGCTTGGTAAAGATGTTCAAACCTGACCTACAACTTCCTTTAGTTGCACTGTCAAAGCCTTGCTATCAATGAAACAATCTCCTTTCCTTTATTTTCCCTTGATGTCTGGAATGCCCAAGTACATTGTCTTGGGCCTAATCGTGTTCCTAATTTACCTGAACGACTTTTCCGATCCTCTGGAAAACCCTCCTCCTTTTTGCAGACTCATGCACGTTGTGTTGGACAGTACCCCATCAACATCTTTCAGTCCTGGAAAATCTCAATGGCTCACTCCATCGCTGTGGAAGGATTGCTAAAGAACCCAACTAGCAATTTATATGGTCAGCCAGGAAATGCATGTTCATTCACTTGATCCACAAGGCCTCACCATTAGCTACAACTTCTTCCGTGCTGGCCAGATATCAAAGTTGGCCACCAAAGGCAGGCGCGGGCACCTGGCCAACCTCCATCATTCCAAGTCCTTCCTTAAGGGGGGAATGTGGGAGGGGGGGGGGGGGGGGTGGGGGGTGGGGGAAGCCCAGAACTACTCACAACCTACAATGCAACTGTCCATAGCTCCATGCAGTAATGCCCTTCGCTGTGGTCTGTCTCTCGCCATGGTCACCAGCATCACAACTGTCTCTCCTTGATTCTGCAAAATCTAAAGTTCTCAACATTATTGGCATCTCCCACAATGATGGTGAAAGCACAACTAAGGTCTGTTACAATCACATCAGACAAAAGCCTGCTTTCCTTTTACTGAAACTCCTCCAAACAAGCACCCTCTCTGGAATCTGACCATCTGAAGCAACTTCATGATGCACATGTTCTTCCAGTAACCCTGTCATGGTTAAACTATTCAAAATCCAGGCTTACTGCACACCTCTTTTCTTCTGTTTGTGGAACTGCCTTCCTGCGGCTATTCATTCATACTCTTCCCTCCAGGGCTTCAAAGCAGGCGACGCACACCATTTCATGTCATCTACCATACCTACCCACAATCCTTTCCAACCTCTACCTCAAATTAACCCTACCTACCCAGCCCTCTTTATTGCAGGTTAGCATCCACCCCCCCCCCCCCCCCCCACCACCACCTCTTTTCCTGTTTATTATTTTCCTTGCTTTGTTTGCCAAACTGTGACCTTCCCTGCCCTCCTCCCCCCTCCCTTGCTCCACTTTCAGTATGATGCCTTTTTACCCTTTTACCTTGCTTTCCCTAGTCTCTCAACCTAGCATGAAGTGTAGAAAAATATAGTAACATTATTTTGGAGGTGAATTATCATAAAAAGGGCCACAAACCAGAGAAAGACTCCAACCTCGTCCACATGCGCAGTGGCCAGGAAGTCTCCAGTCGGAGAAAGACTGAGTGCGACCACAGCACTCGGTACCAAAAAGCAATCCACGAGACTGAGAAAGCAATACCAAGTTACTCAGATGGCTCTTGTGTGCATAATCTCCCAAAATTAATGCAAATTCAACAGTAAGCCTGGAACCGTCACAGTAAAAGCAATTCAGTTGATGATTTTTACTCCAATGAAGCAAGATGGAAACTCTGTCCCAATACTTCTACAATAACATTTTTCATATTTATTGATTTAAACTTTTTCTTAGTTTCAATACATTTTTTTCCAGCAATCCCTCAACCCTCGCACCTGCCAGATGGTAGGTCCCAGGTGCGCACCGTACAGTCCATAGCTGCAGTCACAAGCCATCGGCCATCGGGACTGAAATCCTTGAATTGACACAACAGGGAATAAATCATGGGAATGCGATATGTTCATACTGTTACATTTGTGGGGGTTAGACAATGATTACCTTAGAGCAAGGTAGAATTGTATAGGTAGTGTGCTCCGACTGTCGTGAAGAAGAAGAAACCCATGAATCATAAGTCGGAAATTTGTTTAGACCGGATGTCGTGTAAGCGCATACAAGTGTCCCCATGAGAGGGGTGGGGTTATGTTAATTAGTTAGCGATTATGGGTAATTAATCCCCTGTATGTAATGGCCTCTGTTATTTTTCCTCTGTTCCTTATGACAATGCAGTACACACACAAAGCAAGAAATCGTGCATTTATAACACTAAATAAAAGCGACCGGAAACAGGACTCTGAGCACCAACGATGATACCGCCGACTTGGGGAGCACAAAGGCAGGCAGGTCCGGGAGGCCACGCCCCCGAAGGGCAGCGATTGGTCAGGACACAAAGAGCGATGAGATGGCACTAGCCAATAGGAGCGGACACGCAGACGTCGTCGGATGATATCATAGCCTTGAGTACAAAGGAGTTGGAGGGCAGACATTTTCTTGCATTTTTCTGGGTTTGGTGGCGAATGGTCGTGTTCATGACGTTTTGCCTCTTTGGTTCGATCACTCTCTCCGGTCTAGCCTCCATAGCGGAGTGCCTCTTGAGCTGGACTTGGAGGTGTTGGTGGAATGCGGACGCATTTGCGTGCTCTGTTTGCGCGGGGTTCCGATTGAAGGCACGGCCACATTTTCCTTTCCTTGGCACATCGGTGTTGGTGAATGAGATCAACGGGGACGAGCGGGAGCGAGTGAAATGGGCGCGGCCTGCTGACTTCGCGCTCGGCGGCTAGAGGAGTGGACTGCACAGTGAGGCCTAGTTCCCGCTCGCGGGCAGTGCAGCCTGTGTTTCCGCGCAAGGACGTGGAGGCCTGTAACGATCTGGGACGATTCCTGATGAGGGTCAAGAGCCTCTGAGCTTAGTGCCCCACTGTTACGGTCTGTGACCTTTTTCTTCTCCTCCCCTTCCTCCCCTACCCCCCCCCCCCCCCCCGTGAGTTATACCAAGTGGTTTGGTCCATGGGTATAAAGCCTATGATTGGCTGTGGGGCAGGGGAGAGGCTGGGAAGGTGATTCAGAGGAGAGAGAGTGGCCATTTTGGAAGAGGCCTCATGGCGGAGTGCCTTTTCGTGTGCTTGTAGAGTTGTCAGTGGAAATATCTCCACCTGAAGGTTGTGCCGGATCAACCTCTGTACCTGAAGGTTGACTTGTGCCGGATCAACCCCTGCGGCCACCTCTGTACCTGATGGTTGACTTGGATTAAACTCTTGCTACTGCTGGGCCTGCACTGGGGCCTACTGCTGGGCCTACATTGGGGCCTACTGCTGGGCCTGCACTGGGGCCTACTCTTGGACCTGCCTACTCCTCTCCTCTCGTGCTGGCCTACTTTGGTTTTTTCCCTCTCTTCTCCCTTCTTGGTTTTAGGTGTGGGAATAGATTTTGAGTGTGATAACCCATAAATAAGGCTGGTGTGATTGAAGGGTTGGGTTTGGTGTGCTTCAGGCCGTAACACCCACACACACACATTTTTATTTTCACAGTTATTTTTCCCACTGTCTGTATACGAGTCTGTGCACAGACGTCCCATTTAGGAATATTATTTTTATCGTGCATTCTTTGTTGCCAGCGTTTCTTCAATAAAGCCGGTATTTTTGCACATTCTAATTCTGTGCTGGCTTGGAATTAATTATCGAAGGTTCAAAGACATTGACCCGTGAACCCGTGAAGGTAAGTTCGTCATTCTCCTTTCCCTCGCGTGTGAAGAACACCACTATATTTTTGACTGAACGCCTCAGAGTTAAAGCTCATTTGGTCATCTCTCGCCCTGCGGTGTTCACTACAGGGTAGACACGCGACAATACCAAAGGCAAGTTTGTCGATGAATGAAAACAAGTTCGTATTAATTTTTTTTTTTAAACTGCAAGAGATGGAACGATATGGATTCGAGTTTGGTTGGAGATTGGATGGGTGGTGGGGAGGGTGTGCATCTGAATGAAGTTAAATAGTTTTGTCCCATGGGAATATCTAGGACGAAGCCTGTGCCATCACAAAGTGCGAGACTTTCAGAATGGCTTGCCAAGTTTTTCATGCAACACTTCATGGCAAAATCCAGCAAACACGGCATGAACAAACTTCCATGATGCCAATAGGTTTTCATTAAACAAAGGCAAACAAAACTCAAACAACTGCTGAGAAAGAAAACCACCTTGTGTTGCTCAATCAGCCACAGAGAAAGTGCATCAGAATCGTGGGAACAACGTTTATTTCATCGATAAATATCTATGAAGTGTTCCTTTTTCTAAATAATACAACAAACAACAGGCATTTTAAGGCCATTTTCCCTGCCAGAGCGGGGGTTAGCCTTGCGGTTCCCATGACAATATTCTCCATTTTGACCTATTTTCTGCATCTCCCCTTGCGAACCCCCTTGCCCGCATTTCTTCTTCGACCATCTTTAGCCAAGTCTTTCTCGGTCTTCCCCATCCTCTACTTCCGTCTACATTCATTTATATCACTCTTCTCAACCAGTCACTTTCGTCCTTCCTCAACACATGACCAAACCATCTCAAACTGTTTCTCTTCACAGCATCCATAAAAGGCTCTATTCCCATCATCTTTCGCAATTCATCATTTGTCTTCCTCTCTCTCAACAATACTCCACACATCCACCGAACCATTCGCATTTCCACCCTTTCCAGCCTTCGTTGCTGCTCCACGTTCATTACCCATGTCTCGCTCCCATGAATATCAACACTTCTCACACGTGCAGCACACACCTTTCCCTTCAGCTTCAACAACACTCCCCTCCTCATCAGCACGCCACTCAGTTCCCGAAACTTCTTCCATGCACATCTCACTCCAGCAACCGTTGCCGAGTCTGATCCACCTTCTCCATTCAGCATGGCTCCGAGGTAACAAAATGTTTTCACACCTTCCAGCTTCACGCAGTCTACAAGATCAAACTCAACATTTCCTCCATCTGCAGCTCCCTCTGTGCACACCTTACACTTGAATGTAGCTGCCACACTGGTTAATGACCCTCTCAAACCATGACATTTTTGATGAACCCACTCAGCGCACATTGTACATTGAATGGAATTCACTCCGACACCCTTCCTGCACACAGCACTTCCTGCACCTGCCACTTCCCAGTTCTTTCCACCTCACCACATGCCATCACCTTCGTTTTTCCGATATTCACCTCCAGACCTTTTGTCTCCATACATTCCTTCCACTTGTTGATCTTCTCCTTCAGTCCATCCATACTTTCTGCAATCAACACCAGATCATCTGCAGACAACAACTCCCACGGTAAACCCTCCTTTACGTTCCGAGCCAGCACCTCCATCAAAGCTACAAATAGTAGTGGACTTAGTACCGACCCCTGATGCACCCCAACCTTCACCTCAAACTCACCACTGTTACCGTTCATCGTCCTGACAGCTGTGCGCGCTCTTTTGTACATTGCCATCACTACTCTGATCAACCATTCCTCCACTCCTAACTTCCTCAATGCCCATGTCAATACTTCACGTGGAACCCTATCGAATGCTTTCTCCAGATCAACAAACCCAAGAAACTACTCCATGCACTTCTCCTGCAACTGCCTCACAATAAAAAGCGCGTCTGTCGTTCCTCTTTCTGGTATAAATCCAAACTGCATTTCGTCAATCTTCACTTTCTTCTTCATCCTCCTCTCCAACACCCTTTCCAATACCTTCATTCCATGCTCCAATAACTTCATCGTTCGATACGAGCAACAGTCCAGAAGGTCACCTTTGCCCTTGTATAGAGGGACGAGGGTACTCAGTTCCCAAATCCAGAGGAATGCGGCCTTCTTTCACCACCAGATTACAGATCTCTGACATTCTCTTCACACCCCAAATTCCCGCTGCCTTCAACATATCTCCCACAACTCCCGTCGGCCTTCCCGGTTTTCTACTCTTCATTGCTTTTATCGCTTTATGATAAAAATTTTTATCGCTTTTATATGGGCAGGGTAAAGCCCGAAGTGGAGATCGGTTTCTGAGGTTTGGGACGTGGAATGTAGGGACAATGACAGGGAGATCAGGAGAAGTGGTGGAAGTATTGGTCAGAAGAAGAGTGGACATATGTTGTGTGCAAGAGACGAGATGGAAGGGAAGTGGTGTGAGAATGGCGAACGGTAGGCAGGGACAGAAATACAAGTTTGTGTGGCAAGGGTGCCTGGAGGGAGTGAATGGTGTTGGTGTCCTGTTTTCTGTGGAGTTTGTAGACAGTGTGGTGAGTGTGACTAGAGTGAGTGATAGGTTGATGATGGTGAAAATGATGATTGGAAAGCTCTTGGTGAACGTCATCTCGGGATATGCTCCGCAGGTTGGTCGGAGCGATGAAGAGAAGGACAAGTTCTGGTGTGCGATAGAGAAGCTGATGGAAAACGTGAAAGATGAGGAAGTTGTTGCGGTAGCTGGAGACCTAAATGGACATGTGGGAAGGAGTATGGATGGTTTTGAAGGAGTTCATGGGGGTTACGGATATGGTGTGAGAAATAGAGAAGGTGAAAGTATTTTGGCGTTTGCTGATGGAGCTGATTTGTTGATTTGTAATACTCAGTTCCAGAAAGAGGATAATAAGCTTGTTACATACACGTCAGGTGGGTCGACGACAACCGTTGACTACCTGATGGTGCGCAGGCGAGATAGAGGGCATCTCCGGGACACAAAGGTGATCCCGGGGGAGGAGGCTGTTTCACAGCACCACTTGGTTGTCTGCGACATAAGGGTGAAAGGTGCGAGGAGAGCTCGGCGGGTGAAGTACCAACCGAGAATGAAGGTGTGGAGGTTGAAAGAGGTGACAGTAAGGGAGGCATTAAAAGAGAGGCTGAGTAGGGTAGAGGATGATGTGGTTGAGCTGGAAAGTGGTTGGATGTCAATGAAAGCTAGTCTGTTGGGAGCCGTTGGTGAGGTATGTGGATGGACAAAAGGACCACCGAGGCACTCAGAAACATGGTGGTGGGATGATGAAGTTGGAAAGAGGATTGACGAGAAGAGGAAGAAGTTCAAGGAGTGGCAGAAGGCGAAGGGTACGGGAGCAGAAACAGCAGAGCATGAAAGTTATAAGGCAGCCAAGAAGGTTGCAAAGAAAGAGGTAGCAAAGGCGCAGGAGGCATGTAGGAAAATGTTCGGAGAACGCTTGGATTCGGAAGAGGGTCAGAGAGCAGTATTCAGGATAGCAAAGCAGATAGTGAAAGAGAGGTGTGATGTGATGGGGGTGAGTTGCTTGAAGGATGAAGTGGGACAAATCGTTGTGGACCCAGATGGAATTAAAGGAAGATGGAAACGATATATGGAAATGCTGTTGAATACAGAGAATGAATGGGATGGTAACATAGAGAGTAACCCAGTTTTAGGACCGGCAGAGAAGATAACTGAGAAGGAAGTTGAGGAAGCGATAAAAGCAATGAAGAGTAGAAAAGTAGGAGGGCCGACGGGAGTTGTGGGAGATATGTTGAAGGCAGCAGGAAGTTGGGGTGTGAAGAGAATGACAGAGATCTGTAATCTGGTGGTGAAAGAAGGCCGCATTCCACTGGATTTGGGAACTGAGTACCCTCGTCCCTCTATACAAGGGGAAATGTGACCCTCTGGAGTGTGGCTCGTACCGAGCGATAAAGTTATTGGAGCATGGAATGAAGGTATTGGAAAGGGTGTTGGAGAGGAGGATAAGGAAGAAAGTGAAGATAGACGAAATGCAGTTTGGATGTATGCCAGGAAGAGGAACGACAGATGCGCTTTTCATTGTGAGGCAGTTGCAGAAGTACATGGAGAAGAGGAAGAAGTTGTTTCTTGGGTTTGTTGATCTGGAGAAAGCATTCAATAGGGTTCCACACAAAGTATTGACATAGGCATTGAGGAAGTTAGGAGTGGAGGAATGGTTGATCAGAGTAGTGATGGCAATGTACAAAAGAGCGCGCACAGCTGTAAGGACGAAGGACGGGAACAGTGGTGAGTTTGAGGTGAAGGTGGGAGTGCATCAGGGGTCGGTACAAAGTCCACTATTATTTGTAGCTGTGATGGAGGTGCTGGCTCAGAACGTAAAAGAGGGTTTACCGTGGGAGTTGTTGTATGCAGATAATCTGGTGTTGATTGCGGAAAGTATGGATGGACTGAAGGAAAAGATGAACAAGTGGAAGGAATGTATGGAGACAAAAGGTCTGAAGGTGAATATCGGAAAGACTAAGGTGATGGCAAGTGGTAAAGCATGTGGTGAGGTGGAAATAACTGGGAAGTGGCCCTGTGCTGTGTGCAGGAAGGGTGTCGGAGTGAACTCCATTCAATGTACAATGTGCGCTGAGTGGGTTCATCAAAAACGTAGTGGTCTGAGAGGGTCATTAACCAGTGTGGCAGCTACATTCAAATGTAAGGTGTGCACAGAGGGAGCTGCAGATGGAGGAAATGTTGAGTTGGATCTTGGAGACGGCGTGAAGCTGGAAGGTGTGAAAACATTTTGCTACCTCGGAGACATGCTGAATGGAGAAGGTGGATCAGACTCGGCAACGGTTGCGAGAGTGAGATGTGCATGGAAGAAGTTTCGGGAACTGAGTGGCGTGCTGATGAGGAGGGGAGTGTCGTTGAAGCTGAAGGGAAAGGTGTATGCTGCATGTGTGAGAAGTGTTATGATTTATGGGAGTGAGACATGGGTAATGAACGTACTAGAAGGCTGGAAAGGGTGGAAATGCGAATGGTTTGATGGATGTGCGGAGTATCGTTGAGAGAGAGGAAGACAAATGATGAATTGCGAAAGATGATGGGAATAGAGCCTGTGATTGCTGCTGTGAAGGGGAACAGGTTGAGATGGTTTGGTCATGTGTTGAGGAAGGATGAAAGTGACTGGTTGAGAAGAGTGATGGAAATGAATGTAGAAGGAAGTCGAGGACAGGGAAGACTGAGAAAGACTTGGCTAAAGATGGTGGAAGAAGAAATGCGGGCAAGGGGGTTAACAAGGAGAGATGCAGAAAATAGGGCAAAATGGAGAAGATTGTCATGGGGACCGCAAGGCTAACCCCCGCTCTAGCAGGGAAAATGGCCTTAAAATGCATGTTGTTGTGTTGTTGTATTGCTTTTATCGCTTTCTCAACTTCCTTCTCGGTTGTCTTCTCTGCCGGTCCTAAAACTGGGTTACTCTCCATGTTGCTATCCCATTCATTCTCTGCATTCAACAGTATTTCCATATATCTCTTCCATCTTCCTTTAATCCATGTGGGTCCACAACGATTTGTCCCACTTCATCCTTCAAGCAACTCACCCCCATCACATCACACCTCTTTCGCTATCTGCTTTGCAATCCTGAATACCGCTCTCTCTGACCCTCTTCCAAATCCAAGTGTTCTCCGAACATTTTCCTACATGCCTCCTGCGCCTTTGCTACCTCTTTCTTTGCAGCCTTCTAACTTTCATGCTCTGCCTTTTCTGCCCCCATACCCTTCGCCTTCTGCCACTCCTTGAACTTCTTCCTCTTCTCGTCAATCTTCTTTCCAACTTAATCATCCCACCACCATGTTTCCGAGTGCCTCGGTGGTCCTTTTGTCCATCCACATACCTCACCAACGGCTCCCAACAGACTATCTTTCATTGACATCCAACCACTTTCAAGCTCAACCACATCATCCTCTGCCATACTCAGCCTCTCTTTTAATGCCTCCCTCACTGTCGCCTCTTTCAACCTTCACACCTTCATTCTCGGTTGGTACTTCACCCGCCGAGCTCCCCTCGCACCTTTCACCCTTATGTGGCAGCCAACCAAGTGGTGCTGTGAAACAGCCTCCTCCCCCGGGATCGCCTTTGCGTCCCGGAGGTGCCTCCTATCTCGCCTACGCACCAGCAGGTAGTCAACGGTTGTCATCGACCCATCTGACGTGTATGTAACAAGCTTATTATCCTCTTTCTGGAACTGAGTATTACAAATCAACAAATCAGCTCCATCAGCAAACTCCAAAATCCTTTCACCTTCTCCATTTCTCACACCATATCCTTTTTCTAAATGATGTGAGCTCAAAATAACATGGTAACATACCGAGGTAGTGAGAGCAGCAGAGTGACCAGAAAAGCGTCTGACCATGTTCCGCAGTGTCACATCCACAACCACTGCTGAGAAATCATCACAGCGAACGGCACACAAACCACTGGGGAAGAAAAAGGGCATTTTGAAGCCAGATGAACAAGAAAGAGCAATCAGATATGGCAGACTCTCACCAAAACTGGTTTTGTACGGAAAAGATAATGTGCACGACTCGCAACCACCAGGTGGCGTTTATGGCCTACGTTAGCACATTGTGTGTGGGCAGACAAACAAGCGGACCAAAATGCAATGCCTCTGGCAAGGGTAAATGTGTTGTGGGCAGTGAAGAGGAAGGAAGCATGGGTAGATGAACCCCCCCCCCCCAAAAAAAAAACAAAAAAAACTCCTTGGTGTTGGGGTTTAAACCCACCTGTCACGATGGAGGGATAGGCCAGAAGGTGAAGCACCAGGATTCAAGTTGCCAAGAAGCGTTCGTGCTTTGAACCTCCAAAATTTCATCCCATTCTCACCACCCTTCGTGGTACCCCCAACAGTGACCACCACTTGGTTCAACCCATCGATCGCCACACCATGTATTGGGCCATCATGAGCTGGGATGGAAAGGATATATTTAATTTTTGCAGAAATTTAACGAAGAGGAAGTGTTGAACATCATAGACATTAACCTCCAGGAAGTTGAAGTAGTATCTGCATTTCCTTTTGCTACAGTCTCTGATGAAGGCATGCATGACCCCACCCCTTCCATATTACCCTTTCAATCATCTGACCAATTCCATCCCCTTCAGGCCATATAATGTTAATCTAAAACAAGCAACGGAAAGCTCTGGTTTGCAATATTCTCCTCTCGCACACACCCCATGAAGTCATACCAGATATTGCAAATACCGTTTGTAATATGTTCAATGTCTACCTGTTACTGACCGCTTGACTGTGCACACTTCGGCATTACAACTTATTAGTCCCCTACCGGTGTACACCGGAGGGGACTATAGGTTTGCACGCCGACCCTCCGTCAGTCTGTCAGTCTGTCCGTCCATCACGCAAAGAACAGTTTTCCGGACTTTCTTTCTAAACGCTTAATGCTAATGATTTCAAACTTGGCAGATGGTTTCCTCATGATAAGTTACAGATCGAGTTCGAACTTCACGACGTTTCGATCATTATTGACAAAGTTATGGCACTTTGAACTTTGGAAATTCTGATAATTCTGATGATCCTTAACTCAGTGCCATTTTAAGTTTTAATTTCCTTTAAAAAAGATTTTCTCTGCAATAATAGGACCGATTGAGATCAAATTTTCACCGTAAGGGGGACTCGGTCTGTAGAATATTTTAATGGTAATTATGACGTCACAGGTCACGTGGTTCGGCCGCCATATTGTTTTTCGTGAAAACATGAAAACCCCTTTTTCTCTGCAACGGCTGGACAGATCGAGGCCAAACTTTGCAGGCAGGATCGCATACCCATGACGAACAAAAGAGTCAGCGAGCATAACGTCATGCGTCACATGGTTCAGAGTTGACGTTTTTAAGCATGAACCTTTAAAACCGAGCTCCTCCCTCATTTTTGATCCAAATGAGGGGAAACTTCACAGATCTGTTCAGTATGTCAATCTACTAAAACGTCATTTTGGAATTTGCGATAGGTCACATGGTTTGGCAGATATCGTTAATTTAACAAAAATATTTAAAAAATGGATATCTCTTGAATCGCTAGTACCTCAGACCGTGAGTTGGTAATTATATAATTCACACAGTGCAATACGTGCAGGCCGCTCCACGGAGCGACCTTGCGGGCTTCTCAATGAAGTGAGGCGTGACACACGTGTCTCAGCATACCTCAGATCAAGTTTGAAAACCAGCATCAACCGTGCATAAATTTGCATATTCGATCATCTTTGACAAAGTTATGGCACTTTGAACTTTGGTAGGGGACATGTATTGCAGCGCAATACTCAGAATGCTTGTTTCATTAAGCTATTTTCCAAGTGCATTTCTGTATGGAATTATTATTATTTTTGACAGACCAAATTTGGATTTCTATCCTAGAGGTATGGTCATGATTTGTCACCCAGGTCATCTGCAAAGAGAATCGTATACCTGCATCGGATCCATATGAGCCCCGGTGGATTCCAGACTGTAGATTGTACACATCCACTCGACCACAAGACAAGCCGACAACTACAAAGTTCCCACAACTGCTCACAGCCACCGCCTGCATAGAAGCAACCACCATTACGGCCACAACTATAGCTGTGGCTTTATTCTTGAGGTGAGATCAAACTAGATTTGTGCAAATATTTAAAGAAAAAAATTATGACAATACACGAGAATGAGGATGGTCAGCTTATGAGCATTTTAGCAATGTGTTGTAGATGCTGGACAGACCGTGGCCGTGGCACGCTGTGTGAGGCTGGGTGGTTTCAGTCGTTGTTCCTCCTGGGTGCTACGCCGCACAGACCAAGTGCTAACGGTAACGCGATCTTTATGGCAAGCCACGACGCCAGCCCAATCTCGCTCACGGCTTGGCTCTGTCATAGCAGACAAAACCAGAGGAGAAATGACGTTCAAAAAGAAAACAAAAATAACTAAGTACACTGGGCTTATATGGAACTTTAAAGTGAGGGGAAGTGGAATGCTCAGAGTCTGGGAGGTCGGCGGTTCGAACCCAAACAAGGCAGTCATACCAAAGTGTTTAAAAATGGTACGTGCTGCTTCCTTGCTCAACGCTCAACATCCAAAAGGATAGAGCATGGCCAAACAACCAGAGGTTGGTAAAAATAGTGCAGGTTTTGATGTGCCTAATGGCCTCCTCCTGCATTGAAGTGTCTTGTAAGAGAACGCGTTGCAGAGGCAGTCGGTATTTTGTGTCTCTCTCCAGGTCGTAACTCTTTTACCATTTGAGCTGTTCCAATCAAATTTTCAAAAAAGGTTTATTATGAAAACATGGAGAAGCAAAATTAATAATTTGGTCAAAGGGTCAAAGGTCACCTACACATTAAATCGTCAATTTTCGTTCGATTGACCTGAAATTTGAAGAGTTTCCACATTGGTTCACTGAATTGGTTCACCAATTAAAAGCCGATTGGGTTTTTCGTTTCTTATTTCAATAGCTCAAAGGTCAAGTCTGCATAAAATTGTCAATTTTCATCCGATTGACCTGAAATTTGAGCAAGGTTTGCATATTGGTTCCCTGAAGCCTATTGCTTTTAAAGTCAAAAGGTCAAGGTTGCTTTAAATCGTCAATTATTATTTTTACCCTTGCCAGAGGAGAGGGTATTGCATTTGAGTCCGTTTGTTTGTTTGTTTGTCTGCACAGAATAAATATGATTTTCTCTGCAACCGTCGGTCCGATTGACAGGAAATTTTCACCATCGGTGCAACTCCACCTGTATAATTTTTCAATGATAATTAGGACGTCATAGGTCAGGTGGTATGGCCACCACCTTGGAAAACCTAAAAACTATGCACCTCTATGTCTCCAAAAGTGTTGCATAGAAAAATTGAGACATGGCTCATTGTAAAGAGCTCTCCATCTGGAATAAAATATGTTAATGATGTCATAGGTGCCTCCATTATGACATCATAATTCGACAAGTACAAAACTTCATCTGATCAAGATGAACTTTCTTGATCATCATCTAGGGATAAATTGGTGGAGAAAAAAAACAACCATGACGTCATTGGTCACGTGGTTCGGCCGTCATATTTGTTTTAACCCAAAAGCGTGCTGCTTTGCTGCTGCTGCTCTTAGCTGCTTAGTGCTGCTGCTTTTAGCTCTTTCACGAGCCTCGATTCAGTATACAAAAAAAAAAAAAAAGAAGCCTTAAACCACTGAAAACACGTCCTGGCGAAGGTCTGCAATCTCTGATTGCTCTTTCTAGTTTTAGCTGTTTTAGTCATGTTTAACATACGGAAGAAGAAGTCTGGATGCAAAGCAGATACAGACGGGCTTTGCATTTTCAAATGCTTCCGAGTTAGCTATATAATATGTTTGTCCGTCTGGCTGTATGTAACATTCTGTTCCACCCGTTGGTTGAACAGTTTGCCTGACTTCACCCAAATATTTGAACCTGAAAAAAATATTACGGCCACCATCTTGATGCTCACTGCAAAGTCAGCCATCTTCAGAGCTGTTATATTCCCATTGGAGTTCCCTCCCTACAAGTTTTCCCTTCAGTGCAAAATGACTAAAGTGACAGTTAAAAGGACTGGACAGGGTTGAGGAGTCATGGTTGGCGTAAGGTGGGGAGAGGGTTTGAAGGCTTATAGTCAGGAAAGGATTGACGCTTTAGGGTCGGGGGCTTGGGGTCGGGAGGCGGACGTCGGGGGCTTGGGGACTCTGGAGGCGGGGCGTACGTCGGGGACTCGGGAGGCGGGGCGTACGTCGGGGACTCGGGAGGCGGGGCGTACGTCGGGGACTCGGGAGGCGGGGCGTACGTCGGGGACTCGGGAGGCGGGGCGTACGTCGGGGACTCGGGAGGCGGGGCGTACGTCGGGGACTCGGGAGGCGGGGCGTACGTCGGGGACTCGGGAGGCGGGGCGTACGTCGGGGACTCGGGAGGCGGGGCGTACGTCGGGGACTCGGGAGGCGGGGCGTACGTCGGGGACTCGGGAGGCGGGGCGTACGTCGGGGACTCGGGAGGCGGGGCGTACGTCGGGGACTCGGGAGGCGGGGCGTACGTCGGGGACTCGGGAGGCGGGGCGTACGTCGGGGACTCGGGAGGCGGGGCGTACGTCGGGGACTCGGGAGGCGGGGCGTACGTCGGGGACTCGGGAGGCGGGGCGTACGTCGGGGACTCGGGAGGCGGGGCGTACGTCGGGGACTCGGGAGGCGGGGCGTACGTCGGGGACTCGGGAGGCGGGGCGTACGTCGGGGACTCGGGAGGCGGGGCGTACGTCGGGGACTCGGGAGGCGGGGCGTACGTCGGGGACTCGGGAGGCGGGGCGTACGTCGGGGACTCGGGAGGCGGGGCGTACGTCGGGGACTCGGGAGGCGGGGCGTACGTCGGGGACTCGGGAGGCGGGGCGTACGTCGGGGACTCGGGAGGCGGGGCGTACGTCGGGGACTCGGGAGGCGGGGCGTACGTCGGGGACTCGGGAGGCGGGGCGTACGTCGGGGACTCGGGAGGCGGGGCGTACATCGGGGACTCGGGAGGCGGGGCGTACGTCGGGGACTCGGGAGGCGGGGCGTACGTCGGGGACTCGGGAGGCGGGGCGTACGTCGGGGACTCGGGAGGCGGGGCGTACGTCGGGGACTCGGGAGGCGGGGCGTACGTCGGGGACTCGGGAGGCGGGGCGTACGTCGGGGACTCGGGAGGCGGGGCGTACGTAGGGGACTCGGGAGGCGGGGCGTACGTCGGGGACTCGGGAGGCGTACGTCGGGGGCGTCGGCAGGCGGACGTCGGGAGGCAGACGTCGGGGACGTCGGGGACGTCAGGGACATCGGCAGGCGGACGTCGGGGACTTGGGGCGTGTGAGTGAGGAGGGGTGCGGAGAGTTGGACTTGAAGCAACATTCTACATTGCGCAAATGTTTCACAGGTCCTTCCTAGTTATTATCATTGCAGTAAATTTGAGGCAAAAGGTTAAATGTGGGTTGAGAATCACTTTCCGACAAGTCAGGTACATGCTTTTTGTGCTCCACCCTTAACCCCCTCCCCTCACCGGGCACCGTCCTTAAGCTGACCCACCTGCTGCAATAAAGGTGATTGGAGGTGCATGACAGTCCTCACTTTCAAAATTACTCCTCTTCCACCCTGAGAACAAAAGAAAAAAAACATTGGGGTTCTTAAATCTTTTCAACACATTGGCAAAAAGGAAAGCAACTTGTGATGCCAATGCAAAGCGCAACAGCTTCAATAAAACTAGAAATCTTCAAAGCCAAATAAAATAAAAAGTCTCTCAGTGCGATAGATTTTACACATTTTAATCAATCTTACGAGCCACACTCAAAAATAAAATGTTTGGAGAAGATGACCAAAAAAAATAGAAGAAGAAAAGAAAAAGAAGGGGGAAAAGGGAGAAAAACAAGAGAAAAAGCTTGGCCTAACACATACCTTGCCGTAGCGTCTTATTCAACTTGTCATGATCCGTTGATAAAAGTTGAAGAGATCCATCAAGACCTGAGGACACAATAACTGGCTATACAAACAGGTACAGTATTAACTCGTACTCTCACATCACAGATGACAGGAAGAGACAGATTATTCACGTTGACCTTGTGCCCACGAAGGACATGTTTTGATTCACAGTCGGTAACGACAGACAATTTGAATTTACCCGCTGCCAGAATACCACGTCCATCTGATCCATAGTGCAGGAGACAGCTCGGTTGGGCCGCCAGGCCGCAACGGCTCGATAGCAGACGGCCTGTTCCTCCTGGACCATCAAATACCCAAACCTGTCACACAAACCTATTAGTATATAGGCAATAACTCCATCAACACAACACATTTTGACAATATAGTAGTTGCAGGATAGAAACTGCAGTATTCACTTTTTTAATGATGAAATCAGACTACTGTATATTTTTTGATAAATTTCACTTATACATGATGTAAGACACAGAGGACAGAGGTATTCCATAAACAAGCAATTAATTCTCCCCATCTCACCCGGATTGCATTGTCAGGACCAGAAGTCAGTAGTTGGCTCTGGCTAGGAAGGAAGGTAGCAGTACCCAGCCCTCCACGATGTGTCGAACGCAGCTGTCCAATGAGACGCCGATTGTTCAGATCCCAGATGCCTAAGTGGCCCAATGGTGAACCTGCGGCCAATACAGCCTCTCCATCTGCAGCAAAAATATTGCATCTTGCCTGTCTTACAGTGATGGAAGCAAGACCCCTCTTCCTGCTGAATACTCTTACAATGGCATACAAGATATGGCATACAACATAGCAGTGTGTCCAAAATGAAGTCTTCAGATAATGCAATTGCTTTCACTTGATGACAATAATAAACAAAGACAACAGGTTTATCTCGTTAAAAAAAAAAAAAAAATTCCCAACATCCTCCCCCTTCCCCTGTCTTTCGATTATCAACTTACTTTCTCCTTTGGTTTAACAAGAGATATTCACTCTAAACGCTCAGGCATACGATACGTACCCTCCTTCCTTTAAAATCAATTAGTTCTCACCTTCTCATTTGATATTGATAAAAGATTTTTTGTCTCCGTTTCAAATATCAAGTTATATTTTTTACATCTGGCACCAAAGGTGGATGTTTTCACCCCTATTTGTCTGAGGATATCTCTGAAGGATATGGATGGATTTGGACTAAACTTTCTGGACAGGTTGGGTATGTGACAAGAACAAGCCAATTAGATTTTGGTTCAGGTCCAGATGCAGTTCCGGCCTATCAGTGGGATACAAAACGTAAGCTGTTCAGCTTGGCGGAGGTATGTGCTTTACCGAGTGCCGTTCTAGTTTCTCCTGTGTTGCCATTTGACAAAAAGCGTTCAAAAGAAATTGAGAAATGCGCATTCGTTTTAAAAATAATTTCTGATGTTTCAAACAGGCATGTGGAAGTTTATTAACCCTTGGATGCAATGCTTTGACCTCAGAGGCCCACAAGGTATTTTTTGCTGCAAAAACTATGTTGTACAATTTTTTTTTGGAATGAGCCTCATTTTCACCGACTTTCATGTTGTTACATAAAATTCAGTGATGTAAAAAAAACAAAAAAACATTCAGGCTCGTGGGAAAATCTTCATTCTTCACTTATAACCCGAAAATCCGACACGAATGCAAGCCTGGGGCCTTCGGGACCCCGCACAAATGTTGTTGTACTACTATGTTTTATCATCATCTTCTTGATATAAGCCTCATTAAATGCTCCTATAACTTGGTTACAAATAATTCAGCGACAAAAATATGAAAATTTCATTCAGGTTGGTGGGAAAAGATTCATTCTTCTTTCATAACATTAATGCAGGCCTGTAGATGGCAAATAGGTGCAGGAATTGTGCCTTTGACGATACAAGCATGGCATTTGGCACACAGTCAGAGTATGTCCTAAGAAAGATATTTGGCTATAGGGCCATCGCAGATTTGTCCTGTGAGAACAATGGCGGCGATTTTTCAAAATGGCCTCCGTTGCTTGTTATTTTACATTTATTTGGTACATTAGGCATGCATAAAACTACATTTGGTCATACAATCATAGAATTTAGCACACAATTAAAGACATGTCACACCTGTTTAGTCTATGTAGAATGCACATCAGTATTAACTAAATGTGAATTTTGAGGGTGGTATTTACCTTAAATCATGTTTATTGCCATAAAACAGGTGAAAAACCAAAAAAAAAAAGCAACACAATTTTATGAATACTTATAAAATAAATGAATAAAAGTATATAAATCAATTTTGATTGATGAAAATTAATATTAAAAATAAATAGCGCCCTCAATTTTCACATCATGGAATAAATTTCAACCACATAAACACATAAAAAGGTGAATATATATTGTTGCGGATCTCAACGTCGGCCTTTCCCCTTACCAAGGGGGGGTTAGTCCCCTTGTCTCTTACTAGCCGCCGCGATCCGGGGCTATGACGTTCCTTCCGGACGGCGTTGAATAGGGTGGCAGGCCGAATTCCTATTACCTCAATACCAACGCCTTTTTTTTTTTTTTTTGTATACTGAATCGAGGCTCGTGAAAGAGCTAACATTTACTTCACAAACAAATCAACCAGACAAACAAAATATATAAAAAGAGGGAGCGGAAGACAAGATGGGGAGAGAAGGGGAAGCACACAAACACAACATTTGAGAGCAGGGAGATGTGTGGGAGGGAGAGGGCTTGGGGGGGAGGAGGTGTGGGGAGGGGGGTGTGAGAAGTATAAAACACAAGGACATCCAGGACAGAAGTTGGTATTTCAAAAAAGTGGAATTGGGGTGAAATTAGCGGGGGTAGAAAAGATCAAGGTTTTGGATGGGGGAAGATAAGAGATGGTGGTGAACAGCTGTTTTAAAGACCTGGAGGGTGGAGTGGGATTGAAGAGAGTGAGGGAGTTTGTTCCAGAGGTGGGAGAAAAGAGGAGTGAAGGTGAGCAGAGAGTCTTGATTTTGGCAGTTTAACCATAAGAGGGTTGCAGGCAGATCTTGTGCGACCTGTAGGAATATTTGTGGGACGGAGCCCAGAGAGAGCTGGGGGGGCAAGGCCAGAGAGGAGTTGGTAGAAGAAGTGCTCGCCTCCCAGGAAGCAAAGAAATAACCCCGCCCGAATCACGTTTATAAGTGGAAACGCCGAGCGATAGCGAGCCATGATCCGGGCTGTTTACAAGAACTAAACCCGATCTGAGCGGTTCCGAATCGTGCCACGCTTACCCAATGGAGGAAAACACTGATACGGTCGAATCAGGAAAGACAGGAAGAACAGATTGGTTTATTTACAATTTGTACAGGAAGGAGAAGAAGAACACACAGTGAAGCTTATACAGTCTTAACTTATCCCAGGACGTGGGTCCGTTTCACACTCAGATGGGGATGTAGATGGTCCAGGGATGATGGCGTCCAGGGCAGTCCACTCCGGTCCCCGACTCGTACCGCAAAGCAGATGGTCAAGGTGGCAGAAGATCCCCGTGGATCGTCGACGCGGAGCGGACAATTATGAGGTTAATGTGGGCCGAAAGGTCGGCTGGCTGGTGGTTACTTTGCGGCTCAGCCGCGTACGTAATAAATGAACCGGGCTTTATATTCGCTCCTAATATAGTTCACTGCAAAGCGCCTCTCCCAACGAGTCCTTTACGCAGAGCGCGATCCCTTGCAGTTCTTTATACACGCCCTTTCCTCACGAGTCCTCTCAAGACCAATGCTTGGCTTCAGTCCTCTTCGCATGAGTGCAGTTGCGTCAGTCCTCCAGGTCAGTCCTTTCAAGGGCTTTGTACATACGCTTATTTAACGCCGCCCAGCGAACCCTCTGGAACTTGCCAGCCACGCCCTTACCACGCCCCTCACGCCATGTCACCCGAGCCCTGGTTGGTTGTTGGCTCTCACCTTCACCGCCTTCTGACGTGCTGCTTGATGCGACCACACCTCTTCCTCACGCTCCTCCCCCTTTCCAGGCCTACCTCGTAGCCACCCGCTTAGTTTGAGCGAGCGACTGGCAGCTAATGCTGCCGGCCCAACGCGTAACAAACTAGGTGGATTCGCCGAATGGGGCGCGGGATAGATGCTGCTCAACGAGGTCGATTTGGAGGGTGGCCGCAAAATGAACGGGACCTACGCTTATTTCTTTTACACAACGCAGGTATCACTAATGGAAATGGCCTTATCCTCACACATACTATGACATAACTAATGTTCTAAGGTGGCCTACGTGTTGCTTGTGGACTAACTATGGGGCAAACCTTTAACCTTTAATGATGGTATATGTACACTCTCAGAACCGTAACACTGCACCTCTCCTTCTCCAGGCTCGTGCCCGAGCCGAACCCACACAAGTGAGTACGACCGGTTCTGATGCAAGTGTCAGGGCTACTTTTTAGCTCAGTGTGACACGTAGGTGTGGTTTCCCTCTACATTTACTCTAACACCCTGTGTGTGACAGTTTTAAACACTAGATATGTCCCACCTACTGCGTTTTGTACTGACTATCAGACTCACGCCCACAATTAACCGAATCACGGAAAGAATTCGCAAACTAAACATAAAGCCGGTGGGGAGCATGTTATTTACAAGACTACCTAATTATTTACAACACTGCAACCCAGGACCTGTTGTTTTTGTGGGAGAGAAGAGAAATTTGGAGGAACACAATTGCAATGCACTGCACCAATACACCATACAGCAATGTGCTCAAAAATGCACCATCAGCAAAATGCACAAAAACAAAAATGCACAGTCATCACAATCATCAAAAAATCACATTTCATAATAAATCAATGATGTCTTGTGCTTGGCTGCTGGGCTGCGGCGTCTTCTTGCTTCGTCTTTGGTGTGCCATCGTCAAAACTTGAAGTCTTCTTTCCTGACACACCAAAGGAATTAATAAAAAGGCACAAAACGTGTCCGTTTTTATTTCGGCCAGCAGGGCGAACTTAGGTGGTCCGACTGCATGGCATTGATGCCACTTAAAACAGTGCTCCGCAGGACAAGATCATGTTTGCAGCAATTGTCTGCCCCAGCAAAGGTGCCAGGCCACAGAACGTGTGGTCCATAGGTGTATCGGTGCAGGCAACAGGTAGCAGGGTGCAGCGCAAAGGTGCAGCAGCACAGCTCAGGGTACCTGCACACTCCCCTCAACAAAAGATATGGGTCCATGGGTGGGGAGGAAAGACAAAGCAGAGTCAGCGGGGGAAAGGGCGCAAGGGTACACACAATGCAAGGCAATGCAACATGAGGGCGCAGGAGAGCGAGCGGACAAAGCTCGCCCCTAGCCGTACGTCACCCCCCAGCCATGTCATCCTACACTACCCTTGCCCTTCCCCGTATTTACACTTTACAAATTCCGTCTCTACCGTCTTGTCTTTTCTATCCCCCCTCTATGCCAAATTCGTCAGCCAATCCCTCCCAAGAAGGAAGAGATGGAATAAACACATTTTCACTTTCACGTCATGATGCGTCTTTCATTCCAAATAGTTCACAAAACCTGGTGTGGAGTCCTGTCACCTTGGTGAGTGGATGTGGGTAGTGCGAAGAGATTCTGATCTTAGCTATCCTTTAATAACATTAACTCTTAAACTACCCGGGGTCTTGCCCTGCCAATCCAATTGGCCTCTTTACACAATGCGGTTCTAAAAACCAATTCCCATTGACCATCCTGTGGTGCTCTTCCAATTTGGGGTCTCACTCCCCCAATTTTTCCTACTGTGCCCTCACACAATTTCGGGGCTGGGTCGTGTGGCTCTACCAGAAGGTCCTACTTACCTGCGCACCTCCGCCACTGAAGTCGCCACCCGAGCTTGCCCAGCTCCTAACAACTACCCTAACTCGGGGAAGGCCCTCCTGGCTCTCTCACCCCTCTGATGCCCTTTCTGGCATTGGGCGACCCGGGTCCTCTCCTCGGATCCTCGGGCCCCACTGAACTCTACTCTGAACTCTAACTGGCTCCCAGAGCCTACCTGCGGACTCACCTGGCCGACAGACTACCAGTGGTGGAGTGCCCATTTAACCATACTCACCAATTAAGCCCACACGCCCAGCCATTCCACTCACTCATGCACCCCTCAAAGCACTACACTGCTACTACACGCACCACAGGTGTCAATATCCAAACAATTTACCTAAACCCTCTACCTACTCTTAAACTACCCTCCCCAGGTATTCGTGAAGGGGTCCATCTTCCCCCATTCACTCCTTCGCACCATGCACTCCACACCACTCATTCCACACACCATTTACTCCAGACCATTTATTCCACACCATTTATTCACTTGCACACTCTTGTGCTCACACACCCACTTGCACCCTATGCAAGTCATTCACACAACACAATTACACACATCCTCAATACTCCACTCATACACTTTCTGTGGTCATCCCCGACCATTGCCTCATTTCACCAAGTTCACCAATAACCAGATTCTCACACACACAACCATTCACGACCAATGCCTCATTTCACCAAGTTCATCCACAAACAATTTCACTCAATTCCTCATTTGCGCCGAAAGCTCATCCTCACACTCACACACATAGCATCATCTAACCAACGAACTATTTCCCCTAATACTCGGGCTTCCCGTCTTCCCTTACACTAATAGTGCAGTGGCCGAAGCTGAAAAAGGGCTCTATTTTAGGAGATACCCCTACCGGAGGTATAACAAGCTGGGACCGGTCTCATTTTAACCGTCTGGGCTTCTAGTTTTTGAAGAATGATGTTGTAGTTGCAGCAATTTTGTACAACATGCTAAATTAACCCCTTATTTCCGAAAACATGCAATAAATGGACCCATTTCATCTTTTTGTTATTTCATTAAATAGCCCTATAGATTTTTAGTTATGCTGGTTACATCAATATTATTCATTGAAATGGACATGTAGAAACCCATTTCAGGTAGTTTTAAGCTGCTAGGAGGTTAGGGGGGCAAAATTATACCCCAAATTTGGCATTTTCTTTACCAAATTTGACCGAACTGAATCCTATTTTCTTACTTTCAGGAAAGAAGATGGACCTCTCACAAGAACCTCCCAAGAAGCGGATACGAACAAGCAGCAATGCCAACGACAACTGTGTGATATGTCGTCACCCATTGGATGCAGATTGTCCATTCGTAAAAAAAACCAACACTGGAGGGAATCAAAGCCGTTATTCATGCCGCAGAACTCCGTCAAGATGATGTTCATGAGAGACTTTCTAAAATCCAAGATGACATTTTAAATCTAACTGTTACGGTGAGATACCACACAAAATGCAGAGCTTGGTATACATCCTCGAGTAACCTGAAGTATGTGCAAAGCGATCCCAGTGGAACGGTTAGCACTGGTAATGATACACCTGACTGTCACAGTGGTCCAACACGGCTTAGGCGAGCTGAAACATCTGCTTTCAATATAAGAACAGACTGTCTCATATGTGGGTCATCTAACATTAGAAAAAAAAAGCTGACCAACATTGCCACTGGCACTGGGGCATCAACTCGTGACCGCATCATAGCAGCCTCTTTAGAAAGACTAGATGACAAAATTCGCATGCGCATGTTAGCTTACCCAGACTTGTTTGCATATGATGCAAAGTACCATAGGTCATGTTATAGTCGTTATATTTCACCACAAAATATCAATGCTGACAGCGGCAAGGCTGAAGCTCAGAAATCTCCGATTTCGATAATGGTGTTCTGCGTTTGAGTAAGGAAATTGAGTGCACTATTCTATCAAGAAGCAGGAATCTTGTGACATTGTCCTCTCTACATGAACGATTCATTGAAATGCTCAATGAAGGTAGGCCTGATACTCCTGATACTAGCACTAGCTCCTGATACTAGCCCAGTGAATATCCCTCATGGAAACTTAAAGAGAAGCTGAAGAATCATTTTAATGACAAACTATTATTCATAGCCCAGCCTGGCAAGTCTGATCTAGTTTGTTCCAGTGAAGTGAGTGTTGGTGATGCCTTGAAAAAGGTTGCAGCGCTGAACATTCAGATCAGTGAATCTGGTGAATGTGAATACACTAATAGTGAAGATACGGGTGAACTGGATAACGCTGTTATCCTCCATCAAGCTGCTGGTATTCTGCGCAGTTCAATGTCTGGAATTAGCTTTCAGACTACCCACTACACTCCAAGTGTGGACCTGAATATGCAGCAGTGCAAGAACTTCGTTCCTGAGACATTGTATGACTTCATAACATGGTGCACGTCGAAGGAATGCTTTGATAAGGCCAATCATTGCGGCGCTGGTAATGCTGACTTGAGGGTTCTGGGTATCTGCCACAACATCATTGCCCTCTCTTGTAATACACAGACCCCCATCACATTCGGTCTTAGTGTTGAAATGCACCATAATCATGGCAGTAAGGAACTGATAGAGCTTCTCAGTTCTGTTGGGCACTCCATCAACTATGATGATATACGGAAGTTTCTAACATCAGCAGCTCTTGATGAGCTTTCAGGACCATCCAGTCAACCCATTCCACGCGGTATTTCTAACTTCAACTTGGAAGACATCCGATCCATAGTAGATGCCGCCATTGACAATTTCGATCGGAATGAAGAGACTATCGATGGTAAACACACTACACATGCCATGGCGATCGTCCTGTACCAACGATCTCAGGATACTGATGAACTAGCATCCATTCCTCGCACAAAGCAGAAATCCTTGGACCCTGGACAATACGAAGAACAACCCATCCAAGTCTATCGCAAGCCAGCAAAGAAGCCGGAACCTGCTGTGAGCTGTCAGCAGGGTCAATTCGAAAATGACTCTTCGATGGTCTTGAAGAAAGACTTGGTATGGGAAGTGGCAAGGGCATGTGGTGGTGACGACTCGCCCATTCCTGCATGGAGTGGATTCAATGCCCTCGTGAGCACCAGGACTGTCCCAGTCACAAAGATTCGCTATCTACCATTCATCAATGCCTCGTCGTCTGACCTTTCCACCATATTTACAACATTGCTCAGACTAGTACAGATAGCCAAAGAGTTGGGGCAACTTCATATTCTCATAACTGCCGACCTTGCAATCTATAGCAAAGCACAACAGATTTTGTGGAGCAGACCAGAACCGCTGGTAGGAAAAGTTACCATGCGGCTGGGGGGAATGCACCTCACAATGGCTTTCTTGGCAAGCATTGGTAAGATATTCGGAGATGGTGGCCTTCAGAACATCCTAACCTCCTCTGATGTGTATGCAGCCGTGACAGCTAGCCAGATGCTCCAAGGAAAGCAGTACGCACGGGGAATCCGAGGTGTCCGTTTGGCGCACGAAGCACTCTCACATATGTTCCTGACCTCAGCTGAAACCTATGCCACCAAGAACAACTTGCCATGGCTGACTGATGAAACCAAGCAGGTGATACGAGATCTTGAGGAGGCCTTCAAGTCCAAGGATGCGACTACGTGTGCAACTTCTTGCCAGAAAGCAGAAGACACAATCCCCCAATACGTGTTGCATACGATAGATCTCTTCCGAAAAGAAGGACGACAATGTTCCAGTACATTTGGCTTCTGGGATAGCTTTCTGAAGTCTGGGAACATATTGCTGCGATTGTTACGAGCCGACCGGGAAGCAAACTTCCTGATGCATATTCAGGCAATCACGGACACTCCCTTATTTCTTCCTTGCTGGGAGAATCAACTATGCCCGGTACACTCCAGTGTACATTGCAGAGATGAAGCAGTTAGAAGAACAAGAGCCCCTGATGTACCGCCACATGATGGAGGAAGGTTTTGTTGTCCGCAGATCGGCCAGTCGTGCTTTCAACGGTGTTCCAACAGATCAAGCGCTAGAACAAACCGTCAATCGCGAGGCTAAGAGTCAGGGGGGTGTGGTTGGTTTCACCTTGCGCAAAGGTGCACGACTGCGCTGGCTAATGACACGGCACATCACAGGTGAATACGCAGAAGCATTCAAAGAACTTTGCAACTCTGGGGCAAAGGAAAAGTTGCACGAAGAGCTGGGGAAAGCCCGTCTAAACAAGGACAGAAGGGATGTGAATGACATGAAGGAATACCTTCGTACTCAATGCCAGGATCCATTTGACTTGGAGAATGTTCCAGACCATCTGACCAACATCACAACAGGTCAAACAGTTTCACAGAAGGTTGAAGACTTGATGAAGGGCATCCCAGACAGGGGTAAAGTTGTTTTTGATGACATTGTCAAGGAACGACTTGGAGACAAGCCTACGAAAAGGTTTTGGGAACCTCTGCAGAAGTCCACTGTGTCGACATTTGCGGATATGAAGAAGGCCCTTCCAAATGACAAGGATCGGAAGCTGATAATTGACACTGAGGTGTTGTTCCGGCGGCTTCTGGCAGTCTCTAGGAGTCGTGATGTAGACTTGAAGGACGTCCTCAAGTATGAACTGGCAGCAGTACCACCGGCCCTCTTCCATGACGATGGAACGATGAGAAAGACGAACAAGGCTGACCTTGCACAGAAGCTTGAATCAAATTGTCCAGAGGTTTTAGCAGAGCTACCACAGATCGCAGCAGGGATTTCGTCCGCGTATATCATCGACGGCATGGCTATGGTTCAATCACTGAATGAGAACCACTTCAGAACATTCAACGATTTGGCCGGAGTTGTTCAGAAACGCACAATCCGACTTCTCAGAAACCAAACCTTGGAGCTAACCATTGTCTTCGACCGCTATGACAGTGTGCCATCTGTTAAGACAGCAGAAAGAGCGTCGGGGTGCTTCTGCTGCTCAGCTTCCATCTTATCAGATACTGGGAAGCCGACCTGTTCCGAACTACAGGTCATTTCTCAAATGGGTTGGTAACAAGGCAAGCCTTGCGAATTTTATATCGACGTACACCCAGGAGCATGCAGCTGAACACATTCCAAATGGAAAAGCTATCATCTTGGCAGGAGGTTTCAGTGACGGGGAGTTAGTCAATGCTGTTACTCCATCTGCTGTATCGTCCCTGTTAAGTCTCCACAGCAACCATGAGGAAGCCGACACCAGGATGATCCTGCATGCATGCAGCCTGGCGAAAGACCATGACAGAATTATAGTTCGCTGCGATGACAGAGACATCCTGGTCTTACTGGTTTACTACTTCAGCAGAGGACTGTTAAGTGACCATGTGTACATGTATGCTGGACATTCCGGAAAGGAACGTTACATAACCGTGCGCATCATTGGAAACCAATGAGGGAAAACTGTTTGTGAGCGTCTCCCTGCTGCCCATGCCCTGACAGGGTGTGACACAACTTGTTCATTGAATAGAATAGGCAAGTAGACTGCCTATTCTAAACTGTTGAAAAATGTGGACGCAGTATCCGAATTACAGACCTTCCATCAGGACAATGTAGCCACATCTGTAACAGTAGCCCGAGCCTATGCTCTCCTCCTGTACGGGACGAAGGGGAAGGACATTGACACCTTGGATGCCTTGCGCTACATGCTGGCCACAACAACCGACAAGTCAGCATCAATGCTTCCACCAACGGAGGACGCCTTCAAACAGCATGTCCTTCGTGCAAGGTATCAAACACGCATATGGTGCGAGAGCCATATTGCTCAACAAGAACTGATTGATCCTGTTGGTCATGGCTGGTCTGCTTGTGTTGCTGGGGGCATCACTCAGACAATGTCCACCCAGCCATCTGCTCCGGTTGAAGTTCGTGATCTCACACACCTCTATTGCACTGACAAGGCCTGTTTGAGTGGAAGGAAGTGCCCCTGCCTCCTTGCTGGACTAGAGTGTATAGAGGCTTGTTCCTGTACGGACTGTGAAAATCAGAATAATATATCCGAAGATGACAATGAAGTGGAGGTGGACACATAGGCCTAGACACGTACCATGCAACCAGATTTTAGGTGAGTTATGTTACGGTTATGTGTGCCACTGTAAACAAGGGGTTAATGGACCATGCTGTGCCCTTCCACTATCCTAAAAGAGACTTTTATAATGAGACTTCCGACAGACTGTTTCGAGCTGATCAAACAATCAGATTTTGGTACTGATTATCATGATGATCATAGAATGGAAGACGAGATTGGTTTTAATTTTTTGGTAAAAAGTGCCAAATTTAGGGTACATCTTTGGCCCTTTAACTCCCCTACTGGCTTAACCACTTAATATACACTGATACGAGTCTATTTCAATGAAAGACGGTGATGCAACCACCAGTTTTAAGATAACCAGGCTAAATGCAGAGATTTAGGCAAATTGGTGAAAAATGGACTTTTACGTGCAGTTGCAAACAATGGGTTAATGGCCCATGTTGTACCCATTACATTGCACTAAAACAAGCTTTTATATCAATGAGACGTAGTTACCAATAAAACAAATCAGGTTTGTCACTGAAATAACAGGTTTTATTGATATAAAAGAAGAAAATAAAATTCATTTCGGTCAAATTTGTGAAAAATTGCCAAATTTGGGGTATAATTTTGGCCCCCTAACCCCCTAGCAGCTTAAAACTACCTGAAATGGGTTGCTACAGGTCCATTTCAATGAATAACATTGATGTAACCACCATAACTAAAAATCTATAGGGCTATTTTAATGAAATAAGAAAATGATGAAATGGGTCCATTTATTGCATGTTGTCGGAAATAAGGGGTTAATTTAGCATGTCGTACAAAATTGCTGCAACTACAACATCATTCTTCAAAAACTAGAGGCCCAGACGGTTAAAATGAGACCGGTCCCAGCTTGTTATACCTCCGGTAGGGGTGTACCTAATTTTTAGGGCCGAGGCCACTGCACTATAAGCACTTCCCTCGTCATTATCATCCTTCGAATCTCTCTACGTCCCCTCTACTGGTACAAGTCACTACTTACATCTTGGCCCTATGGTCATCTTTCTAAATCCCTAACCATATCCTAGCCCGCCCTCGGCTAGCTTTCACTGCCGTCCCCATAAACTAAAGCTCATGTGCCTCAATGCCATCACTATCACCATTACTACTAGTCCACTACTCTCGAGCCTCGTCGGGTGGGAATACATTCTCGCAGCTCGGCTTCGCAAAGCCGAGCAATGCATGCGGGTGGTCAGTCTCCTGTTGGTTGGGTCCGTCCGGCATTTTCGATTCTGGGGAGGAGGCATACTCGGGCCGAGGTTCCAGGCGCCATCTCTGCACGAGGCCTTTCGGTCCCACGCACGGTGGCCCAACCTCCCCCGGTCGGAGCACCGCGCCCGCCAGGGGGCGAAGGTCCGACCTCGCCTTCCTCCCCCGGAATCGTTCCGTTTTCCCCTTGCGCCACGATGCGGCACCGACCATACAGGGCGGGGCCCGGCACGAATCGTGCACGGTGCTCCTTGCGAGACCGCCGCGGCAACGATCCCCGCCGGCTCCCGCAGCATACAAAGAACACCACGCCCCGAGAGCTCGCGTCGGCTATACGTCAGCCTAAACGCTGCCCCGGTCTGCGTCGATGCTCGAGCCGCATTCTCACACCACGCGACCCTTCCCATACTCATTCCACACCAAGGCGTCCCAGCGCCTCTCATACATTCCACACATTTCGGCACTGCACTCGCTCGTGCATACCACCCAGGCGCACTCACGCCGCTCACACACTCCCTTACTACACATCCTCGTGCACACCCTGGCACACTCATTCTACTCGCACACTCTGTTACACACTTCTCTTCCACGCACTCCTCTCGTGCACTCTCTCTTGTTACATCCTCTGTAACACCCACGGGTGTGCACTCCTGCACACACCCACTCAGCGCACACCTACCCACGGGTGTGCAATCTCCTGCTGCACACCCAATCATGCGCTCTGGTGTGCATCTCCGCACACGCTCTACAACACGCTCTGGTGTGCACCCTCGCACACTCTCTTCATCCATCTCACACTCTGTCGCACTCCGTTCCACACTCCGTTTCACACATACACTCCGTCGTGCATTCGCTCTCACTCTCGGTTTCATACTCGCGCTCCGACGCCGTTCGCACACGCGCGCCATTCACCTTCACACAGCGCACCACGGACCTTCCACGAGCGCCCGGGTGACGTCGCGATCCCAAGCGCCTAAAAAATCTTTTCACACCAAACACTTTCGCGCCGAACCTTTTCGCGCCATACACAGCCCTATTCACCTTCGGGATTCTTTTCTCCTCTAACCGCATCTGCAAACTTTCATTTTGGTTAGGAAGCACGACATCACAATGCGAATGCAGACCTGGTACATATTCCATTTCTTCCTCCGATATATTTTCTAAGTCTGTCGTCTCTTCGGCCCCAATTTCAATTATAATTTATTTTTCTTTATTAAGCTCGACGACCGCTGGCGCACATAAAAGAAAACTTTACAATTCGGCGGCCGTCGGCTTTTCCACACCCCGAGTCGCGATTTCTACCCCGGTCCACTTAACTGCGCTTTGCTGCTCTACCCGGCTCTCCACGCGTTTCTCAAGTCGCGTTCCAATGCGACCTTCCCGCTTGACCTGCGCTTTATTTCTTTCCCCATCTCTTTTATTTGGCCTCCTATTCTGTTACCACACCCTTTTAACCCGTCCTTCATTCCTACCATTTGATTCTCTTGGGTGGCCATCCTGTTTTCCAACCCCACTAACCCCTCTTTCATTTCTTTCATTTGGCCACCCATGTCCTTCAATTGCCCCCCCCATTTCCTTCATTTGGCCCCCCATTTTGCTTTCTAATCCTTTTATTTCCCGAGTGGACTTATCACTTTGGGTGTCCAATTTGTTTTCCAATCGCTCACCCATTCCATCAATTTTATGCTCCGCCTTGATCATATGACATATAGGCCCTCATTTGTGCCATAAATAATTGGAAGTCCCCTGGCCCCGTAGGCTCGGCACTCGCCGCCACGTGCGAGGCGCCGCCATTTTCTTCGCCTGCCACCGCTACTGCTGCACCCTCATCAATTGCATCCTCCATTTCTCCCAATTCTTCCCGGGGGTCCTGGGTTGATTCTAATTCCTCTTCATTTATTTCTACCCCCACCGGCATCCGACCGTCTTGGCTAGCCATGGCACGAATTTAATTTGGATGTTAATAAAATTTCGGCCGCTCGTAATTTTGAGTGCGTAAGGCGCACTTCGGGTCCAATCCCACTCCTGACACCAAATGTTGTGGATCTCAACGTCGGCCTTTCCCCTTACCAAGGGGGGGTTAGTCCCCTTGTCTCTTACTAGCCGACGCGATCCGGGGCTATGACGTTCTTTCCGGACGGCGTTGAATAGGGTGGCAGGCCGAATTCCTATTACCTAATTACCAACGCCCCCCAGGAAGCAAGGAAGTAACCCCGCCCGAATCACGGTTATAAGTGGAAACGCCGAGCGATAGCGAGCCGTGATCCGGGCCGTTAACAAGAACTAAACCCGATCTGAGCGGTTCCGAATCGTGCCACGCTTACCCAATGGAGGAAAACACTGACACGGTCGAATCAGGAAAGACAGGAAGAACAGATTCGTTTATTTACAATTTGTACAGGAAGGAGAAGAATAACACACAGTGAAGCTTATACAGTCTTAACTTATCCCAGGACGCGGGCCCGTTTCACACTCAGACACACTCACATGGGGATGTAGATGGTCGGGTTGATGGTCACGGGGATGATCGCGTCCAGGCAGTCCACTCCGGTCCCCGTCTCGTACCGCGAAGCAGATGGTCAGGGCGGCAGAAGCCCCCCGCGGGTCGTCGACGCGGAGCGGACAATTACGAGGTTAATGCGGGGCGAAAGGTAGGCTGGCTGGCGGTTACTTCGCGGCTCAGCCGCATACGTAATAAATGAACCGGGCTTTATATTCGCTCCTAATATAGTTCACTGCAAAGCGCCCCTCCCAACGAGTCCTTTACGCAGAGTGCGATCCCTTGCAGTTCTTTATACACGCCCTTTCCTCACGAGTCCTCTCAAGACCAATGCTTGGCTTCAGTCCTCTTCGCATGAGTGCAGTTGCGTCAGTCCTCCAGGTCAGTCTTTTCAAGGGCTTTGTACATGCACTTATATAGAGCCGCCCAGCGAACCGTCTGGAACTTGCCAGCTGCGCCCTTACCACGCCCCTTACGCCATGTCACCCGAGCCCTGGTTGGTTGTTGGCTCTCACCGTCACCGCCTTCTGACGTGCTGCTTTATGCGGCAACACCTCTTCCTCACGCTCCTCCCCCTTTCCAGGCCTACCTCGTGGCCACCCGTCTAGTTTGAGCGAGCGATTGGCAGCTAACGCTGCCGGCCCAACGCGTAACAAACGAGGTGGATTAGCCGAATGGGGTGCAGGATGGATGCTGCTCAACGAGGTCGATTTGGAGGGTGGCCGCAAAATGAACGGGACCTACGCTTGTTTCTTTTACACAACGCAGGTATCACTAATGGAAATGTCCTCATCCTCACACATACTATGACATAACTATTGTTCTAAGGTGGCCTACGTGTTGCTCTTGTGGACTAACTATGGGGGCAAAGCTTTAACCTTTAATGATGGTGTATGTACACTCTCAGAACCGTAACAATATATATATATATATATATATATATACATACATACATACATACATACATACATACATACATACATACATACATACATACATACATACATACATACATACATACATACATACATATATATATATATATATATATATATATATATATATATATATATATATATATTGTTACGGACGCGGTTAAAGGATGTTATTTTACCGAGCGGTGGTATTACCGCGACCGAACAGTTATTCCCCGACTAGAACCCGATTCCACCCAAACGTTGGCCGTATCGCACCGCGGCTGCTCAATATGAAAAACTCTAAAGCGACCGAATACAAAGAGGAAGAAGACGTACAGAAGAGTAATTGGATTTATTATTTACACATATAAGCAGGAAGAAAGCAATCACGTTTATTTACAGAAGATATTAGATACACAGTGCAACGCTAGCTTACCTACAGTCTTAATTAACCCAGGGACAGAACAAACAAGGACAGACTCACGCGGGGAATGATGATAGGACTGGCGGGAGATGGATGGCTGGCGGGATAGGGAGGTCCAACTGGTCCTGCAACCGATCGACTCGTTGGGCAGCCGCCGCTCCTTCGCGGCCCTGCTCCAAACTGCCGTTCAGGCCTCACGCTGCTGTGGCTGCAGTTTCGGTGGCTCCAGCTGCAGTAAGTGCAGTTTCGGTGGCTCGAGCTGCAGTAAATGCAGTTTCGGTGGCTCGAGCTGCAGCTCAACTCTGGACTTCTCTCGGACTCAACTCAAAGCGCCTCTCTTGGACTCAACCGCTTGGACTTCCTCTCGTCTCTCTGTAAAAGCTCATCTCTCTGGGAAACGCCCTAGCTGCGGGTTATATAGGCCCCGCCCCTCAACCTTCGCGAACCTCCTCGATGTTTCTCTCCACACCCTCTCCAAGTCCAACCCCTTGTTCGTGGTTGGTTGAGTGGGGCTGACTCACTCCTCCCCTCTATGACGAGGTGGGGACCCGCCTTTCTTCCCCAACCCTGCCTCGTGGTCCAATGGCGGCAATTGTTGGTTGGCAATGCGAATGGCAATTGACGAAAAGGGGGAATGGAAGTTTTGGGAGTGGGAATGAAGGGAATCTATCTCTTTCACTGGTGCCATGGAGTATTTCAATTAATGGGAGACACAGCCTTACCCTAAAACACATAATAAGATATAACTGTTGAACAGGGGTATTCTATGATTGGCTGACGTGCATGCTTTTGGACTAATTATGGGACGCCCTTTGACCTTTACACAGCTCCGGAGGCAGGAGGCGCAGAATAAACCATAATAATAATACACACAATAAAAAAAATACAGTCCTCATATCCGCAACAATATATATATACAGTAGTGACCCCCAATTCCGAACGCCCCTCATCTCGAACTACTCTAATTCCGAACCGTAAATCCGAGAAAATTTTGTCCCTAATTCCGAATGTATTTCTATAACCGAACCGCCAACATAGCGTTAGCGTCGTTCATATTTCCCGCCGCGAGCGTCGTTCATATTTCCAGTGCTGAAATTAGAGAACTGTGCTTCCATTGGTCTAAAACACATGCCATTGTTGAAAAGTGGCACCCTAATAAAGCAGTGGTTAACAGGAGCATTAACTTGTTCAGTGACAATGTGATTGACCACTTCAGAAAAATTAAGAAAAGTCGCCAACACCAGGCAACTTTGGAGAGGTGGTTCTCCAAAGAAAGCAAGCCTAGTGAGCCCCAACCCTCTACAAGTGGTGTTAAGAGACAAAGAGAGCAAACACCAGAAGCACAGTCATCTGATATTAGCTTGGAAGGTGCCTCACCTTCCAAGCAATAAAACCCTCTCCCTCCTTCCTCCTCTCCAGCTTCCACATGCACCATCAGAACTCTCCACTAAGGTAAATGCAGTTATTTTCATGTTAGTACATTTATTTCTTGTTTTTATTATGATTATTATTTGATATTTAGGGCATTTACTCATCTTATTTTACCTTGAATCATGTGTATTTGCAGTTAACAGTGTCTTGATAATGGGTTTTTGGGGTCCAGGAACGGATTAATTCACTTTCCATTATTTCTTACTAGGGCATGCCCGTACTATATCTAAGCTAGGACGTGCCCGTACGTGGGTGCCCGTTCCTTGCCAAAAAAAAAAAAAAAAAAAAATTTGTGTAGGGGTGTGTGTGTGTAAACATCCTAGGGCGTGCCCGTACGTGGGTGCAAAAAAACATGCGTGCAAACAACAACAACAAAAAAAAACTGAAACCACGTGGCAGTAACGACCACAGAACCCCCCCCCCTCTATTTACATGAATGGTTTGGTCCATTCGCAACGACCACAGAACCCCCCCCCTCTATTTACATGCAATGGTTTGGTCCAAAGCGAACGGCTTGCAGTGTTTGGTAAAGAAATCGCCATAGCTCGGTAACTACTTCTCCAATTAATATGAAACCTTGAAAAGGCACATCCTCGGGTCCCCAGCAATATACCTGGCAAGTTTAAAGTATATCGGACCGGTAGTTGTCGAGAAACAGCGGTCACAGACAAACATACACACACACATACACACATACAAACACACAGAGATTACTGGAATTATAGATAGATAAGGAAAATAGTTTCTAATTCCGAACTTTTCCCAATCCGAACTGCCGCTGGAACGAATTAAATTCGGATTTAGAGGTCCCACTGTATATATATATATATATATATATATATATATATATATATATATCTATATATATATATATATATATATATATATATATATATATATATATATATATATATATATATATATATATATATATATATATATATACACACACACATATATTGTTGCGGAATCCAACGTCGGCCTTCCCCACTTACCAAGGGGGGATTAATCCCCTCGCTTATGACTGACCGACGTGGTCCCGGGGGTATGACGCCACGCCCGGTCGGCGCTGGGTAGGGTAGTACGCCCAAACGTCCTATGACCTAATTACCAGCGCTTCCCGGCACGCGAGGAAATACTCCCCCGCTCACGGCCGCAGCGTAATGGATTGGATGTTTGCGCCGAGCGAAGCGAGCTGCGGCGTGAGCCGTTTACCAAGACTAGACCCGATTCTTTACGTTGGCCAAATCGTGCCACAGGTTGTCAATGGGGAAAAGACAAAGACGACGGATGTGAAGAAGAAGACAAAGGCAAAAGGTTGGGAATACGAATACTATTTATTACTACTATTTACACAATTAAAGAAACCAAGGAAGAAGGAAGGATAATAAAATAAAAGACAGAAAGAAGCAAGGAGACACAGTGCAACGCTAGCTTACCTATGGCAGTCTTACTTATACCCAGGGACAAGACACACAAAGACAGACTACGAGCACACTTACACGGGGGATGATGACAGGAATGGCAGGAGGTGGATGGCTGGAGGGAGAGGAAGGCACGGAGCTGGCTGGAGCTTGATCCCGCACGGGACGTCGGGCTGGACCTCGAAGGCCACCGATGCCACCGATCCTGGTTCCCGCGGGGTAACGGGTCGGAGCTGCCTGGTGGAGCCAACGCTACCTGGTGGAGTCAAAGCTGCTGGTGGGGCCAAAGCTGCTGGTGGGGGGGGTCTGGCGTGACGGGTTCTCTCTCTCTGTCTCGCAACTCGCAGGACTCTCTCACTCTCTTGGCTCTCTCCCTCTCTTGAACTTGCTCTCTGGACTCCTCCCTCTTGAACTTAATGGTTCGCTGTCTCTTCGCCGTATATCTCCCGTCTCTCATAAAGGCTTCCGCGCGCGCTTATATCTCCCTCGGGCGATCAAGCCGCCGGCCTCCAGGACACGCCCATCGGTGAGGTCGCCTCGGCCCTGATTGGTCGCGAGGGCTCGCCGATCCCGCCCTTAGAGGAGGCGTTGGCAAGGCCACGCCTTGTTCCCGGCGCTGGGCCGACCCCTCCCACCTTCGGCTCCGAGATGACCTCGTGGCTAATGGAGTCTTGCAGCGAAAAACAACCACAACCCCACAGCAGCGGCAGAATGTAGCAAACCGCCCAGTGCAGTTGGCAATTGACGAAAGGGGGGATGTGCAGGGAATCTACTCTATTTGAATTCGGTGCAATGGAGTGTTAATTAATGGAAGACAAGGCCTTAACCTACATAGAATAAGGAGATAACTGTATAGAAGGATATATGATTGGCTACGTGTGGTATATGAAATAACTACAGGAACGACCTTTCGACCTTTATACACAACAACTGGAGGAAGGAGGGTGATATTTTACAACAATTAAACACAATTCTCATATCCACAACAATATATATAAAGAAACTTCAGGGTCATAAATTGCTCAGAATACCAATTTGATATCCGTTAGTTTAGTTTAATCACTTGTCTAAGTATAGAATTGAGAATTAATGGTGTTTTGTTTGACAACAACAACATGCATTTTAAGGCCATTTTCCCTGCGAGAGCGGGGGTTAGCCTTGCGGTCCCCATGACAATCTTCTCCATTTTGCCCTATTTTCTGCAACTCTCCTTGTTAACCCCCTTGCCCGCATTTCTTCTTCCACCATCTTTAGCCAAGTCTTTCTCGGTCTTCCCCGTCCTCTACTTCCTTCTACATTCATTTCCATCACTCTTCTCAACCAGTCACTTTCATCCTTCCTCAACACATGACCAAACCATCTCAACCTGTTCCTCTTCACAGCATCAATCACAGGCTCTATTCCCATCATCTTTCGCAATTCATCATTTGTCTTCCTCTCTCTCAACGATACATCTGCACATCCATTTGTTTGACAAAATAGTAAATAAATGACACACACCAAACAGGTGTGATGTGACCATAGGGTCACCATAGGCTTGTCAATGGCTGCCATTACCAAGATGACCACCATGGATTACTGTTTTTACTCAGTATCCAATGTATGGATTGTACCTTTAGCAATACAAGAATGTGGTAATTTGGCACACAGTTCAGTCATGTCTGCAGATGTTTTTGTGCCCACAAAGAGATGGCAGATTTGTCCTAAAAATGGCAGCCCTTAAACAAAAATAATGTTCTTGTGGTCTTGTTGTTGTTGTTGTTAGTTGTCAGCACAAAGTCCAAGGCACTTGCAAAAATCGGTGCACTGGAGTGCTGCATTTCGGAATTTGCACTGCCCTCTGCAACCCCTCTTCTTCTTGCAACCACAGCGCAAAAGTTCTCGACAAGCTTGTGTGGCTTGTGAAAGATGTCCAAAGTATGTCCCAGGTACCTGTGGCATTCCTTTTCCAGCCCCATTCACGAGGAGATGGAAGCTCTGGAGAAGCAATCATCACCTGGCCCCAACAGTGACCAGCCTGATAGGCTGCCCTCTTGATGTGTTGCAAAAGCACTGCCTGCGTTGGAGGAATACCATCCATTGCTCTACCTTTCTGAGTGAACAGCGCTTTACGGGCCTGGTTGACACACTCCTGAGTGCTGGTACGGTGAAATAGCAAGACCACAAATCGTTCCAGAGGCACCAGCCAGTTTTCTACGGACTATAGGGCCAGGGTAGCAGCTAAGGCACAAAATGCTGGCTTGCCAAATGTCAAGCTTGTATGACCACAACAACAGTTTATACACAATAATGTACCAAATATATGTAAAATAACAAGCAATGGAGGCCATTTTGAAAAATGGCCACCATTGTTGTCACAGGACAAATCTGCGATGGCCCTATAGCCAAATACCTTCCTTATGGCATACTCTAACTGTGTGCCAACTCTCGTGCTTGTATCATCAAAGGCACAATTCTCCCAAATATGTCACCTATCTGCCGTACTACTGGGGCATTAGAGGCGCTTCATTATTTTTCTTGTGTTATATCCATGTTATATAATTTTTTTGCTTTGCATGAGCCTTCTTGTGTGCTCCTATAACTTGGATACAAATAATTTGATGGAATAAATGTATAAATATTTCATTCAGATTTGAGGTAAAACTTTCATTCATAACACATTACACATTACCCATTACCCATTACTCATAACACATTACCCAAAACACACATTACACATATTACACATTACACAAAATCATAACAAGTAAATAAAATGCCCGGGCCTCCCAGGACTGCATTGGTGTAGGTTTTTGACTATGGTGTGGACATATATGGTGTGGACATATACATTCTAAATAAAAGGATCAGTGAATCATATTTTTTTGAGCAAATACTCCTCCATGAGCCTCAACCTTTTAGAGAAAAAAAAGTTGAAAAACCAAGACCAAAAAATATTTTTTTGCAAAAAATAAAATTAAAAAACATTCATTAGTTGTATGGGATTCTTCCAAATAATAGGATCAATGATTCACATTTTCTGAGCAAATACACATCCATGAGCATCGACTTGGATTGAAAAAGTATATGAAAGAAAAAAAAATCTATAAAAAACAAAAACAAAAACATTACACGAATACATCCGTTGGGCCTCTGGGGCCCAATGGCTGCGTTTATGTAGGATTTTTGACGCCTGCATCTAAGGGTTAAATGAGATGATGGAAATATTGATTGAACTAAATTGTAAGGTTTTTGGAAAAAGAAAATAAATTTTTATAGCAATTTATTTTGAACAATGGATTTTAATGAACAACTTGGAGAACAAACTCCATGTACTAGCACTTCATTCATCATCAGCCGAACAATAATACAATGAATATTCAACGAGACATGTTGAATGATCAAATTCCCTTTTAACATGACATATTGATCCACCACAGCAATCGATCACAAAAATTACATCCACGAGACCCTTGATCTGCCACTACATACTCTTTCAACAACTGCAATCCCAATACCTGTTTTAAGATGATCAATTAAACTATTATCCCACCTGTACGGAAAGTGAGGCAAGTAACTGGTCCCCAGTCTTGGAAGAACTGCATGAGAGACTCATCTTGCATGATGTCATGGATTATAATCTTTCCTGATGCTGTGCCAACTCCAACGACACCCACTGCTGGTGCCTAGGCAGACAGAAAATCCCAACATACATCAGCAGAAACGCCAAAAAACCCCAAAACGGCGCTCTTTGATGTTGACCGATATGACTCCACCCACATTATTACATCATTATAAGACTTATACCAAGTTTGATTAAAATCCCTCTAGCCGTTCTTAAGTCATCGCGGTAACGTAAAACTATCAAGGACGGACGGATGGACAGCCGGACGGTCAATCCAAAAACATAATGCCTCTGAAAACTTCGTCGGCGGAGGCATAAAACTTTTTAATGCTAATTAAAATTACATGCCTCGACAGTCCATTACCATGCAAGTAACCGAATGCCATGCAATAGCTCACTGATAAGAACATTGAAGCCTCATTAATGATTTTTGCAATAAAATGGCTCCAAGATCTGCCATCATATTATAGAAGTGGCAAATTAAGGTAGATATTTACCCATTACATGTGTATATTAGATGACTTCTGTTGTCAGCGTGTGGAAGGAGGGCAATTCAAAAAGTTTCTAACCCAACATAGAAAACATAATTTTCTTTCAATTATTTAAATTTTCAAAAAAACCATGTTGCGTTCAAGGTGCTTGGTCAAACATTGCTGTATCGTAGCTATGCCCGTCTTGTAGAACCTTTTGTCCAGGAACTTCTCGACCACTGTGATCACCTATCATCATCATAAACAAAACTTCTTTAACGGCCACCATTATCCCGCCTTTCTTGTGGGGTCGGCCAGGGGAAGCATGGCCAGACTCCTCATGAATCGGCTGGCCAGGCATGACGTTCAACTAGTTAGGGCAGAAATTTGGAATTTGGCCATGGTGCCGTCGATAGCTCACCTACTCTTCGCGAAGCATACCACAGGATCTGTAACATCCACCAACGAATGCTGGCAGATCTGACGCCCATTTAACGTCCATCTGAGGGACGGCACACACATTTATGACTCACCGGGCTGACAGTTTATAGCTGGGTCAGAAATCAAACCCAGGGTCGACAGCTTAGAGGCAAGTGTGTGTACCTCTAAGGCCTAGCCAATCATAATAATCAAAACATTTCCAACAGAACTCTTTCTTCAACTTGGGGACAAGAAATCTGGGGGAGTCAAACAGACGGAAGGAGTTCAAAGCCGCAGTTAGTCGCTGTCACCAGAACGTAGGATGCTCCAGAAAACAGCAGCCATGACATTCTAGCTGAGACCTCCTTATTTAGCTTCCATGGAGATGGACAATGTGTACTTCCAATGTATGCTTGGCTATGTCTCAGGATCAAAGTGATGAATCCTTAAATCATCCGGTGTTACAATTGTGCTCATATACAGTCATGTGAAAAAGTAAGTACACCCCATGTAAAGTTTTGACTTTTCAACATACAGCTATTTGATCTTCATTTCAACAATATTGATATATAAAGGTGATATAATACAACAAATATCATGAAACATTTACATTTTGTAGTCCATTGTATAATTTAAATAAACATAAATGCAAATTTCGCATGTGGAAAAAGTAAGTACACCCCTACATTTATCACTACTTCAAATACCTAAAATTTGAATCAGGTGCAAAAGCTCAGGTGCAAATGTTTAGACCATCGTGAGAGAGGATCTTGGAGGAACCTGTCTTATTTAAACCTCAGACATTCAGTTTGGTTTGCTCTTTGTTGTTGGTGTGCGGCGTCAACATGCCGAGATCAAAAGAGCTCTCTGAGGCCTTCAGAAAGAAGGTTATAGATGCCTACGAGTCTGGGAAGAGATTTAAAAAGATCTCCAAACAATTTGAAATCAATCATACGACTGTCCGGAAGATCATCTACAAGTGGAGAAGATTCCAAACAACTGCCAACTTGTTCAAGCCAGGACGCCCCATCAAGTTCAGCCCGAGAGCAGACCGCAAGATGCTGAAAGAAGTCTCAAAGAACCCCAGAATGTCATTAAGGGACCTACAGGTAGCTCTTGCCACTGTTGATGTCAAAGTGCACGAGTCTACCATTAGAAAGAGGCTGCACAAATTTGATCTACATGGGAGGTGTGCCAGGAGGAAACCTTTGCTGTCCAGAAAGAACATCAGGGCAAGACGAAAGTTTGCCAATGAACACCTCGGCAAAGACCAGCACTTCTGGAACAATGTGTTCTGGACAGATGAGTCAAGGGTAGAGCTATTTGTCCACAGTACCAGAAGACATATTTGGTGAAAACCAAAGACAGCATTTGACCACAAGAACCTGATACCAACTGTAAAGGATGGTGGTGGAAATATCATGGTTTGGGGCAGCTTTGCTGCATCAGGGCCTGGGCAGCTCACCATCATATAATCCACTATGAATTCTTCATTGTACCAGAGGGTGCTTGAGGACAATGTGAGGCCATCTGTCGGAAAGTTGAAGCTCAACCGAAGGTGGGCCTTGCAACATGACAATGACCCTAAACATACCAGTAAATACACCAAGGAATGGCTGAAAAGAAAGAAATGGAGGGTTCTGGAATGGCCAAGTCAAAGCCCGGATCTAAATCCCATCGAGAAGTTGTGGGGGGATTTGAAACGAGCTGTGCATGCAAGAAACCCCTCAAACATCGCACAGCTGAGAGAATTCTGCATGGAGGAGTGGCCAAAAATTTCTCCCAGTCGATGTCAGAGACTGGTAGACAGTTATAAGAAACGCCTACTTGAGGTTGTTTCTGCCAAAGGGGGCAATACCACCTATTAGAGCCAAGGGTATACTTACTTTTTCCACATGCGAAATTTGCATTTATGTTTATTTAAATTATACAATGGACTACAAAATGTAAATAAAACCACCGTTTAGAGGCCATTTTTCCCCGCAAAGTGGGGGTTGGCCTTTTCGGGGACCGTGGTAGTTGTTGTTTTTTGGTCCCCTTTTTGAAGCAATGTTTTACGGCCGGATGCCCTTCCTGACGCCAACCCTTTTTGCCGCCTTCAACGACAAACAGGGAATTACCAGTGAACTGGTACTCAATTAGCCGACCTCGGAAGGATGACAGGCTGAGTCAACCCCCCTGGCATTAATTCGGCGATCGACCGAGATTCGAACCCAGGATCCTAGGATCCTAAGCCGGCACCCTAGCCGCTAGCCCAACACCAGGGATTTTTTATGTTTCATGATATTTGTTATATTATATCACCTTTATCTATCAATATTGTTGAAATGAAGATCAAATAGCTGTAAGTTGAAATATGTTGAAAAAGGCAAAACTTTACATGGGGTGTACTAACTTTTTCACGTGACTTTATATGTCTGGATTTGCTCAAAAACACTCAAGAAGTTCCTGGAAACGTCAAGATGAGCTCTCTTCTGATCATGTGTCAACATTCTAGGCATCCACTTTGCTTAAACCTTTTTATTACCTCCACCACCAAAGGTGGATGGAGGTTAAGTTTTCACCCCTGTCTCTTTGTTACTTGTGAAAAATCGAAGACTTTTCAAGTATATTGGTTGGTCTTGTGCGTTGTGTGTCTGTATGTCAGTCACCTACAGGTCACAATTTTCAACTGATCTTCGCGAAACTTCACCAAATGGTAAAGTTGGTCTGAAGCAAGAAGCCTGTTGTTTTTGGGGTCAAAAGGTCAACATACACCGCAGGTCACCAAATTTGTCAAATTTCTAAAATCCTCAATTTTCATCCAATTAATTTGAAATCTGAAGAGGATTTGCATATCTGGTCAATAAATTCAACCACTAAGTATTTTTGAGGTCATCATCGTCCAAATTTCTAAAATCCTCAATTTTCATCCGATTGACTTGAAATTTTAAGAGGACTTGCGTATCTGGTCACTGAATTCAACCACCAAGTGTTTTTGAGGTCAACATAGGCCAAGTTTCTAAAATCCTCAATTTTCATCCAATTAATTTGAAATTTGAAGAGGATTTGCATATCTGGTCACTGAATTCAACCACCAATTATTTTTGAGGTCATCATAGGCCAACAACTTATTTTAGGGATTTCGCAAGTATCATGCTATGCACGACATGTTTCTTGTTTGTCCGTTTGTCTGTGAACAAGATATCTCAAAAAGTTGTGGATGGATTCGTATGGAATTTGGCAGAAATGTAGTGTATGTGACATGGACGACATCATAAGATTTTGGTGAAGATCCGGATTCACATCTGGCCAGTAGAATTTTTTGTGATTCGTCACCATTGGAAGATAGGGCCAAAAACGACATATAGCAGGATATCTCAAAACGTTGTGGACGGATTTGTACGAAACTTGGTGAAGCGTTTTGTGCGACAAGGACTAATTGATTAGATTTTGGAGAAGATCTGAATATGGATTCGGATACGATAATTATTTAATTTCCAAGTGATTCTTCACCCTTGAGGGATCAGGTGAAAAAGCAATATAAAACATGATATGTAAAAAAGTTATGGACGAGTTATGACTAAACTTGGTGGACGAGTTGGTTAGGTGACAAGAACAAGCCGATTAGATTTTGGTTCAGGTCTGAATGCAGGTCCAGCCTGTCATTGGGATACAAAACAAACTTCAGCCTGGCAGAGGTCGAAGCTCTACGGAGTGCCGTTCTATAGTTGCCCAATGTTTCAGTAAGGATGCTTTTTCCCGATCTGGTGATAGTGCCCTTATTCAGCTACGTACCCAACTGTTGGTCTCCTGCCATTCTACAAAATATTGCGGACTGTGTTTGGTTTTTTCTGAAGTGGTGTCATTTTTTTTTGTCTTGAGCTTGTCACCTCCTCTTTGCTGGTTAACCCTTACAAATGCAGCTGCTCAGCATTTCACATTGGCATATGAAGGGGCATCATCCCCCAATATTGCCCACATGTCCTCTTGGATGTCCTTTGAGATGAACCCTCTCTTCAGACCTTGTCAAATCACAAGCTGGTCAAACACTTGGAATAGGTATTTCAATCCAGACAAATCTCACACTCTCACTATCCTATCACTCTCTGAAAGAACCGTCATTTTGTTTCTTAAACGCCTCCCCATCCATTTCTCGGACATGCATGGACCGATTTTCTTCAAACTTGGCACAAAGACAATACATGAGTATACATATGCAGAAGATTATGTTTTGTCATCTGACCAAAGATGGCCGACTGAAAGCCTTCAACTCCGTACAGCAAAATTACGAAAACCATGACATTTTGTGTCTTTTAATTTTTGTTATCTGCGACATTGGTTGGAACCTCATACAGGCCAGGCTAAAAACTTTCTGAATGCCCATGAATGCTCACCTCGGCAACAGATACACATACTCAAGCTCAAAAGGTTGGGAAGATTACTTGAATAACATGTTTTCAACTATTTTATCACTGTAATGTAGCGTCAATCAACATTCTATGTTTATATATCGGATTCAGATGAACTCAAGCTACTGGCTCTAAAAAAACACAAAAACAAACGGCTCTATTGCCAAACTACATTTATTTTATACAACGATGAAAGGCTCATGGCGATTCTGGCGAAGCTGAGGACATTGGGATACAACATGGGACTTTCAAAATGATGCAATTTGCCCCATTATGCTCTGCAAGCATGCACAGAAAGCCCTAGCAACGGCGATCATTGGGACATGCTAACGTATGTCATGCATGCGAGATAAGGATTGCTACCATAATGGCCTTTCTCAGCTCATTCACAGGGCTGACTTATTTTGGCTACCCATACTGGAGACTCCCGATGACGTGGACCAGTGCAGGGCCCAATAATTGTAGACAGGCCCTTGTTACCCAAACTCTTTACTGGTGAAAACTGGGACGTGTGAGCTGTCACAAATCCCAATGAGTTCACTTTGAACCTTGTGGGAGTGCACCTAATGAACCTGGCAGGCCTGGACATGGCATGGCTTGGATTTAACGGAAGTCTGCAATTGGAAAGGCGATGCTGTATGTGTCAACACCAACAAAGTAATGCCTATCAACTCTTCAACAAAGGACATCTTCATGATGTGAAAATACACAAAACATGTGCTAGATATATTTATGAGAGTCAGATGTACCAGGGAGACACCATATCTGATTTGGGTGTTTCTTACACAGATGGGAAGGTCATATCTGGGGCTGTGAATGCACAGGGTAAGTCTAAAATCAACTTTCACATCCAAGGAAATTTCCTATATTTTCGTGAGTTTCATTTGCATTTAGTAACACAATTATGATTAACCATTTTGAAATTGCCATCCTTTCGTTTGAACGCCGAAAATTGTTTAAAAGATTATTTGACTTAGAATTCGCCTGAGCAACGGCAGGTCAAGTATGCCCCAGTTAGTGGAAGCGAGTCACTGAAAACATAAACACAGCACACGAGCGAAAGACCTCGTTCGAGTTCATGCATCATTTCGAAAGTCCCGTATTGACATGTATTGGGTTTGCATCGAGAATCCTGATGAGCCACGGATTTAGATGAGAACATTAAAAAGGCCAATCCAGTAAAGATTAAATGGTGCAAATAATATTGTATCCTCTGCCTCAAGTCTATATTTATTGTCTAACATATTACCTGAGCCAAAGCAGTGATCTCTGACTTCCATCCAGCAAAGGTATAAATGAGCTTCCTGAAAGTAAAGATAAAATAAAAATGGGAAAGTTAAAAGAGGGGGGGGAAAAAAAAAAAGAAAAAAAAAAAGGGCAAATGTGTGCTCTCCTGCCCTTTTCAAACAATTTTGAGAGGTCAACTAGGGGCCTAATTTAAAATAATGAAAAGGAAGAGGTAGGCTAGAGGAGAGAAAGTATGGATGGAGACTGTGGCAAGAGTCTGGAGACAAAGTGAGAGGGGAGGAGTGTTAGAAGTGATGGACAGGTATGGAAGGGGCATGTCGGGTAAAAAATTCCAATATACAGGGGAAGAAAACAGAGAAGAAATACCAAGAAACAAGTACAGATACATTCAAAGTACACCGCCCCCAAGCCAAATAATTAAATATCCTCCAGTGTGGCATTGCCGGGGCGCCAATACCGCCGTGCAGCTCAGACTGTATTTGGAGGGAGAGGTGCACAATAATTGATTGATTAATTGCATAGTTAAAATAAATAAAAGATTGTCATAAAATATTTTCTTAATCAATTGGCTAATAGCATAGCGAAACCACTAGTGCTTCATCCGAAGATGTAACTTTTAGAAATTTAAGTAAATAAGTCATTAATAAAAAAATTAAATAATTTATTTATTAATCAATAAATTAATTGATCGATCAATTGATGAATCAAAAATACCCTTTACAGCCAAATCATTTGGTCATTGTCATTACCAAATATTAGCTTCCCAGCTCAAATGGTGCCTGAGATATTGCCCAGAAGAGAAAGGAAATATACAAGTACTTAATGAAGACAATAATTAAGTAACCTATCAATTAATTGATTTATCAAAAAACAAAAAATACAGTTTTTGAGAAAGTACTTACTCACTATTGTGCCCAAATTTCAGCTTCCTAGCTCAAATGATGGCTGAGATATCGCCCGGACAAACAAGAAAGAAAACAAGAAAACAAGAAAGCAAAGAAATAACCAGAGTGAAAACCGAGTACTCCCTTTCAGCGTGCGTCATTTCCGAGCCTCCTTCGGTGCCCGGCAATGACGTTATTCAACGCCTGGAGATGGCATAGGAAAGGAGCGGTGTACAATATGTCGTGCATAGCACGATACTTGCAAAATCCCCAAAATAAGTTGTTGGCCTATGTCGACCTCAAAAATACTTGGTGGTTGAATTTAGTGACCAGATATGCAAATCCTCTTCAAATTTCAAGTTAATTGGATGAGAATTGAGGATTTTAGAAATTTGGCCTATGTTGACCTTTTGGCCTCAAAAATACTGTTACGAATTTGGGTAGTGATATATGTAAAGCAGAGTAGAGCTAAGTAGGTAACATGCTTCGACTGTCGAGATAGAGAATCTACCTGTAATAAGTTCTGTGTGTTTAGGCGTTTTGTTGGTCAAGGTGTATAATTGTGAATCTACCATGAGATTCGGGTGATAGGTAGTGTCGGGGTTAATGAGTAGAGCCCTTGTATGTCTCACCTGGTAGCCAAACCTCTGTCCATTTTGGCACTGCACACCACTTAAACATTAGTTAGGACATTTAGTACAACATTAAATGACGCCCTTCCCCCCTGACATGACTTAGGAAGAAATCGGGCTAGGACACCGCCGATAATGGCCACCACCATTTGCACCTCCGAGAGGCCTACCCGCCTCGCATAGCACGTGCTGTGACCAAGGAATAGGGGGACGGGAGTGAGAGTGGCACAGTGGGCGTGCCCCTGGAGGCTCTGATTGGCAGGACAGTGCGTCAAAGCTGACGTCACCGGCCAGAGATATTAACGGGGGCCGGACGCCTCTTCGAGCAGTTCAGATCTGATCCAGAGTTCGTTTTAGGCAGCAGAGAGAGAGAGAGTCGTTCAGTTGGAGTCCCGGTGCGAGTGAGTTGAGACTCGGCATGTGGAGTTGCGCAGAGTGTAGTGAGTTCGTGCGCAGTTCGAGAGTTGATGAGCGAGCGCCGAACGCCAGTTGGTTCGCAGTCGAGTTGAGAGAGGCCTGGCTTGCTGGTTGAGTTTGTTTGTGAGTTGGATCCTGAGTGAGTTACGCACGAGTGAGCAGTTGCGCACCCGTTGGATTCCTGGCAGTCGTCCCGGTGATCCGAGTTGGCTTGTCGACCGTGTACGAGGGTCGACCTCGTGGTGCTTGGTGCTCAGTGCTTTGGAACTTGGAACAAGGCGTGCCGCGGGACGAAAGGAGCCGCGTGTTGGACGATGGCCAAAGCCAACGACGAGACAGATAAGACCACACGCCACGTACATTTTACATGACGAACGTGTTCTTTTTATTAATTCATATTCCCTCATCCTGTCTCTGATATCTGTGTGTGGGGGATCCCAAAATTAGGCATTAGGTTTATCGTGCTTTTCCTGTCCTTGCTTTCATTGAATAAACCCTTATATTACTTTTTGTACATAATATATGAACGCAGTTTCCTGATCGATTTAATAGTTAAGGCTGCAGGGACTTTCGCCGCTTCCCTCCATTCCGCGCGCTTAGGTGTTTTAGATTTTGGAATCCGCCAATGAGTTTCCGCCTCGGAGTTAAAGCCTTCGTGATTGGCATCCGCGACCGCCAGATATTAATTTTGGCGGTTGCACGACAATACTTAGTGGTTGAATTCAGTGACCAGATATGCAAATCCTCTTCAAATTCTAAGCCAATCATATGAAAATTGAGCATTTTATAAATTTTACAAAGTTGGTGACCTTTGGCGTATGTTGACCTATTGACCTTTTGACCCCAAAACACAATAGGCTTCTTGCTTATGACCAACTCGACCATTTGGTGAAGTTTCGTGAGGGTCAGTTGAAAATTGTGATCTGTAGGCAACTGACATACAGACAGACAAACAGATGGAATAACGCACAAGACCAAACAATATACTTAAATCCACAAAGTAACAAAGGGCAGGGGACGAATGAAGTAGAGGAAATGTATGGAGAAGGTGGGGGTGGAGCAGAGCGAGGGAGAGAGAGGACTGCAACTTCCACTATTTTTCATATAAATATGTAGGTGACTTCTTGACCAATAATTGCACTGCAGTTCATGCCTGGTTTGGCTGACATTGGATTAAACATCCAGCATTACCCTGTGTGCACATTCCAGAGCTGCATACTGCCTTGACGGCTCCCCAACAGAACTTTGTTGGTCAGGGTGGCTGGGCTGACGGCACAAGTCACCAAGAAGGATGCCGGCTTCCAGTTCAATTCAAGATACTGCTCTGAAGGTGAAGCAGGATATGTGTTGGAGACAAAATATGGGAAAGATTGATAAGAATATGGTTAAATGGTGAAAGTGTGGAAAAGGAGATGTTATACAGCTGAATGAAGAATTGCAGAGGGGTGTTTGCGGCACAAATGGACGATAAAATGGTTTTCAATGGGGGGTGGGGGGAGGGAGGGGAGAGTAACAATCGAATAAATGAACATGAGCTAACCTTCAGTGCGTACAATCCACAGGATGAGATGGTTGTCCCTGGAGATGGAGAGCAGATGCTCACCCAGTGGTAGTAGGATGTGTACTGGAGCAGCGTGGCCATTGTAGGTGTATTTCACCTAGTCAAGTTAACAGTGCGGTAAATTAACACATGACTATAATTTTCTCTAAATAATTTCAAAGCAAAATTGAATCTCCGTGTACCTCCTTGTCACGTGTTAAAGTAGCAATGGTCTTTCCATAGGCAACAAAAATCAAAAACCGGTTCGATGCTAGGCAGGAAATTTCTTCGGGAACAGAGTTACCTGGTGGGAACACGCAAAAAAAATGTTGGGAATTAAAAAACCAAGTTGAAGTAGAAAATGTGGAAAAGGAGAGAACAAGAGCAACTATGAAGATTAAAACATCAGCTACAGACCAAGTAGTTAGACTTAACCTGCAATCTCGAAACATTGACAATCACTACAGCATGGTGACATTACGCCAAAATTTAAAGAACCAAAATATAGTTTTTCAACATCTTTGCAGTCTTGAGATTGAAAACATTATAAACTAGAATGGCACTCGGTAGAGCGCATACCAGGCTGAACAGTTTTTGTTTTGTATCCCACTGATAGGCCGATGATGGGAATAGAGCCTGTGATGGATGCTGTGAAGAGAAACAGGTTGAGATGGTTTGGTCATGTGTTGAGGAAGGATGAAAGTGACTGGTTGAGAAGAGTGATGGAAATGAATGCAGAAGGAAGTACAGGACAGGGAAGACCGAGAAAGACTTGGCTGAAGGTGTTGGAAGAAGAAATGCGGGCATGGGGGTTAACAAGGGGAGATGCAGAAAATATGGCAAAATGGAGAAGATTGTCATGGGGCCCGCAAGGCTAACCCCCTCTCTCGCAGGGAAAATGGCCTTAAAATGCCTGTTGTTGTTGTTGTTGTTGTTTCCCACTGATAGGCCGGATCTGGATTCGGACCTGAACCAAAATCTAATCAGCTAGTTCTCGTCACCAAACCAACTCGTCCACCAAGTTCAGTCATAACTCGTCCATAACTTTTTTAAATATCATGTTATATATCGCTTTTCACCAGATCTCTAAATGGTGAAGAATCACTTAAAGATTAAATAATTCTTGTGGATTCAGATCTTCACCAAAATCGAATTGATTCGTCCTTGTCACACACCCAACATGTCCATCAAGTTCGTCCAAATCCGTCCACAACTTTTAGAGATATCGTGCTATGTATCGTTATTGGCCCTGGTGTTGGGCTAGCGGCTAGGGTGCCGGCTTAGGATCCAAGGATCCTGGGTTCGAATCCCGGTCGATCGCTGAATTAACGCCAGGGGGGTTGACTCAGCCTGTCATCCTTCCGAGGTCGGCTAATTGAGTACCAGTTCACTGGTAATTCCCTGCTTGTCGTTAAGGGCGGCAAAAAGGGTTGGCGTCAGGAAGGGCATCCGGCCGTAAAACATTGCTTCAAATAGGGGACCGAAAAACAACAACAACCACGGTTCCCGAAAAAGGCCAACCCCCACTTTGCGGGGAAAAATGGCCTCTAAAGGTGGTTTTTTTATTATTATTATGGTTATTGGCCCGATCTCCCAATGGTGAAGAATCACTTTAAAAATTAAATAATTCTCGTATCCGAATCCATATTGAGATCTTCACCAAAATCGAATCTATTAGTCCTTGTCACACACCCTACCTCTCTACTCGGTTTCGGCAAAATCGGTCCACAACTTTTTGAGATATCGTGCTATGTACCCGTTTTGACCCCATCTCACAACGGTGAAGAATCACTTCAAAAATTATACTAGCCAGATCCGAGTCCGTATCTTCACCAAAATCGAATAATTTCGTCCTTGTCACATACGATGCCAAATTGTCCGAATCTATCCACAACTTTTTGAGATATCTTGTTCACTCACACAGACAGACAGACAGACAGACAGACAAACAGACAGGGGTGAAAGCACAACCTCCATCCACCTTCGGTGGCGTAGGTAATCACAACAATAACTAGAGTTGGAAGTAACAACCAAAGTTGATAGAACTACAAGGCACCATGGGCCACCATCAACTCTAGCATCGAAGGACGGGTGCGCACACATATTCAGTTATTGTTTTTGTCATTTGTAGGTGAATTACAAAGAGCTCATTTACATAACATTTTAATGTAATGTACTAGTAAATACTGTGCTAGCTAGTATGCACACATCCACGCACATATTCAGTTATTGTTTTGGTCATTTGTAGGCGAAGTACAAAGAGCTAGCTAGTACAGAACAAAGAGCTCATTTATATAACATTTTTATGTAATGTACTTGTAAATATTGCTTACTGTACCAATGGCAAGTACAGGCTATTTGCCAAACAACTGAAAAACTTCAATTCAACAAAAAATAGCACCACAAACATACACCAAACTGAAAATCAGTAAGTGTGACATTATCTGAAAATACTTTACTCTCCACCATAAAAAACCGAGCATGTAGATTTGATAATGTAATTGTTGAAGGACTGTTGCAGCGTTTATTCCAAGAGCCTTTTTGGCACGAGGGATATGTCGAACAGCTGATTGCAAATTTCCAAAGTATTTGTCTCATGCGGTAATCATTCAGCACGTGCAACTCATACACCCTTAGGTTATTAGAGGTGACCTGAGGAATTGTGAGCAAATCCAAAACAGTCTCACCAGAGACACCAGCATGTGGATTGGGCCTGTGCATATCCATGTGGTTTGCTAAACGTGTACACGGTCCGTTCGTTGACAATCTGAAAACGTTAAAATCTACCAAATCGCTCCAAAAAAAAAAAAAGTGCAATGCAAGTTAAATATTTCTCAGAGTAATTACATTACGTTAAACAACAACAATCAGTAAATGTAGTAATTGCGTTCCAGTTAATTTGTAGCTATAACTGATGAATTAAGCCGATATGAGAAGGGGTAAAGAATAACTTACTGAGAAAGAGTAAAGACGTAAAACATTAAAAACAAGAAAAAGAGCAATCAGATTGCAAACCCTCGCCAGGATGTATTTTCAGTGGTTTTGAAGGTTTTTGTATTAAAACAAATATGGTGGCCAAACCACGTGACCGATGACATTATTTTTTTCTAAACTAATTTATTCCTAGATTATGCTCAAGAAATTTCATCTTGATTGGATGAAGTTTTGTACTTGTCGAATTATGACGTCATAATGGAGGCACCAGGCACCTATGCCATCAACATATTTTATTCCCAATGGAGAGTTCTTTACAATGAGTCATGACTCAATTTTCTCTATTCAGCGCTTTCTGAGAAATAGAGGTGCAAAGTTTTTCGATTTTTCCAAGATGGCGGCAGAACCACGTGACGTATGATGTCATAATTATCAATAAAAAAAATTCTACAGGTGGAGGTGCACGTATGGTGAAAAATTCCTGTCAATCGGACCAACAGTTGCAGAAAAAAAATCATATTTATTCTGTGTGGACAAACAGACGGACTCAAATGCAATACCCTCTCCTCTGGCGAGGGCAATTAAAAATAATGTATTAAAAAAAAAAAAAAAGCAGCGGCATAGCAGATGTGTGCTTATTATACTATACAATCCTCATCTTGCTAGGCCAGCACGTCGGACGGCTATTTATTTAATATTTCCTTCGGGTAAGAAACAGTGCCCCATGACAACCACCCCATCCAAGAGGAAGGACGCCACCTTGAGCAACACACCCGCTGGGACGTCCAGCACAGCCTGATGGGCCTTCACAAAATGATCCAAAAAGGGCATCACGCCACCTCTAAAAGTTGGCTAAACTGGGGAAGTGGGTGGGGGTTAGAGGGGTTGGGGTACTGCCTGCAGAAAATGTTCGAACAAAGTCTCACTCAGAGAATGCCAAAGGAGATTCCTCCCTTTCTCCAACGTCCACAACCATTAAGCCCACGTTGCAGTCAGGTTGGCCGGAGGGAAGTCCCCAGCCCAAGTCTCGCATGAACCGGCCATGGCAAGACCCTCACTAACACACTAAAATACATGCTCAGGAGTGTCCTCTTTTTTTGAAAGTTCAAATGTGGCCCTGAATGGGTTTCTCTCATCTCCTCTTCCTGTTCAGGCTGGAGTTCCCCAAGGCAGTGTTCTGGGCCCTGTGCTTTTTTTGGTCTTCATCAATGATCTCTCTGACTCTCTTGAAAATCCTCTCTATCTCTTTGGTGATGACTCTACTCTCGATCGCTCCATTCCTCATCCCTCAGATCGGCAGTGTGCAGCCTCCTCACTCTCTGCAGACCTGGACAAAATCACAGACTGGGCAAACAAGTGGAACATGTCTTTCAATCCTGACAAATCTCACACTCTTACGATGTCTCTCCGAAAAGACTGACTGGACAACCCTCCCATCCACTTTCTGAATAATCCTCTCCAAGAAGTTCTGTCACTCAAGCTTTTGGGTCTCACTATCTGCCGTGATCTTTCCTGGGAAAACCACATTTCAAATCTGGCCTCCAAGGCCAGTCGCCGACTGGGCATCCTCCGTCGTGCGAAGTCCTTCCTTGGCACACCTGAGCTCCTCACCAGATACAAAGCTTTCATCCGCAGCTCAATGGAATACTGCTCTCCCCCCTCTGGGCTGGTGCTCCTGCCTCACACCTAGCTCGTCTTCACGCTGTTGAAACCAAAGCGTTCAGGATCATTGGAATCTCCCGCGATGAAGCTAACTCCAAGGGCCTTTCACTCACTCACCGCAGGCAGGTTGGTGGTCTTTCCGTTTTCTACCGACTCCTCTCTGGCCTTGCCCCCCCAGCTCTCTCTGGGCTCTGTCCCCCAAATATTCCTACAGGTCGCACAAGATCTGCCTGCAACCCTCTTAGGGTTAAACTGCCAAAATCAAGACTCTCTGCTCACCTTCACTCCTCTTTTCTCCCGCCTCTGGAACAAACTCCCTCACTCTCTTCAATCCCACTCCACCCTCCAGGTCTTTAAAACAGCTGTTCACCACCATCTCTCCCCCATCCAAAACCTTGATCTTTTCTACCCCCGCTAATTTCACCCCAAATCCACTTTTTTGAAATACCAACTTCTGTCCTGGAAGTCCTTGGTGTCCTTGTGTTTTATACTTCTCCCACCCCCCCCCCTTCCCACGCCTCCTCCCCCCCACACATCTCCCTGCTCTCAAATGTTATGTTTGAAATGTTGTGTGTTTATTGTGCCCCCTTCTCTCCCCATCTTGTCTTCCACTCCCTCTTTTTATATATTTTGTTTTGTCTGGTTGATTTGTTTGTGAAATAAATGTTAGCTCTTTCACGAGCCTCGATTCAGTATTAAAAAAAAAAAGAAAAAAAAAAGTGGTAATCGTCTTTCACGAGTGCACATAGGTGGTGCATTGTAGCCATTGTCTGCAGATGGGGAGGCTTTATCAAATGGATGAAGGTGTCTGGACAGGAGAACACGAAATGGCAGAATAGGGGCGAGGGGTTAAAAGGTGAACTCTAATGGGAATGAAGCAGGGCAAGGATTGAGGCAATCTTCATCCTAATGAAGCAGCACTTACACGGCAGGAAGGAAGGAGCTCACCTCGACGGGACAGCGTGGTTCAGCGTGGTTCTCACGCAAGTCTTGCAGTTTTGGGCTCAGAGGTGCGTGAGGTGGGGATGGTGGGGGACTCAGGTTTGCCATTGGAAGGGAGGCAGGAACGGGTGATGTCGAGGCCACACCCACAAACTGCCACAATATAATTTTGAATTTAATTTAGCGATATTATCATTCACCATGGTCATTAAAAAAATCGAAATAGCCGATGTTCAACAGGAGATACAATTTGGTCTATGGGTAAAGTTTGGTGGCAATTGGCCCAGTCGTTTGGGTGCGATTGGTGATGTGAAAGTGCACACAATGGCTTATTTATAACATTAGCAATATACCATATACACATTTACAGATTTTTGTAAAGGATTATAATTTTTTCCCATGTACATCGTACACGTTCCACATAAATGGTCATAGCCTAAATGTGGATCAACCAAAAAATAAAGCAAACAAACAAAAAACACACCAATTACATTCTTTAACTAGAACGGCACTGGGTAAAGCGCAAAACTCCGCCAGGCTGAACAGTTTACATTTTGTATTCCAACTTTGCTAGCTAGATCTGGATCCAGACCCAAACCAAAACCTAATCTCCTTGGTCTCGTCACCAAACCAACTCATCCACCAAGTTTTGTCATAATCTGTACACAACGTTTTGAAATATCATGCTAGTTTGGTGGTTGGAGGTAAAAAGGCAAAAGTCAGAAATCTGCTCACTGGCACAAGTCTGGCAGATCTGCAAAATGATTCTTTAAAGAGTGGAATTTCACAAAATATGTTTTTTTTCTTTGTACAATTGTGCACATGATATAATGCAGGACAAGTCCTGATACTGATCAAGTACTACAGGTATTTACACATACCAACGGTGATGCGATAGCAATCCGAATTTTACATATTGTTTATGTGTGCACTTACTAATCGAGATGATAGCCAACTTTGCAACCTAAAAAAAAAAAAAAAGAAAAGAAGAGGGGTTATAAAAAAATAATAAAAGAAAACCAATCAGATCAATGAGAAATAAAAACCAAGTACTGGTAATTGTGTATTGGTTGTCATTCATGTCACAGACGTGTACTAAAGGCACAGTGAAAAAGAAATATATATATATATACACACAGGGTGTTTCAAAAAGAGTGATACAACTTTAAACGTTTATTTACAAAGAAACAAACCTCAGGAACATGAACCAAATATTTCTTGAAAGCTTATGACATGGTATTTTCTACCACTGATGGCTATTGCAGTAAGTCACTGCTAGAGTTAGTGAGAGCGCAAGGTCTGAAATTGGCATTTACACAAAATCCTTGTAATTGACGTTCTCGATGTGTGCCCCTCCTCTTAGGCCCTTTCAGGTACCTCTCAGTGATCTCATCAGGTGGTTCTGCCTCCCAGAAAATGTTGTTGTGGTTGTTGATGGCACAGTTAAAGAGGAAATGGGCTTCATCACTGAACCACATCAGGTTGATGCAGTTTGGGTACCGCTCCATCCTGTCACGGAGCCAATTGCACATATCAAGTCTCCTTCTCACGTCATCTTGACTCAGTTTATGCCTAATCGAGATTATGTATGGGAAAAGCTTCAGTTCCTTAGTGCGGATACGCCAGAATGATGTTGGTTTGATGCCCAGCTCCTGGGAGCGCCAGCGATGGGACTTCTTGGGACTGTCCACTGCAAAATTCCGCACGGCGTCGATGTTGGCTCGGATCTTGGTTACTGATGCTGGCCTGCCACTGTTGCCCTTGCTCTGGTTGTGCACTGCACCCTTGTGCTCAAAATGTTTCACAATACGTTGAATGGCACAATTTGTGGGTCCATCACGTGTTCTGAGGTCGTATCCATGGCAGAACCTCTGGTGGGTGTCTATATACGATTTAGTCTCATACCACAGAGCCTCCACTCTCAATGACATAGTTGAGCGACGGAGCTAGAAATTCCAGGGAACAAATACCACGATAACAACACCAAACCCTGAAAAGGAAAACGGTATTGGTCAAAAAACAAAGAAATTGCAGGAAGTCAAAATTGTATCAATCTTTTTGAAACACCCTGTATATATACATATCAAATCGAAAATTAACTTGACGAGGCAGCAGAGCACAGTTCGAGTCCCATCAAAGCGCTTGCTGCACGACCTGCCAGCAACAAGTGTCACCTGCCACGCTAGCAGAATGTCTCCACCCTGCTGATCGCCAGTCAGGTTTGTAGCCAGGTATACTAAAATCAACCAAAGAACAGGCCTGGGGATTTCAGATCTTATCGGTAACCGTTTTTCGGTTCCGTGATGTAAGTTTATGGGAACCGATGGGAAACAAAATTCCGGTTCCGTGCCCAAACCTAATGGGAAACGATTTTTTTTTTTTCCTTTAGAATTTGTAGAGCAAAACATTTGTAATACAAAATTTAAAATGTAGTCTCCAATAATAAATCCTGTCATTTACATGTACGCAATGTAATTAACGCATGTTCATTATTGAGGTTGATGTTTATTATCAGAGAAGAGCAAATTCTGTCAATTTGATGGGCTTATCCTGTTTTAAAATTAATAAATTAATATTTTTAAATTTTCGTTCATTTTTAAATGTCAATGATATTGTATTTATTTATTATTTATGGACTATTGTTGTTGTAAACTGTTATCAATCTTTATGTTTTAATATTGAAATTATTTGCATTTAGCAAAGTAATATAGGCCTACCCAGTACTGATATAGGCCTAAGTATTTGTTAAATAAATTCTGGATTGGAACAGATGTACTGCAGCAGGTTCGGTTGTCAGTGTCTCCCTTTACCTTGTGAACATAGGTCACGCCGTTCACGTAGTTTACAATCGCTGTCAGTGGTGGACCGCTTATGCCTCCTTCCGTATGTCTGTGTAATGAGTAGCACATACTTTGCAGCGAAGCAATGTGGCCAAGCCTTCCCCATCGCATTCCGCTTCAAAATCGTCACTGAATGAACATTTTCGTAATGTTTTTAAGGCGACATTTTCGGGGTTTTTTTCTCGCTTAGCAACGGATGCCATTTTGAAAAGGAAGTCTGATTTAGACCGATGCGCATGTCCATCAAAGCGGAGGTCATATCGCGAACCTGAAAGTGGGAAACTACATGCTATCTGCTTTGCCGGCCTAATTTTGTTGGAAATAAAACTCAACTTCTAAAATAGTTAGCTGCAAATCACACGTGAAGGGAAATACTACATCTTTTTGACTTACACTGCCTTTCTGCGATGGGAAACGTACTTTCGGTTCCGTGTTTTTGCTATCACGTTACCAACACGCTACCGGTAACGATCGTTTCCGTGAAATCCGCAGGCCTGAAAGAAGCACACTGACCCAATGAAATGATGCTGACGTCAGCAAACGATGCTGACGTCAGCAAACGATGCTGACAATGCTTGGTCATTTGTAGGCAATGATGCTGACACATTATTATAACAGGGCAAACGTATATGGTGATGTTTGTTTGTATATATTTGTGACCAAAAATCATCTTCAAATAAAATTAACACCCAAAAGACAATCCGTGAACTCTCAATTACGTACTGTTGGAATATACCTTTTGACCCTTTAGACTCCCGAGACCCCTCAGATATTTGACGACCCTTTAAGTCCCCCAAGACCACCAAAATACACTTAAAGACTGCAAAGACCCAAAATATCCTTAAAGTCCCTGAATACCCCAAAAATCCCAATTTTGGCCGCTCTCCCTCATCATCATCCACCATTCCCCCATGATCCCCAATCCACAATCACCACTAACCCCCACCCACCAGTCCCGCCATCCCTAAGTGCCTGAGAAAGCAGACAAGGTCAATGATGCCTAGCCCTCTGAAATGACGTGTGGTGAGGCACGCTATTATGTGTGTGTGTGTGTGTAATATATATATATACACACACACACACACACACACGGGGGGGGGGGGGGGGGGGGGGAGTGAGGGGGGTGGGGGGTAAACTCCAGAGTCCAGACCCACAATAACAATGTAAAGAGACACATAGGCTATAAAGAGGTACACTGTACGCTCACACACATTGTAAACGTGCACACAGCGGCCCAGGGCGAGAAGAGCCTGTAGCTCCCCACGCCGACTATGGTAACGCAGCGTGTGCGGAACGTGTCCCGCAAACAGCCCCAGCACGCGGTGTCCGGCCCACAGTCCTGACATGATGGATTCCTGTAACAGATACGAAACAATTTCTTAAAAATATGTTCTGTGATCTCCGATGAGGTTTTAAAAGCGCTGAAAACATAACCCAAGTCCACAACTACGAGTCAACAGATAACATGTAAACACAATTAAAACTTCAACGGAAAGGAACAATAATGGGATGCTGATAAATCCTAGATCAATCAATTGTTTAAAAGTCATTATTTAAAGAGTTCAAAAGAAAGCGCAACACCCACGCAAACTTGCAAACCCACGAGGAGTACGCCAACAGCACTTCCGTTTATCTTTCGACTTCTTCTGCTACAACAACTTTATGGAAGCACCAGTATTTACACATGATATGATATAAACCTTAGATCCTTGCTTACAATTATATTTTAATCGGTTACAAAATGTACATGAACATGAAAAATAAAATGGTAGATTTACACACCGAACTTACTTTTTCAAAATATACACCTTTATTCGTCACATCATTGCAAACACTAAGTCGGCAAGGAAACGGGGTCTAGACACACATACAAAAATCTGCATGTAAAAAGCAACCGCAATACCTTAACGGTAATCAATTGATTGAACAAAACATGGTTTGAAGCCTGACTGGCGCAAAAAGACATTGTTCCGTTAGCAAGCGGCTTGCTATAGCTTGCCAAGCGGCTTCCTTGATTCAAAGCACTCAAGCAAGCACTCCAACGGAACTGGTGATCGGCAGTTGGCACCGCTTAGCTACAGCGACAACACACCATGTCGATATCATACAAAAGGTTAGCATCGCTACTTGAAAGAAACTTTTCTGAAAGGTTCACTTAGCTGCACCTGTGACCTGGATGGGTTTGATGGAAGGGGAGTAGCAGCTGAAACCCGAATCCTATCCAGGTTCCTCCTGATGACTCCATCTTTGCTCATTACTTCTTCTGGTTCCTTCTGATGACTCCAATGCAGTATTTGGTTTTCCATTTCATTCAGATATTAGGTATGATGTGGAAGTGGGATGTGCTCAGGTTTTCATATAAACATCCATAAGTGTAGTGACCCTCAGCTCAGCTGAGCTTCAGCCACAATAGTGAGTGACAATTACATTTTTAATGACGTAGCCCGTAGGGCAATGCTGTCTACAACAGCGTTTGTCTGTCTGTATGTCCCCACAAACGTCCACCAATCTTGTTCACATGAGTTGAGGATCTGTTCACATGACATGGGGACAGCGTTTACTGACCATTACAGTTGCATATTTTACAAAAAGGAAGTATAATAACCTGTGGAACGTTTTGGGGTCCCAGCCACTGTCGTAAGGTAGGTACCGGTAGGAGGTTTCAGAAATTCCTCAACACAATTATTTTGAAATGAGATCGGCATGGACCTTGCTCCCAAATGTGACGATAATATCTCAATCCAATCGTGATTTAACATTATATTTTGATATATTAACACTATATATATATATATATATATATCTATATATTGTTACGGATCTCAGAGTACGGCACTCCCGTTAGCAAGGGGGGGGGGGTTAATCCCCTTGTCTTGTTAAGCTGGCCGTCTCCGGTCCTGGAACTATCCCGCTCCTTTGCGGGGTGAGATTGGCCAGGGTGATTGGTCAACGGTTTCCCAAATACCTTCACCAATCTCTCCGCAAAGCAGGGAGATGAGTCCCTGCTCGAACCGTGGATGTGATGGTAATTGCCGAGCGGTTTAGCAATCCACGATCCGAGCCGTTAACAATAGGACTAAACCCGATTAAAAGCGGTTGGCCAAATCGTGCCACGGGTACTCAATTGGGAAAAGACTGGAGCGACCGGATGAGAGGAAAACCCAAAGAATAAGAAGGGTGAAGGAAGAACAAATATGATTTATTAACTACACTAAAAGAGGAAACGAAAGGCAAGAATATACAAAAGAAGGAAATAAAAGGACATAGGGCAACCTTATCTAAACAGTCTTAACTTATCACGACCCCAGGACAAACAGACAGACTCACACGGAATCGTAGCTGGTAGGGGAGGAAGGTCCAGGCAGATGGTTCCAGGCGATGGGATCCGTCCAGGCTGCGGGTCCGCGGGCGAAGAACGGCAGGCAGCTTCGCGTATCGTTGGCGCGTGACCGGACCTTACATATGCGAGGGGCTGGGATGCTGCGTACGTATAGCGTGCCGAACGCTCTCAAAACCAAATGGCAGTTCGTATCAAACGATCGTTCCAAGCGATCCTCTGCGCAGTGTTCTTATCATCCGCCGTCTCTGCGCTGTTCTCTCAAGTTTGACTCCTTCTCTCTCTGGCGCATCTCTCCATCTGCCGATCATCTCCCGAAGTAGTCCGCGGTGGCGCTTTTATTACAAGCCTCGCGTATCAAGCCGCGTCCGCTTCACTCCGCCTACTCGTGAACACGCCTCGGCCCGGATTGGTCGCGATGGTTCATTGGTACCTCCCCTCGTGACGCGTTGATGGGGCCACGCCTATGTTCCTGGCCGCTCCTCCCTTCTTTTCCCACTCTGCCACGTGGCTTATGGCGGTGGGCAGGAACAACCAAAAGGCAGCGACGACGGCAATAAGATTATGTGGCAGCATTGGGAAGGACAAGCCCCGTTGAAGATGCTACTGGCACTTTGGAGAGAGAGAGAGATTGGGGATAAATTGAAGGGGCCTAGGTTATTTGATTAATGCAACGCAGATTCAACTATTGGAAACAGACCCTTACCTGAAACACATACTAATGAAATAACTAAATAAGAAGCCTATGGTGTGCTACGTGTTGCTCGTGGCCTAACTAGGGTGCGACCTTTGACCTTTACACCAAAAATGGGAATATTTACAGGGGATTATTTATAAGGGAATATTACAGATATTTACAAAGTGGAGGGTTCTAAAAACCACAACACTGCACCCTCATTACCTCCAGGGCCGTCCCGGCCCGAAAGAACTTTAACTTCGTGTGACACTCAGGTGTGGTAACCCTCTACTATTAACTTCACCCTGAGTGCGACATTTTTAAAACAACTAAGTATGTCCCGCCTGCTGCGTTGCATTCTATCTAACAGATTCACGCCCACAGCATAACCGATTCACGGAATTGTCTTCAAAACTACACATTGACGGTGGGGAGCATTATTTACAAAGACACTATTTGGTATTTACAAACTCGAACCCAGGACCTGTCTTTTGGGAAACAAAAAGAAGATGTTTTGATAAGAGGGAAGGCATACACTGCACTGCACCGATACCACCAGCACCAATAAGCACCAAAGCACCAACATGCACAAAAAGCACCAAAAGCACCATCCGGTGCACAGTCATCACATTTCAAATAATAAGCAACGATGCCTTGCGACGTCTTCTCTGCTGGGCCGATGGTTCTGGACGACTTCTTTGCTTGTGGCCTATGTAGTAATAAAAAGAAGGCACAAAACGTGTCCATTTCTTTAATTATGGCCAGCAGGGGCCAACTAAGGTGGTCCACCTGCATGGCTTAGGTGCCACCGTGACCGTGGTCCGCAAGCAAGATCTCCTGGCCACCATGGCCGGTCCCCAGCAGAGGTGCCAGGCCCCAAAACGTGGGGTCCATAAATGTGGTGCTCGGCCACAGACCTGTGGTCCATATGGTGGTACTCGGCTACAACAACTTGCGGTCCATAAGTGTGGTACCGGTCCAGGCAGGCAGCAGCGAGGGTGCGGGAACACAACTGCGGGCACCTGCGCACTCCCCCCGGGCCCAAAAGAAACAAATCCATGAGTGGGGGAAGGAGGACAAGTAAGCAGCAGGGCAAGATCGCAAGGGTACACATCAACACAAGGTAATGCAGAGGTGAGGTGCGCAGGAGAGCGTGCCGAGAAAGCTCGTCCCTACCGTACGTTCCCCCCCCCCCCGTCACCCAATCTACCCTTGCCCTTACCCCGTATTTACACCATTTACAAATTCGTCGCTAACGTCCTGTCTTCCCCATATCTCCCCTCTATACCAAATTCATCAACAATCCCTCTAACCAAATTTGCCATCAATCAATTTATCACCAATCCCTCCTAAGGAGGAAGAGATGGAACATCAGCACAATGTCACCCCCACATCATGATGCGTCTTACATACCAGACATTTGCAAAAAACGGCGGTGTGGAGTCCTGTCACCTTGGTGAGTGGATGCGGATGGTGCGAAGAGATTTCCAATCCTAACTACCTTCTAAATGACTAACACTTTTACTCTACCCGGGGTCTTTCCCTGCAAAACCATTGGCCATTTTACACTATGTGGTTCTAAGAACCGAACTCCCATTGACCAAACTGTGGTGCTCACCAATTTGGGGTCTCACTCCCCCGATCCTACTCCCTGTGCCCTCGCACAATTTCCGAGCTGGGTCGTGAGGCGCTCCCAGCAGGTCCGCTCACCTGCACACCTCCGCCACTGCAGTTGTCTCCCGAGCTTACCTGCTCCTTACCCTAACCTACCTGGGGAAGGCCCTCTGGCGCTCTCACCCCCTACCGCCCTCTCTGGCGTCGGGCTCCCCGGGTCCGTCCTCCGGATCCTCAGGCCCCATTGAACTCTACTGGCTCCCAGAGCCTACCTGCGGCCTCACCTGGCCGACAGACTAACAGTGGCGGAGTGCCCATTTAATCACACACACTAACAGGCCACACGCCCAGCCAATTTACTCTACTAATGCACCCAACACAACACTCCTGTGCAACTACCCGCACTACAGATGCCAATATCCAACCACAATTTACCTACTCCCTCTACCTACTTTTAAACTACCCTCCCCGGGTATTCGTGAAGGGGTCCATCTTCCCCACTCACTCCTTTCGCACCAACCACTCCACTTCACATATTCCACACTACTCACTCCACACCATCCATTCCATACTCCATGTATTCCAGACCATTCATTCCATATAACCATTCTCCATTCACCTGTACTTTCACTTGCACACCTTGTGCCCACACACCTGGTGGCACTTGCACACCTGGTGGCACTTGCACCCTCCTTACCTCCAGGACCATTCACTCAATACAACGCACAATCACACCTTTCACAATACTCTGCTCAATACTCTTTATACACACACACACACACACACACACACACACACACACACACACACACACACACACACACACACACACACACACACACACACACACACACACACACACACACAGCATCATCTGATCTAACTACTCCCTTCTGAAACTCGCGCTCCCCGTCTTCCCTTATACTAAGCGCTGCCACGTCGTTATAATCCAACTACCCTACCTACGTCCCCTACTACAGGTGTCATGTCGCTACTTAAATCTACAGTTACCTATGGACATCTTTCTAAATTCTATCATTTTATCCTAACCCTCCCAGGCTAGGTTTTCACAGCCATACCCCATAAAACTATAGCTCCTTTGCCCCCCAGATGTGATGTGAGGGATGGTAAATCTACCATCCCTCTACACCATATACCATTTGCCATCATCACTATCACTAATCCAGTCACTACTCTGAGCCTCTCGGTACGTCAATGCATTTTCAAAGCTCGGCTTCGTAGAGCCGCGCGATGCATGCGGGTGGGTTGTCTGTCTCCTACAGGTTGAGTCCGTCCGGCATTCGGTTCAGGGGAGGTTTGCTCGGGCCAAGGCTCCAAGCACCATCCCGGCGCGGGGCCTTGCGCTCCCATGAGCGATGGCCCAGCCTTGCCCGGGTGGAGCACCGCCACCACAAGGGGGCGCCGCTCCGACCCCTCCTACCTTCCCTCGAACCGGGCCGTTCGCTTTGCCTGGCAAAGCGCGGATTCGACCGTGCAGGGCGGGGCCCAGCCCGAATCGTGCAAGGTGCTCTGAAGAGGAGCGACGCGACACCGATCCCCGTCGGCTCCCGCAGCACACACCGCCTGGCACGGACCGGGAGCTCGCATCGGCTAAACGTCGGTCTGAACGCTGTCCCGTTTAACGTCGATGCTCCCCGTACATTCTCACACCACTTGTTCTGTTCTTTGCTCCTACATCCCATACACTCCGTCAATTCCACCACCGCACTCTCTGTTACACACCACTCGCTGTTCACACACTCCATAACACACCTTGGCGCACACTCATCGTTCGCACACTTCTCGCGTGCACTCTCCCCCGTTACGTACTCCGTAACCACCACAGGCGTGCCTTCTTCCGTTACATCCCCTGTAACACTCCCCATCACGCGCTCCACCACCAACTCAGGTGTGCCTCCTCGCACACGCTCAACCATTTCAGGTGTGCATCCTCGCACACTCTCTCCATCCATCTCACTCTCCGTATCACTCGTCGTTCCACTTCCACACTCCGATGTGCATTCACTCTTGCACTCGGTATCACTCTCGCGCTCTGGCACCATTCGCACACGCGCGCCGTTCACCTTCACACACCTTTTCCTCACACGCGCGCCATTGCCATTCACACAGCGCACCACGGACCTTTTACGAGCGCCCAGGTTACGCTGGAATCCCAAGCGTGCAAACATTCCTTTCGCGACAAACACTTTCCTGCAAAACCTCCCCGCACAATATACAGCCCGACTCACCTGGGCGCTTCTTCCTCCTTGCTCCAACACCTGCAAATCTTTATAAGGATTAAGCACGGCATCACGATGCGAATCCAGACTTTGTGCATTATCCATCTCTCCCTTCAATTCCTGGACTACCTCCGTCGTCTTTTCAATTTCAATTTCGACTATTTGTTCGATTGATTCGATTCTAATTTCTTTTTCTTTAATTTCAATGTCTTTTCCTTCGACGACCGCTGCCTCTATTAAAATTTTCTCTTCTACCTCGGCGGTCGCCGGCTTACCCATACCCCGGGTCGCGATTTCTATCCTGGTCATTTTAACCGCGCTCTGCTCTGCCTTGCTCAATCCGCGCTCCTCGAGTCACGTTACCTCGTCGTGTACAAATGCGCTTTCCCCGCCTGCCATGCGATTTATGTCCTCCCCACATTTTTCTATGCGGTCACACATTATGTTTCGAAAGCCTTCAATTTGGTTTCCTAATTTGCCTTCTAGCCCCCCAATTTGGCTTTATAATCGCTCCCCCTGAGCCCTCGTCTCTTCCTTTTGGGTGTCTAATTTACTTTCCAATTGCTCACCCATTTCATGCTCCGCCTTGATCATAAAGGCTCTCATTTGCATCATAAATAATTGGAAGTCCCCTAGCCCCGTGGGCCCGGCACTCGCCGCCACGTGCGAGGCGCCGCCATCTTGTGCTGCCATGACCACGTGTGAGGCGCCGCCATCTTGTGCGCCTGCAACCCCCTCTACCGCACCTTCTTCAACCTCCTCCTCTATCTCCCCCATCTCCTCCCTGGGGTCCTGGGTCGACTCTAACTCCTCATTTACCTCCTCATTCTCCCCTACCAGCATCCGATCGCCTTGACTATCCATGGCACGACTCAATTTGGATGTTATACAAAATTTCGGCCGCTCGTAATTTTGACCAATTTTTTTTCCGATGGATTAAAATTTGGTTCGGGCTTCAAATCCCACTCCCCGACACAAATTGTTGCGGCCAATAGCACAATTCGTGTCGAAAATTTGGTCTAAAAAATTTAGTCCCAGGTTCCAGATACCAACTCCTGACTACCAATTGATACGGATCTCAGAGTACGGCACTCCCATTAGCAAGGGGGGGTTAATCCCCTTGTCTTGTTAAGCTGGCCGTCTTCGGTCCTGGAACTATCCCGCTCCTTTGCGGGGTGAGATTGGCCAGGGTGATTGGTCAACGGTTTCCCAAATATCTTCACCAATCTCTCCGCAAAGCAGTGAGATGAGGCCCTGCTCGAACCGCGGATGTGATGGTAATTGCCGAGCGGTTTAGCAATCCACGATCCGAGCCGTTAACAAAAGCACTAAACCTGATTAAAAGTGGTTGGCCAAATCGTGCCACGGTTACTCAATTGGGAAAAGACTAGACCGACCGGATGAGAGGAAAACCCAAAGAATAAGAAGGGTGAAGGATGAACAAATATGATTTATTAACTACACTAAAAGAGGAAACGAAAGGCAAGAATATACAAAAGAAGGAAATAAAAGGACATAGGGCAAGCTTATCTGAACAGTCTTAACTTATCATGACCCCAGGACAAACAGACAGACTCACACGGAATGGTAGCTGGTAGGGGAGGAAGGTCCAGGCAGATGGTTCCAGGCGATGGGATCCGTCCAGGCTCTGGGTCCACGGGCGAAGAACGGCAGGCAGCTTCGCGTATCGTTGGCGTGCGACCGAACCTTACATATGCGAGGGCCTGGGATGCTGCGTATGTATAGCATGCTGAACACTCTCAAAACCAAACGGCAGTTCGTATCAAACGATCGTTCCAAGCGATCCTCTGCGCAGTGTTCTTATCATCCGCCGTCTCTGCGCTGTTCTCTCAAGTTTGACTCCTTCTCTCTCTGGCGCATCTCTCCATCTGCCGATCATCTCCCGAAGTAGTCCGCGGCGGCGCTTTTATTACAAGCCTCGCGTATGAAGCCGCGTCCACTTCGCTCCGCCTACTCGTGAACACGCATCGGCCCGGATTGGTCGTGAGGGTTCATTGGTACCTCCCCTCGTGATGCGTTGATGGGGCCACGCCTATGTTCCTGGCCGCTCCTCCCTTCTTTTCCCACTCTGCCACGTGGCTTATGGCGGTGGGCAGGAACAACCAAAAGGCAGCGATGACGGCAATAAGATTATGTGGCAGCATTGGGAAGCATTTTTTTTAATTTTTTTTTTTAGGGAAGGACAAGCCCCGTTGAAGGTGCTACTGGCACTTTGGAGAGAGAGAGAGATTGGGGATAATTGAAGGGGCCTAGGTTATTTGATTAATGCAACGCAGATTCAACTATTGGAAACAGATCCTTACCTGAAACACATACGAATGAAATAACTAAAGAAGAAGCCTATGGTGTGCTACATGTTGCTCGTGGCCTAACTAGGGTGCGACCTTTGACCTTTACACCAAAAATGGGAATATTTACAGGGGATTATTTGTAAGGGAATATTACAGATATTTACAAAGTGGAGGGTTCTAAAAACCACAACAATATATGTATACTAGTGGGGTCATTCGTGGGATTCCCACGGGCATGGATGTGTGTGACATTTGGACATGTTGAGTTAGATGCTGCACCTACACATTCAGTTTTACACACTGGTTACTGGCAATTTATCAGATCCACGAATGATGTAATCGACACAATTTATTTACTTCTGATATTAACATGTGAATGCATGTGCATGCACATGGGAAGTACAGTTTGAAATGTGTAATTACATCTCATGTAAAATGTGACTTCAAGAGCTCAAATCATCTCCCTCCCCACCCCATCCCTCCCACATCACGCACACTGCACCAGGAAGTGGGTCACACATGGTGGAGTGGGTCACACACACACATGGGAGTGGGTCACACACACACATGGGAGTGGGTCACACACACACAGGGGGGTAAGGGGGGTGTGGGTCTCACACACACACACACACACACACACACACACACACACACACACGGGAGTGGGTCACACACATCTCGTTTTTTCATTTCTGTTCCTCACAATTCTGTGTCTCTCTTATTCACACAGGCAGACACACACACACACACACACAAACACACACACACACACACACACACACAGGAGTGGGACACACACACACACATCTCGTTTTTTCATTTCTGTTCCTCACAATTCTCTCTTATTCACAGACACACACTTACACATACACATACATCCACACACACACACACACACACACACACACACACACACACACACACACACACACACACACACACACACACACACACACACACACATATACATCCACACACACACACACATGCACACACATACACACACATACACACCCACATACATATACATCCACACACACACACACACACACACACACACACACACACACACACACACACACACACACACACACACACTTCCTGTCTGTGTCATCTTGGGCGGTGTAAGATATATCAAGTCGTGAAAAGCCACGATTATTTAATATGTCGGCATTTTCCTGAATGTGTCATCATGGGCGGTGTAAGATATATCGAGTCGTGAAAAGCCACGATTATTTAATATATCTCGGCATTTTCCTGTCTGTGTCATCTTGTGCCGTGTAAGATATATTGAGTCATGAAAAGCAGCGATTATTTAATATCTTGGCATTTTCCTGTCTGTGTCATCTTGGGCGGTGTAAGATATACCGAGTCGTGAAAAGCCGCGATTATTTAATATATCTCGGCAATTTCCCGATTCCCATGTGTGCGTTTATTTTCTCAATTATTGCTGAAACCGAGTCTAAAACCATCGATAAAAATGAAATCAGATGGTGAATTCTAGATAAAATCGTGAGGGTGACTCAATGAATGGCCTTTATGTTACATGCCTTTGAAAATGCATTTTGTTCTATAAACGGTAACTTTCATCGAATTTTATTCTCGTTTTTTTTTTCAACCGAGTCTAAAACCATCTTAGCGACTGTGAAAAATGAAATGAGATATCGAATTAGAGTTGAAATAAAACTGTGAGAGAGACCAAGACACCGCTGGCCTAACAAAAGAGGCCTCAAAGCTATGCAAGTCAACAAAATGGTGGATATTTGTTTTTTGAAGCCCCTCTCAGACCGGGTGTAGCCACTCCCCCGGACAGACAGACAGACAGACATGATCACCGACGGAGAATATATATATCGACCTGGATGCGGTTGGGAGTTACTAATTAGTATCTGTAATTTGGTGCTCCAACCTAATGAGCGAACGTCATGACGTCATCGCCATGCATGACGACAATGATTTCCTTGACAGAAATGACTGCTATTAAATGAGTTTATGATTCAGTGCAGATCAACTGTTCAAAATATTTGACTTCTTTATAGGTACTAGGGCATGCCCGTACTATATATAAGCTAGGACGTGCCCGTACGTGGGTGCCCGTTCCTTGCCAAAAAAAAAAAAAAAAAAAATTTTGTGTAGGGGTGTGTGTGTGTAAACATCCTAGGGCGTGCCCGTACGTGGGTGCAAAAAAACATGCGTGCAAACAACAACAACAAAAAAAAACTTTGAAACCACGTGGCAGTAACGACCACAGAACCCCCCCCCCCTCTATTTACATGAATGGTTTGGTCCATTCGCAACGACCACAGAACCCCCCCCCTCTATTTACATGCAATGGTTTGGTCCAAAGCGAACGGCTTGCGGTGTTTGGTAAAGAAATCGCCATAGCTCGGTAACTACTTGTCCGATTAATTTCAAACCTTGAAAAGGCACATCCTCGGGTCCCCAGCAATATACCTGGCAAGTTGCAAGTATATCGGACCCGTGGTTGTCGAGAAACAGCGGTCACAGACATACAAACATACAAACATACAAACATACAAACATACACACAGAGATTACTGGAATTATAGATAGATAGGAACAGATTTTCAAGGTATTCAAGGTATAGAGACAATATTATTGAAAAATATATTTAACTTTTCATATGCCGATAAATGTTGTAAATAGTAGCTTTAAAATGGTTTCATGTCACCTTAAACTTTTCCAGCTATTGCAAAATGTGCTTCAGACACTGATATGCACCTATCAAACACTCCAGTCTTGCAGAAAAGGTGACCACCTGTGAACAACACATCATGCTTAATCTCAAAGTAGAGATAATAAGCTTTCCAATGAGGAATATGATATGGGTGTGCAGGTGCATTCAACTCAAGATTTAGAGATATTTTCCAGAATGGCAGCTCCCCTAAACGAATTGAATGTGTTCGGAGGGGATATTGAGGAAGGCAAGAAAGATAAATTAATCAGAGGAGTCAGAGGGAGGAACCACCTGCTAAGCTTATCTGTGGACCCTACCACTGTGCATTTTGGGGTGGGGCGGCGTTACGTGTTCGTAGATAATGAAGAATAAGGACGAAAAGTAGGGTAAAGATTTAAGTATTAAATGCACGCTTCAATAACGAGTACACCCCGCACCCCCTCCCCCCCCCCTCCCCCGCTCATTACGGGAGCAGCAGTGGGTCATGTTATTACCCTTATTATTGTTGCCAGTTATTATTACTATTACTTATGTTAGATAAAGTCATTGTAAGATCAGACTGTGCCTCACCATTCTAAATTCCCTATTTAAAAAATTGCTTCCATGAAGGTTTCTGTGGGGAGGGCAATATCACAAGTCACAAAACCCCTTGTGCAGAGGTGGGGATATTGTTTTGTAATATCGTTAATATTTTGCTATTATCATAAGCGTTGCCATTACTTTTGTAATGAGAAGCGGCTTTTGAAAAACACCACTAAAACGCCCTGGAAGAATTCCACGTTGGTGGCATCAAGGGTCATGTTATGAACCCATGTGGGGTATATAGACTGAAGTAGATGTTCGATCAGGTGCATTCGTCGACATGATAAGTATTGACTGATGTCCAGATTCCTCCAAATTTATTGCAGTTTAGTGTTAAACAGTATTAGCAACTGTTTAAAAAGTTAATCAAACGTGTTTGTGGTTTATAATATTTTTACCTATGGTAGCGGTGCTCACAAAAACGGCACGATAAGCTATTTATACACATTAACACAGTGTTTGGCCAAGGAGGAAACACCCCCAGCGGAGGAGAGATAGGTCGGCAGACAACGCAGAAATCAACACGGCATAAAGTGAAATCTTTTCCCATTGTTCAAGTCAAAATTGCTCTAGTCCTGCCAAGTTTGATGGGGATTTTCGAAGGACTGCAATCTTCAAGTCTTGTTATAAACGTTAAATTGTGTTCAAGTTCCTTCCATGCTGACAAGCTTGACAGTTCCTGCTGAGGAGAAGCAGTCCCAGAGCATGATGCTGCCACCACCATGCTTGACAACCTGTTGATCGGGTGGTGTGCATTGTTAGGCTTGCACCACCATTACTAACCAAACAATTTGAATTTAGACCCAAAAGTGAAATGTTTGTCTCATCTGACCACAAAATTTTTCGCCACATATTCATGCAGTATCTTTAAGATGCTTTTTCGCAAACCACATACGAGTTCTTAGATTCGTATTTTTTTAGGAAAGCCTTCTTTCTTGCCACCCCTCCATGAAGAGCTTTGTGAAGGAAACGCGATATTATTCATTGATGAACACTTGAAGAAGTCAGACGCAAAAACCGATAAATCCATTTTTTCAATATTCGGTAAATGCATTTTTTAAATGTGCTTTCTTGGTATAACATATCGATTCCAAAAAGGATGGTCCTAAATTGATGTGAGAAAACTAACAGAAAGCCAGAATTTGACAAATCTAAATTTAATAAAAACATAATTCAATTTGTTTTGCGTCAAAAGCAGATAAATCCACAATACGATTGATTGTTTCCAAAAGCAGACAAATCCATAGTAAATTTTCTTTAGTATTAAGGCTTCACAGAATCACGAGAAATTTGATTATAATCATTAATGCAATATGAAATAGTATTGATCTGTAAGGAAAAAAGTTTGAGACAGCGACAGGCAGGGAGGTAATGCAAGCCGCCAGGCCGATGATATGGCTGGCAGGTAGGTGATGCAGGTAGGGGCCGGCAAACAGGAAAGACAGCCAACTTCACCATTATCTGTCCTCACATAATTCATCACATCACATGCTTTATCTATTCTCTCACCTACTCTGGGTCCCTCTAAGCTACATTAACCCCTTGTTCTTCTTCTCTATGAATGCACAATATTTATTTTTGAAAGTTGATCGATGTACCCCAGAGAGGATAATAACATGACCCTTTCTGCTGCTCCTGTTCGGAGTGGGTGCACAAGTTGCCTGAAATCAAACCCAGTTGTCCGCCAGGCTTGTAATTGATGTTGAACTTCACACCTATCTGGATCAAATCTTCATACCGATGTGGATGTTGTTCGTGATCATCAAACATGGTAAAATAGCACGATTTATTTCTCTCACCTTTTTAACGAGTCGATCATCCATCATATTGAACTCATGTGAACCCTGGCTGTATCCGAGAATGTCTTAAGGTAAATGTGATGTTCTTATGTGTCGGGGACATTGCGGTAAATAAACCTCTGCAGATTTTGAAAATTGTCACATCCGCAAAAATTCAAACTTTGTAATTTTTACTTTTTTCTTTTCAAGATTGTCATTCTCAGGATTTACAATTAAACCCAGATCGAATGGCTTCTCGTGATGAATTACTTGCATTTTACGAAAAACAAGAACCATCGTTGATCGAATCTCTTGCATTCTTAAACCAAATATTAATGGATTAACCAGAGCCGGTGTAACTGAGCTCATAAGAAGCAAGATAAAATCAAATGTGGGAATTCGTAAAAATCGTTTCATCATAATTATGGCAATAAGTGAAATGAACTGTGCTGAAGATGCAAACAATTGTGTGAAACATGTGTGCAATGCTTTTCGATTTGCCTCTGTGGATGATTTTCGACATTTACGAACAATACACCATGTAGAGTACACTGCTGTAAAACCGGTTAATCCAAACACAACATAAAGAAAAAATAGAGAATAAATGAGTGAAGGATTAACATTTCCACAAGCTGATCTGGAAACGGATGAAGAAGCACAGACAGCATCATGAACTACCACGGAGTAGTTGCAGTACACCATAGTTGTTGGGACGATAACATAGCTTATACCCAACAACAACCCGATTGTTAAAACTACAGTCACAAGTTTCACAGCACCACCTTTGTTCACCATCAGAGCCACGTAACTGTACGGCCAGAAAATAGCCCAATGTCGGTCAACGTACATTAACCACGTGGTGAGAAACTGCTGAAACAATGTACAATGTCCAGTAAACAACTGAACCAAACATTCATTAAACGATATTATTTTACGCTTTGCAATTATTCGACTGAAATAGCATGATATCATCACGACTCCCCATAAAGTGTCAGCGAACGATGATAAAGCGATGTACATGAGCATGGGTGAATTGAATCCACGATAAAAACAAGCCGCTATGATTGCTGCGTTGGGGGGGATTGAAATACACATGATAAACGTGAAAACCCACATGATAACTCTCCCGCCGTAATCCAAAGGAATGTCCGACACATCCAATGTGACCGTGAGAGGCAAAGATCCCACAACAGTTTCGTTCATGTCTCCTGTAAAAATACAATGAAAATTGTAATAACTTGTGTTACATTCACTTTGAAACATTCGCTTTCTAAAACATCTTTGCATATCTCACAATTTAAAATGAAACCCATATACGGCATATTGAGAATGTATACATTGTGGCGGGCACAAGGGGCAATAATTCCGCGCACCAGTGGGTGGCGCGAGCGCCCAGGCGGGGACCGATGGCACATGCCCCGCCCTTCGACCGATCGGCCACGCCCGGGGACTAGGCGTGGCCTCGGCACATATATGCGGGCTCTAAGATCGAGCCCGCTCAGTGCTGCAGTTCGAGCTTTCGAAATAAAGACTCTTTTGGTTTTAACAAACGCGTTGTGGCCTACCTCTTTGGCAAGTAAGCTGTGTGCGCAGCACCACACTTCACTGGTGAGCCCGATTGGTTCAGTCGTTGCTGACCACCGAACGCGCCATGGCCACCAACGCCGTCGCAGTAAAACTCCCAGAGTTTTGGGAAGCACAGGCCGACGTGTGGTTCGTGCAGGCCGTAGCGCAATTTCAGCTTCGAGGCATAACGGCGGACGAGACCCGTTACTACCACGTGGTCGCCGCCCTCGGGCCCGGCACTGCCGCCCGAGTCGTGTCCATCCTGCGGCACCCGCCGGTCGACCACAAGTACGGGGCGCTCAAACGTCTCCTCATCACCACGTACGGCCTCACGGAGATCGAACGGGCCGACCGCCTCCTGGACCTTCCCGAACTCGGCGACACACGACCATCCGTGTGGATGGATTTTATGCTGTCGCTGCTGGGGGACCAAGCCCTGGATTTCTTATTCCGGGCGCTTTTCCTCCGCCAGCTACCTCTACAGGTACGCCTCGCGCTGGCCGGTTCCAAAATAAAGGAACCCCGCGCCCTAGCCGTAGAGGCCGACAAGTTCTTCGCGGCTTGCAACACGCGGTCGAGTTACGGTGCTGCCGTCGTGGATCCCGGGGTAGAGGCTACAGCGTCCCTCGTGGCTGCTGCCGCGCCCTGCCCACCACCACCGCCGCCGAGAACACCGCGGCCGCCGTGGCCGCAGCCGCCCCCACTGCCTCAAGCCTGGTGCCATTTCCACGCCAAGTTCGGCCACAAGGCTAAGAAGTGTTGCCCGCCATGTTCGTTTGACAAGTCGGGAAACGACCGGGCCGGCGCTCATTAGCGGCCCTGAGCATCGGCCATTCCTGCAGCCTCCTATTCATCATGGACACCTTGTCCGGGCGTCGTTTCCTCTGCGATACAGGAGCGCAGGTAAGCGTCATCCCCGCCTCCACGTCCGACAAGCGAACCGCGGGCCGGGGCCCCGCGTTGCTTGCCGCCAACGGTACACCCATCCGCACGTTCGGGAAGCGCTGCCTCTCCCTGCGGTTCAGAGGGCAGCGCTTTCAATGGTCGTTCGTGACCACCAGCGTGCCAATGGCATTGCTTGGTGCGGACTTCCTATGTGCGAATGGGTTGTTGGTCGACGTGAAGCGCAGATGGCTCGTCCAGGCCGAAACCTTTAGCTCGCTCGCTTGTTCGCTGAACAGCTCGTTGAGCGGCTCACTGAGCGGCTCACCGAGCGGCTTGCCAAGCAGCTTGCTGGAAGGTTCCGTCCCGGCGAGGTTGGTTTGCACGCTTCCGGCAGCGGACGACTTTACCCGCCTCCTCGCCAGTTTCCCGGCCCTCACGCGGCCCACCTTCTCAGCGGTGGCCGTTAAACACGGGGTGGAGCACCACATCGCCACGGTCGGGCCGTCGGTCTATGCCCGGGCACGCCGGCTCGAGCCCACGAAGCTCGCCGTGGCGAAAGCGGAGTTCGCCACGCTGGAGCGGCTGGGGATCGTACGGCGCTCCAACAGCGCTTGGGCTTCTCCGCTGCACATTGTGCCGAAGCCCGGCGGGGGATGGCGGCCATGCGGGGACTACCGCCGGCTCAATGAAGCCACCACCCCCGACCGCTACCCGGTCCCACACATTCAGGACTATTCTGCCCGGTTGGCCAACACGACCGTGTTTTCTGAGGTGGACCTCATCCGGGGCTAACATCAGGTCCCCGTCCAACCGGACGACGTCCCGACGACGGCCGTCATCACCCCTTTCGGCCTCTTCGAATTCCTACGGATGCCCTTCGGGTTGAAGAATGCGGCCCAGGCGTTCCAGCGGCTTATGGATAGCGTCTTGCGTGACTTACCTTTCCTGTTTGTCTACCTGGACGACATCCTAGTCGCGAGCGCGTCCCGGGAGGAGCACCTGCTCCACTTCCGCACGCTTTTCGAATGCCTGGGCCAGCATGGCCTAATCATCAACCCTGCCAAGTGCCGTTTCGGCGTCGCCACCATCGACTTCTTGGGGCACCGCATCACCGAGCACGGGGCCGTCCCTTTACCGGCCAAGGTGGAGGCGGTCAGGGATTTCCCGTGGCCCCGCACGATCAAGGGGCTCCAGGAGTTCCTTGGGCATCATAAACTTTTACCACCGCTTCGTGCCCCACATCGCACGGCTCCTCCGCCCCTTGCACGAGGCCCTTCGGGGCAAGCGGGGCAAAGGTGACATCGCAGGGTCGCAGCCGATGGCCGCGGCATTTGCGGGCGCAAAGCTGGCTCTGGCCGACGCCACCATGCTGGCGCACCCGGCGCCCGGTGCACCGATCGCCCTCACCACCGACGCGTCGGACTACGCGGTGGGCGCGGTGCACGAGCAATGGGTGCGTGGTGCTTGGCAACCGCTGGCGTTTTTTAGCCGGCAGCTTCGCCCGCACGAACGCCGGTACAGCACCTTCGACCGCGAGCTGCTCTGGCTCCACCTGGCGGTCCGACACTTCCGCTACCTGCTGGAGGGCCGCCCGTTCACGGCCTTCGTTGACCACAAGCCCCTTGTGTTTGCGATGGCCAAGGTCGCCGAGCCATGGTCGGCACGGCAGCAGTGCCACCTCTCTGCCGTGTCCGAGTACACGACGGACATCCGTCATGTGGCGGGTAAGGACAACCCGGTGGCGGATTGCCTTTCCCAGTCTGTCGTGCACGCGGTCCACCTCAGGGTCGACTATGCCCGGATGGCGGAGGCCCAGACCGCCGACCCCGGCGTCCAGGCCTTGCGGACCGCCGTCACGGGCCTCCGCGTCACCGAGGTGCCGTTCGACGCCACGGGCACGGCCCTCCTAGGCGACGTCTCCCTCGGCCGGCCTCGCCCCATCGTGCCCGCTGGCTGGCAGTGCCCAGTGTTCGACGCCATCCACGGCCTGTCCCACCCTGGCGCGAAGGCATCCCAGAAACTCGTTGGGGCGAAGTTCGTCTGGCATGGCCTCAGGATGGATGTCCGCGACTGGGCCAGGACGTGCCTCGCGTGCCAGCGCGCAAAGGTCCACCGCCACACCCAGGCACCGTTGGCCCCGTTTACGGTGCCCGAGCGGCGGTTCGACCACGTGCACGTCGACTTGGTGGGACCTCTGCCCCCCTCGCGGGGGTTCACCCACCTCCTCACCATGGTCGACCGCACCATGCGGTGGCCAGAGGCCATCCCATTGGCGGCGACGTCTGCGGCTGAGGTGGCGCAAGCCTTTATCGCCACTTGGGTTGCCCGGTTCGGTGCCCCCTCAGACAGCTCGTCCGACCGCGGCCCCCTGTTCACCTCGGAGGTCTGGGCCGCGGTGGCGCAAGGGCTCGGGGTGAAGCTACACCACACCACGGCCTACCACCCCCAGGCCAATGGCCTGTGTGAGCGCTTTCATCGCTCCATGAAGGCCGCTCTCCGGGCCAGCCTCCGCGACGACGGCTGGGTCGACAGGCTCCCCTGGGTCCTGCTGGGCCTCAGGACAGCGCCCAAGGACGACCTGCGCGCGTCCTCAGTGGAACTGGTCTTCGGGCAACCGCTGCGAGTACCCGGGTGAATTTATCCCCGACTCCATGGCTCCTTGGTCCGCTCCGCAACAGCGCTCCGCCCTTCAGGAGACCGCCCGGAGGTTCGCCACTGTGCCAACGGCACACCACGGTTGCCCGCCTTCCCATGTAGCCCCAGAGCTTCGCACGGCAAAGTACGTGTTCATCCGGCACGACGCCCACCGGGCACTGCTGCGGCCCCCATACGACGGGCCCTTCCGCGTGCTGGAGACCGGTGACAAGTTTTTCACGGTCGACATCGGCGGTGCCCCGGATCGCATTTCCGTGGACCGCCTCAAGCCGGCCCACCTCCATCCGGACCACCCCCCGCCGGCAGCGCTGCCTCCGCGTCGAGGCCGCCCCCCGGCGGCCGGACCCCCGGCACCCCCGCCATCAGCTCTGCCTCCGCGTCAAGGCCGACCCCCGGCGGTCAGACCCCCGGCACCCCTCAGCCTCGCCGGCCCGCTGCCCCCCAGCCCTGCACCCATCGCCAGGGGGCGTTTCGGCCGGGTCATCCGGCTTCCCCGCAAACTCACCCTTCAGGTGCGCGGGAATTCTGGAGGGGGCGCATGTGGCGGGCACAAGGGGCAATAATTCCGCGCACCAGTGGGTGGCGCGAGCGCCCAGGCAGGGACCGATGGCACATGCCCCGCTCTTCGACCGATCGGCCACGCCCGGGGACTAGGCGTGGCCTCGGCACATATATGCGGGCTCTAAGCTCGAGCCCGCTCAGTGCTGCAGTTCCAGCTTTCGAAATAAAGACTCTTTTGGTTTTAACAAACGCGTTGTGGCCTACCTCTTTGGCAAGCAAGTTGTGTGCGCAGCACCACACTTCAACATCCTGTTTGACATGGCTTTGAATTTGGATTAATAATAATAATAATAACTAGCCGAAACCCGTGGAACATCCACGGAAGGGAGGATGTGGTGTATGGATAGAGTGTACCATTATGGATGGCATAGGGGATTTGCTTGTCCGAGTAAGAGTTAGGAAGAAAGATGAGAATGAAGAGTGCGTATATGAACAACGATCGCTGACACCGTCGCAAATGCATGCTCTGGATTGTCCACTCAGTGGACGGCTTGCTTTCGCCTTCGCCTGTCCAATCAGCGGACGGCTTTCTTCGCCTTTGCTCAGCAGACGCCAATACGATGGCGTCGTAAGATGGCGTCGTATCGGCAGTTAATCGGATGCTTTTGGGCCCCAACGTCGGCTAATTCAGATTTTTCGAGTATGGCTGTATGTGATAAACAAAGAGCGCCGTTCGTAGATCGTAAATCCATTAGTGCCTTGGGCATCGGGTCACTGGGTGCAGCGTAAAAGGGATAACAAAGTCGAGTCCTTACGCTATTATTACATAGACTAGTCGAAACCCGTGGAACATCCACGGAAGGGAGGATGTGGTGTATGGATAGAGTGTACCATTATGGATGGCATAGGGGATTTGCTTGTCCGAGTAAGAGTTAGGAAGAAAGATGAGAATGAAGAGTGCGTATATGAACAACGTATTTATTGCAATCTACTTAAATGACAACGCTACGATATACGTTTGAAAAATGAATGGATTCGTAATAGGAATCGGCATAGCACCACTCTGGGATTGTCCACTCAGTGGACGGCTTGCTGTCGCCTTCACCTGTCCAATCAGCGGACGCCTTGCTTCGCCTTCGCCCAGCAGACGCCAATACGATGGCGTCGTAATATGGCGTCGTATCGGCAGTTAATCGGATGCTTTTGGGCCCCAACGTCGGCCAATTCAGATTTTTCGAGTATGTCTGTATGTGATAAACAAAGAGCGCGGTTCGTAGATCGTAAATCCATTAGTGCCGTGGGCATCAGGTCACTGGGTGCGCCGTAAAAGGGACAACAAAGTCGAGTCCTTACGCTATTATTATATAGATAATACATTTATTTTATATAGCGCTTTTCAAGAAGCCCAAAGACGCTTTGACAGAGTACAAAAAAGAACAAGTGCAAAAAGACAAAAATCACCAGGTAAATAATCAAAGCAAAAGGAAGGAGAAGGAGAAGAGATAGTCAGGGGTTAAATGCTGTGGGTTAAATGTTGAATGCAGTGTTGAACAGGTGGGTCTTGAGTGATGTTTTGAATGTGGTGAGTGAGGAAGAGTCTCTGATGGTGTGAGGTAGTGAGTTCCAGAGGGTGGGAGCAGCGATGGAGAAGGCCCTGTCCCCCCAGGATCTGAATTTGGTCCGCATGGGGGGGGGGGGGGGGGTCAGGAGGTTGGTACCAGCAGAGCGGAGGTTGCGGGTGGGAGTGTGTCTGGAGAGGAGGTCAGTCAGGTAGGATGGGGCCAGGTTATGGAGGGCTTTGTAGGTCAAGAGGAGTATTTTGTACTGGATTCTCTGGGGGATGGGGAGCCAGTGAAGCTTGTAAAGGACGGGGGTGATGTGGTCACGGGTCCGGGAATGGGTGAGTAGACGGGCAGCGGAGTTCTGAATGTATTGGAGTTTATTGATGATTATTGAGGGTGAACCAAAGAGGAGGCTATTGCAGTAGTCCAGACGGGAGGTGATGAAGGCGTGGATGAGGGTTTCTGCAGCCATGGAGGAGAGGGATGGACGGAGACGGGCGATGTTTTTCAGGTGAAAGCAGGCTGTCTTTGTGATCTGTTTAGTGTATTTGTCGAAGGAGAGGGTTTGGTCGAAGATGATGCCAAGATTCCGGATGTGAGGGGAGGTGGATACTGGGAAACCGTCGATGTTGAGGACAAAGTTATGGGTGGATGTGATGAGCGTTTTTGGGCCAATGATGATTATTTCAGATTTATCATAGTTAAGTTTGTGGAAGTTGATTTGAAGCCAGGATTTTATTTCAGTGATGCAGTTTGTCAGGATAGAGTGGGTGGCGGTGGAGATGGACTTGGTGGAGATGTAAAGCTGGATGTCATTGGCGAAGCAGTGGAATTGGAGACCATGACGGCGGATTAAGTGACGAAGGGGGGACAGGTACAGGATGAAGAGGAGGGGGCCAAGAACTGAACCTTGGGGGACACCTTGGGGGAGGGGAGCAGTGGGGGATTTGCAGTTATTGATGGAGATGTGAGTACATGGAGTTGGAGTACAACTTTTCATTGTGAGGCAGTTGCAGGAGAAGTACATGGAGAGGAGGAAGAAGTTGTTTCTTGGGTTTGTTGATCTGGAGAAAGCATTCGATCGGGTTCCACGCAAAGTATTGACATGGGCATTGAGGAAGTTAGGAGTGGAGGAATGGTTGATCAGAGTAGTGATGGCAATGTACAAAAGAGCGCGCACAGCTGTAAGGACGAAGGACGGGAACAGTGGTGAGTTTGAGGTGAAGGTGGGAGTGCATCAGGGGTCGGTACTAAGTCCACTACTATTTGTAGCTGTGATGGAGGTGCTGGCTCAGAACGTAAAGGAGGGTTTACCGTGGGAGTTGTTGTATGCAGATGATCTGGTGTTGATTGCGGAAAGTATGGATGGACTGAAGGAAAAGATGAACACGTGGAAGGAATGTATGGAGACAAAAGGTCTGAAGGTGAATATCGGAAAGACGAAGGTGATGGCAAGTGGTAAAGCATGTGGTGAGGTGGAAAGAACTGGGAAGTGGCCCTGTGCTGTGTGTAGGATGGGTGTCGGAGTGAACTCCATTCAGTGTACAATGTGCGCTGAGTGGGTTCATCAAAAATGTAGAGGTCTGAGAGGGTCATTAACCAGTGTGGCAGCTACATTCAAATGTAAGGTGTGCACAGAGGGAGCTGCAGATGGAGGAAATGTTGAGTTGGATCTTGGAGACGGCATGAAGCTGGAAGGTGTGAAAACATTTTGCTACCTCGGAGACATGCTGAATGGAGAAGGTGGATCAGACTCGGCAATGGTTGCTCGAGTGAGATGTGCATGGAAGAAGTTTCGGGAATTGAGTGGCGTGCTGATGATGAGGGGAATGTCGTTGAAGCTGAAGGGAAAGGTGTATGCTGCATGTGTGAGAAGTGTTATGATTTATGGGAGCGAGACATGGGTAATGAACGTAGAGCAGCAACAAAGGTTGGAAAGGGTGGAAATGCGAATGGTTCGACGGATGTGTGGAGTATCGTTGAGAGAGAGGAAGACAAATGATGAATTGCGAAAGATGATGGGAATAGAGCCTGTGATGGATGCTGTGAAGAGGAACAGGTTGAGATGGTTTGGTCATGTGTTGAGGAAGGATGAAAGTTACTGGTTGAGAAGAGTGATGGAAATGAATGTAGAAGGAAGTAGAAGACGGGGAAGACCGAGAAAGACTTGGCTAAAGATGGTGGAAGAAGAAATGCGGGCAAGGGGGTTAACAAGGAGAGATGCAGAAAATAGGGCAAAATGGAGAAGATTGTCATGGGGACCGCAAGGCTAACCCCCGCTCTAGCAGGGAAAATGGCCTTTAAAATGCATGTTGTTGTTGTTGATGGAGATGAACTGGCGTCTGTCGGAGAGGTATGATTTGATCCAAGAGAGGGCAGTGCCGGTAATGTTAAAGGTGGTTTCAAGTCGGGTGAGGAGGATGGTGTGATTGATGGTGTCAAAGGCGGCGCTGAGGTCGAGGAGGATGAGAATGTTGAGGTTGCCAGTGTCAGAGGAGAGGAGAAGGTCGTTGGTGATTTTGAGGAGAGCAGTTTCAGTACTGTGGTTGGAGCGGAATCCGGATTGGAATGTTTCATACAGGTTATTGGCAGAGAGGTGATGTTTAAGTTGAGTGGCTGCAGCGCTTTCCAAAACTTTTGACAGAAAGGGTAGGTTGGAGATGGGTCTGAAGTTGTTTAGGGTGTCAGGGTTTAGTCCAGGTTTTTTCAGAATGGGGGTAACAGCAGCAATTTTGAGGGATGGTGGGCCGATGCCTGTAGACAGGGAGGAGTTTATTGTTGCAGTGATAAGTGGAGAGAGAGCAGGAAGGGAGGCCTTGACAAAGCTGGAGGGGATGGGGTCAAGAGTGCAGGTGGCAGTTTTCATTCCTATGAGGAGTTCAGAGAGGTCAGTAGGGGCGACTGGGAAGAACTGAGACAGGGGTTGGCAGGTTAAGGGGGGGGGCAGGTGGTTTGAGGGGGAGCAGGTGCGGTGGTGGTTGAGCTGTTGTAGATGTTGTCAATTTTTGGATTAAAGTTGAATTGGTTTGGCCTGTTTTATGTACATTTACCTTATCGTACTAGAATCCGAGGTTCAAATCTTAGGTGTTTGTGTTGATTTGTCCTTTCTTCACAGTTCTCTTTGTAATTCATGTTAAAGCACATGCTGATATTCCCTGATGGCATTGTCCTGCAAATCATCATCCATCTATCACTAAAAGGAGCAGTGTGTGTGTGTGTGTGTGTGTGTGTGTGTGTGTGTGCGTGTCCCCGTGTGTGTGTGTGTGTGTGTGTGTGTGTGTGTGTGTGTGTGTGTGTGTGTGTGTGTGTCTGTATGTGCGCACGTCAAACTTTATTCTGAAGGGTCCCTGCCATTGTGGTTTAAAAAATGATCCCATTGAAAGCACATAATCAACTTTAAACAAAAATTACAAAGTTCTGAAACATCACGCCCATTGAATAATAAGAACAATAAATACCTTTTATCCGGACTTGGAGCTTAATGTCGTGGTTCCAAGGGTAACATTTTTATTCTTCAACGCCAGGAAGGACCCTTTGGAATAAAGAGTGATGGATACGGAAGGAGCACAGAAAAGTAGACATCATACTTTTCAAAACAATATTAATATAAAGTTCACAGAAGGAGTACACAAGCAACAACCACGATCATCATGAGGACAACAACAAGAGGAATGCGTTATGAAAAATTCTGCTTCATTTACTTTTTCACATGTTTCATGTCATTTTGTTACACGAGATACTTTTTCACATGTTTCACGTCATTTTGTTACACGAGATACTTTTTCACACGTTTCACGTCATTTTGTTACACGAGATACTTTTTCACATGTTTCACGTCATTTTGTTACACGAGATCCTTTTTCACATGTTCACGTCATTTTGTTACACATTATCCTTTTCACATGTTTCACGTCATTTTATTACATGAGATCCTTTTTCACATGTTTCACGTCATTTTGTTACACGAGATCCTTTTTCACATATTTCACGTCATTTTGTTACACGAGATCCTTTTTCACACGTTTCACGTCATTTTATTACATGAGATCCTTTTTCACACGTTTCACGTCATTTTATTACATGAGATCCTTTTTCACACGTTTCACGTCATTATATTACACGAGATCCTTTTTCACACGTTTCACGTCATTATATTACATGAGATCCTTTTTCACACGTTTCACGTCATTTTATGACATGAGATCCTTTTTCACATGTTTCACGTCATTTTGTTACACGAGATCCTTTTTCACACGTTTCACGTCATTATATTACATGAGATCCTTTTTCACACGTTTCACGTCATTATATTACATGAGATCCTTTTTCACACGTTTCACGTCATTTTATTACATGAGATGCTTTTTCACATGTTTCACGTCATTTTTTTACACGAGATCCTTTTTCACACGTTTCACGTCATTATATTACATGAGATCCTTTTTCACACGTTTCACGTCATTTTATTACATGAGATCCTTTTTCACATGTTTCACGTCATTTTGTTACACGATCCTTTTTCACATATTTCACGTCATTTTGTTACACGAGATCCTTTTTCACACGTTTCACGTCATTATATTACATGAGATCCTTTTTCACACGTTTCAAGTCATTTTATTACATGAGATCCTTTTTCACATGTTTCACGTCATTTTATTCCATGAGATCCTTTTTCACATGTTTCACGTCATTTTGTTGCACGAGATCCTTTTTCACACGTTTCACGTCATTATATTACATGAGATCCTTTTTCACATGTTTCACGTCATTTTATTCCATGAGATCCTTTTTCACATGTTTCACGTCATTTTGTTACACGAGATCCTTTTTCACACGTTTCACGTCATTATATTACATGAGATCCTTTTTCACACGTTTCAAGTCATTTTATTACATGAGATCCTTTTTCACACGTTTCACGTCATTTTATTCCATGAGATCCTTTTTCACATGTTTCATGTCATTTTGTTACACGAGATACTTTTTCACACGTTTCACGTCATTATATTACATGAGATCCTTTTTCACATGTTTCACGTCATTTTGTTCCCTGAGATCCTTTTTCACACGTTTCACGTCATTATATTACATGAGATCCTTTTTCACATGTTTCACGTCATTTTGTTCCCTGAGATCCTTTTTCACATGTTTCACCAGAACCAAAATCTAATCGGCTTGTTCTCGTCACCAACCCAACTCATCCACCAAGTTTTGTAAAACGTCGTTCACAACTTTTTTCGAGATATCGTGCTATATATCGTTTTTGGTCCAAGCACTCAATGGTGAATAATCACTTTTAAAAAATTAAAAACTTTCGGAACTGGATCCGGATTCAAATCTTCACCAAAATTGCAAAAATTATTCCTCGTCACACACACAACCTGTTCACCAAGTTTCGTCCGAATCCATCCACAACTTTTTGAGATATCGTGCTATAAATCGTTTTTTCCCGATCACTCAATTTTGAAGAATGACTTAAAAAATTCTCGGATCCACATCCAGAACCAGATCTTCACCAAACTATCCAGTCTGTCACATACCAACGCTCTCCACCAATTTTTTCCGAATCTGTCCACAATTTTGACATGTCATGTTCACAGACAAACATACAAATAGACAAACAAGCATATATAATCTGTAAATATATAATCTGTGAATATATAATCTGTGAATATATAATCTGTGAATATATAATCTGTGAATATATAATCTGTGAATATATAATCTGTGAATATATAATCTGTGAATATATAATCTGTGAATATATAATCTGTGAATATATAATCTGTGAATATATAATCTGTGAATATATAATCTGTGAATATATAATTAATCTGTGAATATATAATCTGTGAATATATAATCTGTGAATATATAATCTGTGAATATATAATTAATCTGTGAATATATAATTAATCTGTGAATATATAATCTGTGAATATATAATCTGTGAATATATAATCTGTGAATATATAATTAATCTGTGAAGATATAATCTGTGAATATATAATCTGTGAATATATAATCTGTGAATATATAATCTGTGAATATATAATCTGTGAAGATATAATCTGTGAATATATAATCTGTGAAGATATAATCTGTGAATATATAATCTGTGAATATATAATTAATCTGTGAAGATATAATCTGTGAATATATAATCTGTGAATATATAATCTGTGAAGATATAATCTGTGAATATATAATCTGTGAAGATATAATCTGTGAATATATAATCTGTGAATATATAATCTGTGAATATATAATCTGTGAAGATATAATCTGTGAATATATAATCTGTGAATATATAATCTGTGAATATATAATCTGTGAATATATAATCTGTGAATATATAATCTGTGAATATATAATCTGTGAATATATAATCTGTGAATATATAATCTGTGAATATATAATCTGTGAATATATAATCTGTGAATATATAATCTGTGAATATATAATCTGTGAATATATAATCTGTGAATATATAATCTGTGAATATATAATCTGTGAATATATAATTAATCTGTGAAGATATAATCTGTGAATATATAATCTGTGAATATATAATCTGTGAAGATATAATCTGTGAATATATAATCTGTGAATATATAATCTGTGAATATATAATCTGTGAATATATAATTAATCTGTGAATATATAATCTGTGAATATATAATCTGTGAATATATAATCTGTGAATATATAATCTGTGAATATATAATCTGTGAATATATAATCTGTGAATATATAATCTGTGAATATATAATCTGTGAATATATAATCTGTGAATATATAATCTGTGAATATATAATCTGTGAATATATAATTAATCTGTGAATATATAATCTGTGAATATATAATCTGTGAATATATAATCTGTGAAGATATAATCTGTGAATATATAATCTGTGAATATATAATCTGTGAATATATAATCTGTGAATATATAATTAATCTGTGAATATATAATCTGTGAATATATAATCTGTGAATATATAATCTGTGAATATATAATCTGTGAATATATAATCTGTGAAGATATAATCTGTGAATATATAATCTGTGAAGATATAATCTGTGAATATATAATCTGTGAATATATAATTAATCTGTGAATATATAATCTGTGAATATATAATCTGTGAATATATAATTAATCTGTGAATATATAATCTGTGAAGATATAATCTGTGAATATATAATCTGTGAATATATAATCTGTGAATATATAATCTGTGAATATATAATTAATCTGTGAATATATAATCTGTGAATATATAATCTGTGAAGATATAATCTGTGAATATATAATCTGTGAAGATATAATCTGTGAATATATAATCTGTGAATATATAATCTGTGAATATATAATCTGTGAATATATAATCTGTGAAGATATAATCTGTGAATATATAATTAATCTGTGAATATATAATCTGTGAATATATAATCTGTGAATATATAATCTGTGAATATATAATCTGTGAATATATAATTAATCTGTGAAGATATAATCTGTGAATATATAATCTGTGAATATATAATCTGTGAATATATAATCTGTGAATATATAATCTGTGAATATATAATCTGTGAATATATAATCTGTGAATATATAATCTGTGAATATATAATCTGTGAAGATATAATCTGTGAATATATAATCTGTGAATATATAATCTGTGAATATATAATCTGTGAATATATAATCTGTGAATATATAATCTGTGAATATATAATCTGTGAATATATAATCTGTGAATATATAATCTGTGAATATATAATCTGTGAATATATAATCTGTGAATATATAATCTGTGAAGATATAATCTGTGAATATATAATCTGTGAATATATAATCTGTGAAGATATAATCTGTGAATATATAATCTGTGAATATATAATCTGTGAATATATAATCTGTGAATATATAATCTGTGAATATATAATCTGTGAATATATAATCTGTGAATATATAATCTGTGAATATATAATCTGTGAATATATAATCTGTGAATATATAATCTGTGAATATATAATCTGTGAATATATAATCTGTGAATATATAATCTGTGAATATATAATCTGTGAATATATAATCTGTGAATATATAATCTGTGAATATATAATCTGTGAAGATATAATCTGTGAATATATAATCTGTGAATATATAATCTGTGAATATATAATCTGTGAATATATAATCTGTGAATATATAATCTGTGAATATATAATCTGTGAATATATAATCTGTGAATATATAATCTGTGAATATATAATCTGTGAAGATATAATCTGTGAATATATAATCTGTGAATATATAATCTGTGAATATATAATCTGTGAATATATAATCTGTGAATATATAATCTGTGAATATATAATCTGTGAATATATAATCTGTGAAGATATAATCTGTGAATATATAATCTGTGAATATATAATCTGTGAATATATAATCTGTGAATATATAATCTGTGAATATATAATCTGTGAATATATAATCTGTGAATATATAATCTGTGAATATATACTCAGAGGCAAAAATAGTGACATGGAATTTTTTCATTGGTAATCTTGTGAATGAATTTTTGGATTTGAACCAGAGAAAGAGTGTTAAAATGGTCGAAGAAACACAACCAAGCAGTTGTTGTTCGAATTGCACGAAATTTGCAAGGAGCATGACATATTCGAGAAAAATGGCCAGCAATGTTCACTTTAAAAGGCCAGACAACCAGACGCTTATCATTTCCACTCAATGCAGTCGAAAGAAGTCCAGAAGTCAGAAAAACACCTCTATTCATCGTTCTGGAACAAGTTCCACATGCCACGCCTCGGGGAAAATGACAGATGGAGAGCTATAGGTATGCTTCAGTCTGGTACCTCGCAGCGTGACGTTGTTCGTCGATTCAACGTCCATAGAAACACCATTTGGCACTTATGGCGACGTTTTCAGCAAAACAATCAAGTTATAGACCGTCCCGGTAGTGGCCGCCCACCAGTGACGACCCCACGTCAAGACCGATGGAATCGAACCACGCACCTCCGACACAGGTTCCAGCCAGCAACCCTTCCAGCCCGTACCATACCTGGCAACAGAGGTATATCTGCGAGAACAGTTCGACGACATCTACGCGTCTCCGGCATCCGTGCAAGACGCCCAGCCCGACGGCCAATTCTAACGCCAGAACATCGACGTCGACGTCTCCAGTGGAGCAGACCACACGTTGCTCGAGATGCGCAGCAGTATCTTAATCAGAACAATGTTAATGTGTTACCCTGGCCCGCAAGATCCCCTGATTTGTCACCCATTGAACACGTCTGGGATGAAATGGAGCGACGTTTACGACGTCATCCGAATCCTCCAACAACGCTGTAGGAACTCCGCCAAATCCTTCCTCGGATATGGAATGATCTTCCCCGGGACTTTCATCGACGTTTAGTGGCCTCAATGAGGCGAAGGTGCCAGGCTTGCATCAATGCACAAGGTGGACACACTCGCTACTGACCGTGTGAACTTGCTTGTGAACCCCCTCTTGTGTTGTGGCTCATTTGCATATGCCAGGTGCACTGTTCTCATGGACTGTTGATCGTTACCACACCTTGAAACATTTGTCTTTCCATGTAATAACATTTCATTCGCGGCAGTGAATGTTTAACACTGATTCTGTTTGTTGTTTGTGTGACACAACAACTTTTGCCTTTGAGTATATAATCTGCATCCACCTTCGGTGGCGGAGGTAATAACTAACGTAGGGGTTATGGGAATTAAAATCAATGAAAGACACAAATCTGGCGGAAACGCATCAATCACATCATTCTCAAATCTATAACAATCTTTAAAACAACAATCAAATCAATAACTTTCATCCACGACACAACACGACATAATATTCCATGAGATGCACCACACACATCATGTTCATCCACAACACAACACAACACCACATAATATTACATGAGATGCACTGCACACATCATGTTCATCCACAACACAACACAACACCACATAATATTACATGAGATGCACTGCACACATCACGTTCATGCACAACACAACACAACACCAGATAATATTACATGAGATGCAATGCACACATCATGTTCATCCACAACACAACACAACACCACATAATATTACATGAGATGCACTGCACACATCACGTTCATGCACAACACAACACAACATCACATAATATTACATGAGATGTACCACACACATCACGTTCATCCACAACACAACATCACATAATATTACATGAGATGCACAACACACATCACGTTCATCCACAACACAACATCACATAATGTTACATGAGATGCACCACACACATCACGTTCATCCACAACACAACATCACATAATATTACATGAGATGCACCACACACATCATGTTCATCCACAACACATCACCACATAATATTCCATGAGATGCACCACACACATCATGTTCATCCACAACACAACACCACATAATATTACATGAGATGCACTGCACACATCATGTTCATCCACAACACAACACCACATAATATTACATGAGATGCACAACACACATCATGTTCATCCACAACACAACATCACATAATATTACATGAGATGCACCACACACATCACGTTCATCCACAACACAACACCACATAATATTACATGAGATGCACAACACACATCACGTTCATCCACAACACAACACCACATAATAATTCATGAGATGCACCACACACATCATGTTCATCCACAACACAACACCACATAATATTACATGAGATGCACTGCACACATCACGTTCATCCACAACACAACACCACATAATATTACATGAGATGCACAACACACATCACGTTCATCCACAACACAACACCACATAATATTACATGAGATGCACCACACACATCACGTTCATCCACAACACAACATCACATAATATTACATGAGATGCACTACACACATCACGTTCATCCACAACACAACACCACATAATATTACATGAGATGCACAACACACATCACGTTCATCCACAACACAACACCACATAATATTACATGAGATGCACTACACACATCATGTTCATCCACAACACAACACCACATAATATTCCATGAGATGCACAACTCACATCACGTTCATCCACAACACAACATCACATAATATTACATGAGATGCACAACACACATCACGTTCATCCACAACACAACACCACATAATATTACATGAGATGCACAACACACATCATGTTCATCAACAACACAACACCACATAATATTACATGAGATGCACAACACACATCATGTTCATCAACAACACAACACCACATAATATTACATGAGATGCACTACACACATCACGTTCATCCACAACACAACACCACATAATATTACATGAGATGCACAACACACATCATGTTCATCAACAACACAACACCACATAATATTACATGAGATGCACTACACACATCACGTTCATCCACAACACAACACCACATAATATTACATGAGATGCACAACACACATCACGTTCATCAACAACACAACACCACATAATATTACATGAGATGCACTACACACATCATGTTCATCAACAACACAACACCACATAATATTACATGAGATGCACAACACACATCATGTTCATCAACAACACAACACCACATAATATTACATGAGATGCACTACACACATCACGTTCATCCACAACACAACACCACATAATATTACATGAGATGCACTCGATCTATCGAACTCTAACTGTGAGTTGAATTCCACTTTACATACCAAATCACTTACTTGTATCGAGTACAGGAACCTCATATCTTCCCCAGTATGTTCTATCTGATTCTCCATTACCGGTATATAAATGCTCATAATAATTCTAAAGAGAGTACTTGGACCTCAGGGACCTTTCTACAGATTGGACAAATTGGGTTTCTTCTTGGATTCCTGATTGTTAAATTAAGTGGAAACATGAACAGAATTGTGTTTGTTACTTTCACCTGAACCAGTGACACGTGATGCTCTTAACCCAGGTTCGAATCCCACATGCTGTCCTGTACTATATATCAGGAAGTCGATATGCTTCCTATTTAGGGATGGAATCGACACTCCATAAGTTTAATACAACATAAATCCTGACAAAAATCTACCAAGATACAAATTTATAAACTTCATTACTGGTACCTTCTGGTCATCTGCGGAGGATTTCAACAATCATGGAACTCTTGGCGAGCATCGCTGAACTACAAAAACGACAGATACCCCCAAAATTGCCTGTTTACAGTACAGTTTTGGGGGTGGCGGTTGGGGGCTTCATGGTGCAAGACACCCCCAAAATTCGTCTTATTCTTCACCGACAGCCTATCTCAAAATAAGTTAAAGCTCAGTACTTGGTTTAAACACGAATCCATTGCATTTTTACAGTAAAAAGGCACATGACTTCTCCAAAGCTTCATAAACGGAAAGGATTCAACAAAGTAGGCAGAGCTGCACACCTGCTGTATTTTAAATGAAGGGAAGGAATATTTGGGTTGGCGTTAAAACACCTGTCAATCAGTCTGACGTGGGCGTTCCCTGAGTGACTCATTTGTCCGAATGCAAAACACACCCACCTACCATATTCATGTGTTGTGGTTAACCCTCTCAGGACCAAATTAATAATAACTGCAGGAAAAATCTGATATTTGAGGAAAATGATCCAATGGGAAGGTTATTTACGATTTTATGGAAATTTTTTATGTGACCGTTACATGCATGCAGTGCATTATGGGATGTTGCATGTTTGCAACATTGGTCCGATTGGGAATTTTACAATGAATAAAACAGGTCTTATGAAGTTTGAATTTATTAAAAGTGTGGTCATCATATTCAGTGAAACGGTCTTTTACATGTTCAGGACAGTAGTTAAGTCTGTATTATGGATCAATAACATAATAAGAAAGCAAAATCAAAAGTTCAGTCATGCCCTGAAATTTACTTTTTCGTGTGATACTCTAAGTAACAGTTTTTGTCCTTTGTAAAGCACAACAGCACTTTGCACTTTTGGCAGGCCATTTGTGTGTAACCCTTGCTGCACAGCCTGCATCGTCCACGTTTTTCAGCATGGGTAGGAAAGTGATCGAGTCGATCGAGCCTGACATCAGCAGAAGGTGCGACGGTTCTCTGCTGTGGTGGTAGAGGCGGGGTGGGTGGAGGACTACCATCTTCCAAAGAGGGTCTTCCTCTTTTTCTACTGCTTCCGTCAGCGTATTTCCCTACTTTGATAAGTGCGTCTGCCACTTCGGCGCGGAAGTCGAGAAGTGGCATATACTTCTGCTGTTTCTGGTTGAGGTGACGCCGGTAGAGGAGCCAGCCATTGACCAGAGATAGGTCAATCAAATAGTACAAAATACGCAGATACCAACGGCGTGGGCGAATACCAATCCGATAAAGCGCCATGAGCATGTCTGCCAAGTCCACCCCACCCATGTTGGCATTGTAGACCTTGACAAGGTGGGGTCTGTCCACCTCAACAAAGTCCTTCTTTACTTTTGACCACCTTCTGCATTTATCCACGGGATCCGGCCCAATGTAGGATGATGTCAGCAATACTGCCTTATTGTCATACCACTTGACAATGGTCAATCCTGTGGTTGTTTCATATTTGACGTCAAACGAGCCACGCCCAGCTTTACCCAGTTCCTTGTCAGTTTTGAGGACACACCCACGCAAGCGGTTGCGGTTTATAGTAGCAACTGCTAGAATCCCCATTTTCTTCAATTCCACAAGTAGTTCAGGTGAAGTAAACCAGTTGTCGAAAAAACACTTGTAGTTCAGTCCTTTTGGTATCTCTGCTAGAAGACGCAGTACTACTTCTCCACCCACACCTAATCCACGTTCATTCGCCACAGTCCCTTTGCCAGTATAGATTTCAAAGTCATAGTTTATTCCACTCACACCTGCCCTAGTGAAAACCTTTATCCCCCATTTGTGCGGCTTGTTTTTACCTTCGCAAAAGCGGAAGGTTATGTTTTGATCGCTGTGTATTTATTTGTATGTCTGTGTGTGTGTGTGTATGTTATTCGCATAACTCAAAAAGTATTCAACCGAATTGCATGAAATTTGGTGGGATGATTGGTTATTATACGGGACACATTTGATTAGATTTTGGGAGCAATCGGGTCAAAGGTCAAGGTCAAGGTCACGAAAAGGTCAAAATCGTCTTTTTACCATAGCGCGGTCAATTTGTGTCCAATTTGTATGAAACTAATGCCAAAATGCTTTGCTACACAGATCTTGTAGTCTTTTATTTTGGCAACAAAAGTAGCTGCGGCGAAGGTATGTGCTCTACCGAGTGCCCGTTCTAGTTTATGTATTGTTTCATGCTACTTCTGCCTTTGAAAGGGATCATTTGTTCGTCGATTGAGTTGTTTTCTTCTGGTGCCACTTTCAAACAGTTTGCACGAACCTTCTCGAGTACTGGACGAACCTTGAACAACGGATCGTAACCAGGGTCACCTTTTTTTTTCAAATTGGTATTGTCGTTCATATGGATATAGGTTCTAAGGTGGTCAAATCTTTTTCTGCTCATAACTCCTGCGACTGCTTCATAACGCGTAGTTTTTCGCCAGTACATGTGATAAGACGGCATATGTACTACAGTCATCATAATGTGCATGCAAATAAATTGCTCCATTTCAGCAGGAGTACTTTTCAGTTCTGGGGCATTCTTCATAACTGCATACAGGTTGGATTGTTCAGCTATAAATTCAAATACAGATTCGTCCATGAAATGGTCAAAATACCACTTTGGACTGGGTATTTCGTCTGGCGGAGGAGAAAATGCGTGTCCCCGGAATGTTGAATCTACATCAGCCTCTGGGGGTTTCCTTTGCCTCCAGATAAATTCTTTGTTGACTCGAGCTGGTACTGGCTGGAGTTCTTCTTCATTATCTTCATTGTCATTGACTCTGACTCGGTGGACTTGATGGATTTCAATATCTAGATGACTCGGATCAGCTCTTGCCATTTGTTCCAATGCTTCGTCATCAAGGCTAGCATCTGAGTTGTCTGTTGCGCCATTTTCGTCGAAATCAGGATAAGCATCTTCATCGTCTGGCAAGGATTCATCGTCAGAAATGGCACCATCAGGAAGACAAACCATCTCAATCACCTCATCCGTCGTATATCTTCGTCGGCCAGCCATGATACCAATTATAAAGCCTGCAAGAACAAACAACAATGTCAGAAACACTGCCCGGAATGAATACTCTTGGGTACCGAATTGCCGGGGGGGTTGGAAAATGATGCCCTGAATAATAATTTTATAGAGATTATGCCCTGAATAATTCCCTTTAGTAATTAACAAACATAGGGGAAAAGAAAACCACCATATAATACATTGTAATACACAACACATGCAATCCAAAACAATAAACACATGACATCAATTGTTACCTGTATGGGCAAATGTTGCATATTTACAACATCAAAATACACCAACCCCCTAGGAATATAACCAACTGATATTATATTTCTTAACTCACATCTACTTTATCTATACATATTCAAGATTTCTCTTATACAGTATTGCGTTCAATAATGCAGATGATTCTTATGAAACTTACCTGAAACAGAAGCCTACAAAATCACCGATCCGGCAAGTATGGTGGCCGACATATTCAATGTAAGATAGACCAGCCACCTGGCGAGTTGCCTGGAAGCTGTCAGTTGCAATCCTGCAACAAAGTCCCGCACTGGCACCTAAACGTTTAGAAACACTAAAAACTAGAACGGGCACTCGGTAGAGCGCATACCTTCGCCGCAGCTACTGTTCTGTACTTGGTAAAAATACGATTTTGACCTTTTCGTGACCTTGACCTTGACCTTTGACCCGATTGCTCCCAAAATCTAATCAAATGTGTCCCGTATAATAACCAATCATCCCACCAAATTTCATGCAATTCGGTTGAATACTTTTTGAGTTATGCGAATAACATACACACACACACACAGACATACAAATAAATACACAGCGATCAAAACATAACCTTCCGCTTTTGCGAAGGTAATAAAAATGCAAATACTGGCAATTAACTAATTGGCAATGTTGCAAATTTGCAACGCCTGCCCGGAAAGGGTTCCATGGAAGAGTATTGCTGTCTTTATTTAATAAATAGCCATGGGTGGGCTGACGATCATCTCCTTGATTTCAGACCTCTGTTGATTTTGGAGGACACTCCTGATGCAGTGATACACAATCAAGAAATCGAAGACTGAGCAAGCGATCTTGCGGAGCATTGAGTAGAAGGACTGTATCGGGTTTGAGAGCAATGTGTTGGTAAACAAGCGTTACGCCTAGGTCCCCCGTCGGGGAAGTGATGTGAGTTGACAAAGTGGAACACGCAGAAAACATGCTATGATATGATATTTCGCTCACAAGGGTCAGACATACATGGAGGCGGCCATCTTGGATTTTAACGTGGCGACCCAATTTTCAATAGCGTTCTTCCTTATGCCTAGATACACCCACACACCAGAGGTACTTCGCTTATTTTCAAGATATTTCGCTCACAAGGTTCAGACATATATATGGTGGCGGCCGTCCTGGATTTTGACGTGGTGACCCACTTTACAATAGCGGTCTTCCTTATGCCGAGATACACCCACACACCAAATTAGAAGTTGGTACTTCGCTTATCTTTCAAGATATTCTTCTCACAAGATTGAGACATACACGGCGGCGGCCATCTTGGATTTTGACGTGGCGACCCAATTTTAAACAGCGTTATTCCGTGTGCCTAGATACACACACACACCAGATTAGAAGTTGGTACTTCGCTTATTTTTCGAGATATTTCGCTCACAAGGTTCAGACATATATATGGTGGCGGCCATCTTGGATTTTGACGTGGCGACCCAATTTTCAATAGCGTTCTTCCTTATGGCGAGATACACCCACACACCAAATTAGAAGTTGGTACTTCGCTTATTTTTCAAGATATTCATCTCACAAGGTTCCCTCGTGAGATGGATGGACTTGGTGGGACCTCTGCCCCCCTCGCGGGGGTTCACCCACCTCCTCACCATGGTGGACTGCACCACACGGTGGCCGGAGGCCGTGCCATTGGTGGCAACGTCTGTGGCTGATGTGGTGCAAGCCTTCATCGCCACTTGGGTTGCCCGGTTCGGTGCCCCCTCGGACATCTCATCCGACTGCGGCCCCCAGTTCACCTCGGAGCTCTGGGGCGCGGTGGCGCAAGGGCTCGGCGTCCAACTGCACCGCACCACGGCCTACCACCCCCAGGCCAATAGCCTGTGCGAGCGCTTTCATCGCTCGATGAAGGCCGTGCTCCGGGCCAGCCTCAGCGACGGCAGCTGGGCCGACAGGCACCCCTGGGTCCTGCTGGGCCTCAGGATGGCGCCCAAGGACAACCTGCGCACGTCCTCGGCGGAGCTGGTCTTCGGGCAACCACTGCGGGTACCGGGCGAATTTATCCCCGACTCCACGGCTCCTTGGTCCGCGGCACAACAGCGCTCCCCCCTGCAGGAGACCGCCCGGAGGTTCGCCCCGGTGCCGAAGGCACACCACGGTTGCCCATCCTCCCACGTCGCCCCGGAGCTTCGCACGGCAGAGTACGTCTTCGTCCGGCACGACGCTCACCGGGCACCGCTACGGCCCCCGTACGACGGGCCCTTCCGCGTGCTGGAGACTGGGGACAAATATTTCACCGTCGACATCGGCGGTGCCCCGGATCGTATCTCAGTGGACCGCCTCAAGCTGGCCCACCTTGATCTGGACCACCCCCCACAAGCAGCTCTGCCTCTGTGTCGAGGCCGCCCCCCGTCGGTCAGAACCACGGCACCCCCCCAGCCCTGCTGTCCTGCTACCCCCCAGCCCTGCACGCATCGCCAGGGGGCGATTTGGCCGGGTCATCCGGCTTCCCCGCAAGCTCACCCTTCAGGTGCGCGGGAATTCTGGGGGGGCGCGTGTGGCGGGCACAAGGGGCAATAATTCCGCGCACCAGTGGGTGGCGCAAGTGTCCAGGTGGGGAACTAAAATGCATGCCCCGCCTTTCGACCGATCGGTCACGCCCGGGGGCAAGGTGTGGCCTCGGGACATATATGCGGGCTCTAAGCTCGAGCCCGCCCAGTGTTGAAGTGCGAGCTCTGAATAAAGACTCTTGTTGTATCAATGCGTTGTGGCCTACCTCTCTGGCAATCGAGTCGTGTGTGCACAGCACCACATTATAATTGTTTAACCATGAAGAAAGAAGAGTTTAGAAAAATGAATATGATAAGAAGTTATAAACATCAATTATACTAGGACGTGCCCGTACGTGGGTGCCCGTTCCTTGCCAAAAAAAAAAAAAAAAATGTCTTCGCCCATGCATGCATGGGCGTGCCCATGGGCCCATGGACGTGCCCGTAAGTGCGTGATGTGACCGTACAATGAATGTATCGTCCCGACGCCGCAGCTCGGATGGCGCTGCAGTTAATCGGGCCTGTATCGGCAGAGTTATTATAAACGTGTACTACAATCGATCATACCTTACAGCGTCTGCTCGCCACGTTCAGCATCAGTACGTCGTCACTATGACTATCCGTAAGTCCGGAAGTGACGTCCTCATTTGACTGTCCGGAGGGTCGCATATCGCAGTTACGATGAATCGCAAATTAGTTTTAATTAGTTTTAAAACATAGTTTAACACCAACATAGCGCCAACATAGTTTGCCAACGTGAAATAAATGAATACGCTCTCAAATGTGCCGTCCGAGGCAGAGTCTGTTCGCCACGTTCGGCACACGTGATAGCTCGCTGCTCTCTGATTGGTTGAATCGTTTTTTGGACATAGCTCGGTAACTACTTCTCCGATTAATATGAAACCTTGAAAAGGCACATCCTCAGGTCCCCAGCAATATACCTGGCAAGTTTCAAGTATATCGGACCCGTGGTTGTCGAGAAACAGCGGCCACAGACAAACAAACACACAGACACACACACAGACACACACACAGACACACACACAGACACACACACAGAGATTACTGGAATTATAGATAGATACAGAGGAGGTGAATAAGAAGGCATGAGGAGCTTTTGATGATAAGAGGTTTCTTTTAGAAAATGGATTTGATAGTCTCCCTTATGGTTATAAGTGTTAAGATAAATATAAGTGACAAGCATAATTGTTAAGATATACAGTCACGTGAAAAAGTAAGTACACCCCATGTAAAGTTTTGACTTTTTCAACGTACAGCTATTTGATCTTCATTTCAACAATATTGATAGATAAAGGTGATATAATATAACAAATATCATGAAACATTTACATTTTGCAGTCCATTGTATAAATTAAATAAACATAAATGCAAATTTTGCATGTGGAAAAAGTAAGTACACCCCTACATTTATCACTACTTCAAATACCTAAAATTAGAATCAGGTGCACCAGCTCAGGTGCAAATGATTAGAACATTGTTAGAGAGGATCTTGGAGGAACCTGTCTTATTTAAACCTCAGACATTTAGTTTGGTTTGCTCTTTGTTGTTGAAGTGTGTGGCGTCACCATGCCTCGATCAAAAGAGCTCTCTGAGGCCTTCAGAAAGAAGGTTATAGATGCCTACGAGTCTGGGAAGAGATTAAAAAAGATCTCCAAACAATTTGAAATCAATTATTCGACTGTCCGGAAGATCATCTTCAAGCGGAGAAGATTCCAAACAACTGCCAACTTGTTCAGGCCAGGCCGCCCCAGCAAGTTCAGCCCAAGAGCAGACCGCAAGATGTTGAAAGAAGTCTCCAAGAACCCCAGAATGTCTTCACAGGACCTACAGGTAGCTCTTGCCACTGTTGATGTCAAAGTGCATGAGTCTACCATTAGAAAGAGGCTGCACTAATTTGATCTGCATGGGAGGTGTGCCAGGAGGAAACTTTGCTGTCCAGAAAGAACATCAGGGCAAGACTAAAGTTTGCCATTGAACACCTCGGCAAAGACCAGCACTTCTGGAACAATGTGCTCTGGATAGATGAGTCAAAGGTAGAGCTATTTGGCCACAGTACCAGAAGACATGTTTGGCGAAAACCAAAGACCGCATTTGACCACAAGAACCTGATACCAACTGTAAAGCATGGTGGTGGAAATATTATGGTTTGGGGCAGCTTTGCTGCATCGGGGCCTGGGCAGCTCACCATCAAAGAATCCACTATGAATTCTTCATTGTGCCAGAGGGTGCTTGAGGATAATGTGAGGCCATCTGTCAGAAAGTTGAAGCTCAACCGAAGGTGGACCATGCAACATGACAATGACCCTAAACATACCAGTAAATACACCAAGGAATGGCTGAAAAGAAAGAAATGGAGGGTTCTGGAATGGCCAAGTCAAAGCCCGGATCTAAATCCCATCGAGATGTTGTGGGGGGATTTGAAACGAGCTGTGATGCAAGAAACCCCTCAAACATCGCACAGCTGAAAGAATTCTGCATGGAGGAGTGGGCAAAAATTTATCCCAGTCGATGTCAGAGACTGGTAGACAGTTATAAGAAACGCCTACTTGAGGTTGTTTCTGCCAAAGGGGGCAATACCACCTATTCGAGCCAAGGGTGTACTTGCTTTTTCCACTTGCGAAATTTGCATTTATGTTTATTTAAATTTTACAATGGACTACAAAATGTAAATGTTTCATGATATTTGAAAAATATTTGTGAAATTTGTGAAAATTTTACAATGGACTATATCAAATAGCTGTATGTTGAAATATGTTGAAAAAGTCAAAACATTACATGGGGTGTACTTACTTTTTCATGTGACTGTATGGACAGATGACAGAACCTGAGTTGCTGTTTTGTCATGGTTTACACCAATCATAATACAAACAATTATTTTGCACAATGTATTTCTAATATACGTTATATTCCAATTTATAAACAATTGAAGTTGAAGATATAAGTTGAATTTTTTTTTTGGAAACATTTTCAAAAAAAGACCCTTCGGGCATGCACACCAGAAGGTGCATACAAGAAGATTGGTACGATTTCCAAAAAGTTTGAGGGAGTAGTCCAGTGACAACACAACACAGACACTGCACAGATATATATGGTGTTTGGAATGAAAATATAGAGATATTGAGTTTAAAGCAGAGTGAGGAAATAACGTGATGGTTTCCATCCATGACATTCGAGGATTCCCCATTTGTAGTGTCGCCATTGACTGGATATAGCAACATTCAGAACGAGTACATTTTTTTTGTCCAAGTCCTTCACGAATCTACTGTCCATGCCTGAAGTCAAAAAAATTAGCACTTACATTATTTTCTAACTGTTAACTTGTATCGCCACCCAGGTCATGATGTCCTCTTCAACTAAGGCATCAAACAAGCTCAGCTTCGCTGTTGTTGGACTATCAGTCTTGTTTTGTATACATAGTCTCGGCTCGTGGAAGTGTTGGGACGCAGAACAGATCAGGACACAACATAACAAAAGGTCTTCATTAACTGTTTTAAACTATATTTAAAACTTCTGTATGACTCAGTCACAAGGAAGCATGATGTATCGGTGTCAACATGAATCATGTATCGATTAATTATTCGTTGATATTGTTATGAATTTGGGGTAGAGTAATATCTATGTCCAGGTAGATCTGCATAGGGAGGTGCTCGACCATTGTGATAGGGAATCTAGATGTAATAGATTCTGCAGCCCTAATGTCGGATTAAGCTTGTGTCTTTGTCCCTGTTACGAGGGGGCGGGAATGCTATTTAGTACAGGGATTATGGGTAAAATTCCCTTGTTTGTCGTTCCCTCTGTGAGCATCCCAGTGTCCCTTATGGCAATACATCCCACAGACATTAGATAGGCCCATTAGCGCAACACACATTAAATAATTTCCCCGCCATCACAATGACTTTCGAAGAACCAACAAGCAACAGCCACGCCCAGGAGAACGTGTGATTGGTTGGGGTAAGAAGCTGGCCACTGATTGGTGAAAGGAAGCGGCACACTGATTGGACACCGACCGTTGACACTTCGGCCAATCAGTGCGGAAGGCGCCAAAACACTACTTCAAAACAGGTCGCTGGTTGGAGGACAAGCGCCGGTGATGTCAGAAGGTGCGAAAGACCACAAAGAAACAAGGCACTGGTTGGGAGAGAGAAAGGGCTGACGTCACACCGCGAGTGACAAAATGACTCGCTCGCCGGCATTTTGCTTTCTTCTCGTTTTGGCCTTTTCCCTGCCCTTTTTGGCCTTTTTCATTTATCACACAAAAAATAAAAAAAATCAAACAGACCCACAAAACATATAATAAGGGCTGAGGTAGACAAGATGGGGAGAGAAGGGGGAAGCACACAAACACAACATTTGAGAGCAGGGACATCGCAGGGGTTTAGTTATTACCGGCGTTCTTTTCCTGTCCCGACACCATATTGAATAAACAACCATTGTATTATTTTCCCAACCAATTTTAATCCCGTTTTCGTTTGTGAGTTATTTTCCAAGGGTGAACACATCGTCGGACCGTCAGGTAAGCCGCGGCATTCTCCCCTAACCCCCCTGTCTCGTGGATGAGCCACCATATAATTGGATAATGCCTCGTTAAGCTCGATTCCATCCGTGGACATCTGTCTTCACAGAGCCGTCCGCATGACAAATGGTATTCAGGAGTGGGATTTGAACCCTATAGAATAAAACTGGTGTCAAGGAGTGTGGAGAATTTGAAATGAATTTTTTAAAATAGTTGAGGCGATAAATTTTCTTAGTCGATTGGAGTCGGAAAAGACGCGAACGGTGCATTGCTCAATTAAAATTTTGATTTTTCTGAGGAAAAATACACGAGCCGGAGACGCGTTAGAAAACAGCGAAATGGTGGACGTTGAATTGAGCTCGCATGAGGGAAATGCCGACGGGAGCCTTGGAAGTGAGTCGGAGGTAGATATGGGGGGAGGGGGGGGGGGGGGTGGAGCATAGTAATGGAACCTTCTCCGCCGTAGAGACGGGTCCGATAACTTTCCAGACCATATTCTTTCTATTGAAGGCCCAAGGCCCATTATGAACGAATGGAAAACAACTTGGATGCCCATCATGAAAAAATTATGGGGATAATAGGGGGAGGTAGTGAACAAAGGAAAGCCCAGATTAAAGAAACGAAAACCCCAGGTGAACAAACGAATGAATTAAAAAAAGAACAAAAGAATGGTTCACACGGGGCACAGGAGAAGCCAAGGATGGCAGAAATTCTATCTGAACGAGGGGAGTTAAATGGGACAATGGAAGAGTGTGCGGCCCATGCTGATGTGCATGGGGCTCAGGAGCGGGGATTTGCATCGGGAATGGCAATTGAATTAACATGTGAAGGAAATTTGGAAGGGAATGGGGAAGGTATAAATTTAAATGGGGAAAATTTGATTGCGGCATGTGTGGAGGTAGATGGGGAGGGCCCACAGGTGAATGGGGAATGTGAAAATTTTAATGGGGAATGTGAAAATTTTAATGGGGAATGTTTGTTACATATGGGCCTGGGAAGTTGTCGGGGCCGGGTGGATGTCACAACACCCCAACCGGGGGATGGATTTGAATCCTTGCTGTGCCAGGGCGATGGTTCATAGCAAGAGGGGGGTAACAATAAGCGGGGTCCAAGTAATGGAACCGGATTGGGTGTTTAATGATGGAGGCCTGTGGGGGCCAGAACTGATTGGGAATGTGAATGATGAGCATGATTTGATCAAGCGGCTGGAGACCTGGGACAATAGCATGAAGGTAGAGTATGACCAGGCCCAAAGGAGTTTGGGGGATGAGGTGAGTCGGTCCGAGGAGGCGGTTGAGGTCACCGAGGGGACCCTCACCATGGATAACGATTGGGAACAAGAGGCTCTGAAATTGGGTAACCAGCAGGGGGAGTGTGTTTGCTCCGAACTGGTTTTTGACCTTGGAGGATCGGCTGACAGAGCCTCGGAAAATTTGGTCCCGGTAGGGAATGTGGAATAGCTGCAGGGAGGGGCAGAACAACCTGAGTTGTTACCTGCAGCTGCGGTTTGGCACAGGAGATAAAAATTGTTCAAAGGAAATTTAAAATTAAATGGAAATGGGAATGTGATTTGGAACAGCCTTGGTGGGAGTTGGTCCCCGGGCTATGGAATATGGACCAGGAGAGGTCATTGGGGATGGCCTCTGGCAAAAGTTGCCCCTTTGGAAATTTGGTGATGCCAGACAGCTGGGGGGCTATGCTGGCGAGATTTGGACGTGGGGTCCAGTCATGGGTGTCGTGGTATGACCTGGGCCCCACGGGGGGTCTGGTGGTGTGTGGCGTCCCTTGTCCATCGGGGCGCCACCCGAGCGAGTGGCTCGGGCTGGAAAGGTCACCAGACCCTGGTGGGGGTTAAGACCTCCAGGGGGTTCGAGGTGGTTTCTCAGGTACCTCGGATGGTGTATTATGAGGACCACAAGGGAGAGGTGTTGTGGGTCGCGCTTTGGTGGTGGCATCACGGACGGCCAACTTGGGCCTGATGTGGTGACCACCCGGGCATGCGGCCTGAGACCCTCTCCCTGAGACTCTGGGACAGCCAGCATGTGGTGACCTGCCATGCTGTGCTGGTCTATGGACGCGAGTCGATCTGCATGGACAGGGATGGACATAGCCCACTGGACAACCATTGGGGCATCTGTGGAACATGATGGGGGTGATAATTATCTTCCACAGATGTTCCGTTATGATTTGTGGACTCTTGGCTTGGGAAGAGAGCCATGGGAGTGTTGATTGGAATTGGTAACGTGCCGAGCATATGGGCAATGCTCGGCTGGCATGTGTATGGAGAAGCACCCTTCTTTGGTGAGTTTAGTAAAATGTGAAAAATGTTTGGCATGTGTAATCTGAGGGTCAGATGCACATTTAAGGGTGAATTTTGTGAAGAGAAATGGTGGACACTGCACAGTGGTACCATTATATTGATCCAAGTGTGTTCGACCAAAGTGTTGGAGGCTGGGATAAAATTGATAGGGTAGAAGGACACAGCCTTCAACTGGTTATGGGGGCGACTGTGCCAACATTTGGGATGCGGGGTCATGGGGATGGAGTTGGGGGCCTGGGTGTCAACGTGGTGCTATGGGTGTCCGAGGTGTGTGGACCATGTCTTCTGTGTGGGTCTCCTGGTGGAGCATGGCTGTCGACTGGACCTTGGCGTGGTCAAGTGTGGGTGGGCACAGGGGGGCTGCAGTTGTGTGGACTGGGGGATGAGAGCGGCATAGGTGACGGGAGGATGGATGCCACGCACTTCGACCGTCTCCCCCAGGGCCGAGGTTGTGTGAGTGAGTGTTGTTGGCAGCAGGTGCTCACCACATTGGCCAGCTGGGGCTAGTGCAGCTGTGTTCCTCGCAGGGGGGCCGAGGGATGGATGGTGGGTCGCACCTTTATGGACGCGCATGGGCCATGTTGGCGTTTCGGCTGCTCAGCTTGTCCCGATGACCCTTGCATGGTAGTGGTGCGGAGCTGTCGTAGCCACATGAAGTTGTGTAGTGATAATCACCGTTGGATGCGGATCCACATACCTGCCAGTGTAGTAGGGAGAAAAGTGCAATTTGGAGAAATTTGATTGGTTCAATGATAAATTTTGGGATTTTGAGGGTGGATGGTGCTTTGGACCTGACCAACCGGCAAATACCTGTACATCAAGGTAGGGGTAAGGCCTTGATGGTTACTGTCCCAGGCTTCAGGACTTGCTTGTTAAACTGGGGACATGTAATTTGGAGTTGGGGGCGGGTGAGAGTGATGACATGGTCGGTGAGGGGGATGGAATGTGTGCCACACCGAGTCTTGTGGATGGCGTTTGTTTTTGTGTTGTGGTTATGTGTTTTTATGTGATCATGGAGAATGGAAACTGAGAATGAGTGGTGATTATTGTGTTGGAAATGGAAATATGTGATTTAAATGTGAACGGGGATTTCACACAATGGCAGGCCATGGCAACTCTTTGTACCATCTCTGGAAATGTGTTGGGAAATTGAATGGCAGCGGAAGAGGAAATGTGTTTTGGGGATTTCGTGGGTGGGGAAGGTGGGCGTGTCCGCAGGTATATATCAAGCTCTGAGGAGTGATGCCTGCGGCCCCCCTCTGCGGCAATTACCCCTGACAGCCAGTGGTATCTGGAAATTGGAGCTCGTCAGTGGAGGGTCTGTTTGGGCGCCCTGGGGTGGAAGACTCCCGGTGACCTGTGGAGGTGCACAGCAGCAGGAGGTGGAGACCCCCTTGTGTGTGGCCTTGTGTATGGAGACCCCCACCGGCGGGGTAACGGCGGAAAGGCAATGGGGGCAATAAATTTGTAAGTCGAGTGACTTGTGTTTGGACTGCGGGCACCACAGCCTGAAGCGCCCCACCATCTTGATTTTGTGGTACCTCCCCGCTGCCTAGTAGAAATGAACGCACACACAAATATGACATCTATGCCATGGTCCTGTAGGGGGTGAAATAAGTGCTTGGTAATGATTTAGTCTCTTAATGATTTTTGGAATGTGTATGAGTGGTTAAGGGTTTGTGTTGAATGAATGTGGGCGAAATCCACCGAGCCATGTCACTCACCAGTAACACCAGGACAGGGCCTGCAGAAATTTAGGGGTGCATTGAGATGGCCCCACAGGTGAGGTTGCATCTTATGGCATCCACCAGGGGACGCGGTCTGTAGACTGGGGTTGTACAAATGTTTTCGAGTTTTTGAAAGTTTTGAATTTTGCAAGTTTAGCTGAGGCTAAGTTTGTGGTTAAGGTTGTTTTGCATGTTGTTTGTTTCCTCCCACCACAGGAGCAACCAATGAAAATCATTATAAATATTTGACCACATGATTGTTAAGGGGATTAGCATGTTAAGGAGAACAGGTTGGTAGCTCCGGCTCACTTCCGACAGCCCTCCTGCTTTATTTCATGGGCTAATTAAGTGTGAGACAGTAAGTGTTAATGCTGGAATGGTGGCGCCTGCAGTGAACCTTGCAGGGGCTACGGTTCCAGGGGGGTTGGGGCAGAGGAATATCTAGATCCAGGTAGATCTGCATAGGTAGGTGCTCGACTTTCGTGATAGGGAATCTAGATGTAATAAATTCTGTAGCCCGAATGTCGGATTAAGCTTGTATCTTTGTCCCTGTTATGAGGGGGTGGGGCATTCTAATTAGTACAGGGATTATGGGTAAAATTCCCTTGTGTGTCGTTCCCTCTGTGAGCATCCCAGTCTCCCTTATGGCAATACATCCCATAGACATTAGATAGGCCCATGAGCGCAACACACATTAAATAATTTCCCCGCCGCCACAATGAATTTGGAAGAATCAACAAGCAATAGCCACGCCCAGGAGAACGTGTGATTGGTTGGGGGTAAGAAGCTGGCCACTGATTGGTGAAAGGAATGTGGAAGGAAGTGGCACACTGATTGGCCACCGACCATTGACACCATGGCCAATCAGTGCAGAAGGCGCAAAAACACTACTTAAAAGCAGGTTGCTGGTTGGAGCACAGGCGCCGGTGACGTCAGAAGGCGTGAAAGACCACAAACAAACGAGAAACTGGTTGGGAGAGAGAAAGGGCTGACGTCACACCGCGAGTGACAAAACAACTCGCTCGCCGGCATTTTGCTTTCTTCTCGTTTTGGCCTTTTCCCTGCCGGACCTCTTTTTCTCTTTGCTGCCTCGTGATTCCGCCCCCTCGACCACTTACCATTTTTCGCCACCTTCGCCCTCGACTCTCTCTCTCTCTCTCTCTCTCTCTCTCTCTCTCTCTCTCTCTTCCCTGTTGAAAACTTTGGGTGCATCGTGGTTCCGGGCCGAGTCCAGGAAGACGTGGACGGATCCAGGCATGGCCGGAGGAGCAAGCTGACACGACCCGTTCGAGTCGCGCGGAAGGCCTGTGGTGCGCCGGCCGACGGGAGCAGGGTGAATGGGTGGCTCAGTGGGGCCGAGCAGCGTGTGAAAGGGGCCGCACCGAGGCCTTTCTTTTCGCCCACACCAGTGCCATGGCGGGCTTGTAGTCTTGAGGCCTGTACGACGTGCTCATCCCTGACCGACCCGACACTGCAAACAGATAAGACGCACCACAGAACACAACGAAACGGTTATTTCATTAATTCATTCCTGTGTGGTGTATTTGAAATCTGTGCGGGGATGTCCCGATATAGGGGTTTAGTTATTACCGGCGTTCTTTTCCTGTCCTGACACCATATTGAATAAACCCTTGTATTATATTCCCAACCAACTTTAATCCCGTTTTCGTTTGTGAGTTCTTTTCCACGGGTGAAGACATCGTTGGACTGTCAGGTAAGCCGCGGCATTCTCCCCCAACACCACCCCCCTGTCTCGTGTATGAGCCGCCATAGAATTGGATAATGCCTCGTTAAGCTCGATTCCATCCGTGGACGTCTGTCTTCACAGAGCCGTCCGCACGACAATATTTTCGAAACAGGATAAACTGCCAAAGATGCCAATGATTTCCTTTACAGAAATGACTCCTATTAAATGAGTTTATGATTCAGTGCAGATCAACTATTCAAAATATTTGACTTCTTTATAGGTATAGGAATAGATTTTCAAGGTGTTCAAGGTGTAGAGACAATATTATTGAAAAATATATTTAACTTTTCATATAATAATAATAATAATAATAATAATACATTAATTTTATATAGCGCTTTTCAAGAAGCCCAAAGGCGCTTTGACAGAGTACAAAAAACAAGTGCAAAAAGACAAAAATCAACAGGTAAATAATCAAAGCAAAAGGAAGGAGAAGGAGAAGAGATAGTCAGGGGTTAAATGCTGTGGGTTAAATGTTGAATGCAGTGTTGAACATGAGGGTCTTGAGTGTTGTTTTGAATGTGGTGAGTGAGGAGGAGTCTCTGATGGTGTGAGGTAGTGAGTTCCAGAGGGTGGGAGCAGCGATGGAGAAGGCCCTGTCCCCCCAGGTTCTGAATTTGGTCCGGATGGGGAGGGGTGGGGGGGGGGGGGGGGGGCGGAGGTTGGTACCAGCAGAGAGGAGGTTGCGGGTGGGAGTGTGTCTGGAGAGGAGGTCAGTCAGGTAGGATGGGGCCAAGTTATGGAGGGCTTTGTAGGTCAAGAGGAGGATTTTGTACTGGATTCTCTGGGGGACGGGGAGCCAGTGAAGCTTGTAAAGGACGGGGGTGATGTGGTCACGGGTCCGGGAATGGGTGAGTAGACGGGCAGTGGAGTTCTGAATGTATTGGAGTTTATTGGTGATTATTGAGGGTGAACCATAGAGGAGGCTGTTGCAGTAGTCCAGACGGGAGGTGATGAAGGCGTGGATGAGGGTTTCTGCAGCCGTGGAGGAGAGGGATGGACGGAGACAGGCGATGTTTTTCAGGTGAAAGAAGGCTGTCTTTGTGATCTGTTTAGTGTATTTGTCGAAGGAGAGGGTTTGGTCAAAGATGATGCCAAGATTCCGGATGTGAGGGGAGGTGGACACTGGGAAACCGTCGATGTTGAGGACAAAGTTATGGGTGGATTTGGTGAGAGTTTTTGGGCCAATGATGATTATTTCAGATTTATCATAGTTAAGTTTGAGGAAGTTGATTTGAAGCCAGGATTTTATTTCAGTGATGCAGTTTGTCAGGATAGAGTGGGTGGCGGTGGAAATGGACTTGGTGGAGATGAAAAGCTGGATGTCATCGGCAAAGCAGTGGAATTGGAGACCATGACGGCGGATTAAGTGACCAACGGGGGACAGGTACAGAATGAAGAGGAGGGGGCCAATAACTGAACCTTGGGGGACACCTTGGGGGAGGGGAGCAGTGGGGGATTTGCAGTTATTGATGGAGATGAACTGGCGTCTGTCAGAGAGGTATGATTTGATCCAAGAGAGGGCAGTGCCGGTAATGTTAAAGGTGGTTTCAAGTCGGGTGAGGAGGACGGTGTGATTGATGGTGTCAAAGGCGGTGCTGAGGTCGAGGAGGATGAGAATGTTGAGGTTGCCGGCGTCAGAGGAGAGGAGAAGGTCGTTGGTGATTTTGAGGAGAGCAGTTTCAGTACTGTTGTTGGAGTGGAATCCGGATTGGAATGTTTCATACAGGTTATTGGCAGAGAGGTGATGTTTGAGTTGAGTGGCTACAGTGCGTTCCAAAACTTTTGACAGAAAGGGTAGGTTGGAGATGGGTCTGAAGTTGTTTAGGGTGTTAGGTTTTAGTCCAGGTTTTTTCAGAATGGGGGTAACAGCAGCAATTTTGAGGGATGGTGGGACGATGCCTGTAGACAGGGAGGAGTTTATTGTTGCAGTGATAAGTGGAGAGAGAGCAGGAAGGGAGGCCTTGACAAAGCTGGAGGAGATGGGGTCAAGAGTGCAGGTGGCAGTTTTCATTCCTATGAGGAGTTCAGAGAGGTCAGTAGGGGAGACTGGGGAGAACTGAGAAAGGGGTTGGCAGGATAAGGGGGGGGCATGTGGTTTGAGGGGGAGCGGGTGCGGTGGTGGTTAAGCTGTTGTAGATGTTGTCAATTTTGCTTTGGAAGAATGAAAGGAAGGAGATGCAGTTTTCTACTGTGAATGACTGGGTGGTGGTGTTCAGGTGGCTGAGAAGTTTGTTTATTGTACAGAAGAGTGCTTTTGGGTTTTCAGAGCCAGAGTGGATAATTTGAGAGTTGTAGGCGGAGCGGGTGCGGGGGAGGACATCTTTGTAGTGCTGTAGGTGGTCCTTGTAGGCTTGGGAGTGAATTGTGAGACCTGTTTTATTGCGGAGTCTTTCAAGTTGGTGAGCACGAGTTTTCATCAGGCGGAGTTCAGGGGTAAACCAGGGAGCAGAATGGGTGAAAGAAACTGTTTTGGTTTTTATAGGTGCAAGCTGGTCAAGGCAGGAGGAGGGAGTGTGGTTGTAGTAGTCAGTGAGGTCAGAAGGGGTGTGGAGGTCAACAAAGGGAGAAGTGGTCATTTTTTCAGAGGGTGGATGAGAATGAGGTAGGTGAAAGAGCGTTTAGCTTATGGAAGTTGATAGTGCGATAATGCCTTGGTGCTGGGGTGGGGATGTTGATGGTCATAGTGATGGCTAAGTGGTCAGAGGGTGAGGTCGGAGCCAGAGAGATGGTGCAAAACTAATCAAGTAGAGCAGACAAGGTCCAGAATGTGCCCAGGGTTATGGGTAGGAAAGTTGACATGTTGAGTGAGGTTAAAGCAGGTGAGTAAATCAGTGAAGTCAGTGGTTATTGTGGAGTCAGTGGAGTCCATGTGGATATTGAAATCACCGAGGAGGAGGATTGAGGGGGAGAGGGAACAGAGCTGGGTCAGAAAGTAGGAGAAGTCAGACAGGAATGATGGGTGTGGTTTGGGAGGGCGGTAGACGACAGCCATGACTGACTGTGTGTGACCAGAGAGTTTAAAAGCCAGGTGTTCAAATGATGGAGCAGATGAGATGGAGATGAGGCTGGTCTTGATGTCCTGTCGGTGAATTACGGCAATTCCACCACCTCGGCCCTCCGAGCATGGTTTATTGATGTATGAATATCCATTGGGTGTAGTGGGGTTGAGTGAGAAGTAGTCCAGAGGTTGTTGCCAGGTTTCAGTGAGACAGAGAAATTCCAGTTTATTATCCAGGATGTAGTCGTTCAGGATGAGGCTTTTGTTGTTGAGGGACCGGGTATTGAATAGAGTGAACTTCATGTTTGTTTGTACGGTGGGGATGAACTCAGGTGATTTAGCCAGGGTTTGCAGACAGGAGGTGTGATCGTGTGCGTTGCTGTGACCAGGTGCGCTGGGACGATGAGTGGGAGTGCGCTGAGCTGACCAGAGTACGGGAATGAAGTGACCTGTTTGTAAGTAAACAAACTTACGACCAGAGCCTCTATGAATATATCTGGGTCGTCGCAGGAGTCCGTGGTATTTGATTGCAGAGATGCATGATGGGGTGGAATAAGTGTTGAGCAGAAGTAGTCTTGCAGCGGAGTACCTTAGAGCCATGTCAGGCAGGAGCGAATGGGACGAGGACAAGGCCAAGGTCAAGGAGGACGAGTAGGCCTTGCCAGTGGAAGCGGCTTGCCAAAAGCGGCGAGCAAGACAGTAAAGGCCGAAGCAGCAGACGAGGCGCAGGACAGTTCGGGAGCGGGCCTGAGGCAATGGTGGAAGAGCCGGGCAGGCGAAGCCAGGAGCAGAGCCGGGACCGAGCAGGGAGCAGACCAACGGCCAAAAAGCCGCCACGACCACCAGAAAAGCAGACTGTGTACAATGACCTAGTCGGAGAAGCGGCGAGCAAGACAGTAATGGCCGGAGAAGCAGAAAAGGTGCAGGACAGTCCGGGAACGGGCCTGAGGCAACAGTCGAAGAGCCGGGCAGGCGAAGCCAGGAGCAGAGCCGGGACCGAGCAGGGAGCAGACCCAACGACCAAAAAGCCGCCATGACCACCAGAAAAGCAGACTATGTACAATGACCCAGTCGGAGAAGTGGCGAACAAGTAACGCCAGCGTCCTCTCCAGACCGGACCGGAAGCGGCTTCCGATAAATGTCATATGCCGATAAATGTTGTAAATAGTAGCTTTAAAATGGTTTCATGTCACCTTAAACTTTCCCAGCTATTGTAAAATGTGCTTCAGACACTGATATGCACCTATCAAACACTCCAGTCTTACAGAAAAGGTGACCACCTGTGAACAACACATCATGCTTAATCTGAAAGTAGAGATAATAAGCTTTCCAATGAGGAATATGATATGGGTGTGCAGGTGCATTCAACTCAAGATTTAGAGATATTTTCCAGAATGGCAGCTCCCCTAAACGAATTGAATGTGTTAGCAGCCGATATAGCCGATAGTAAGGCAAGAAGATATATAAATCAGAGGAGTCAGAGGGAAGAACCACCTGCTAAGCTCATCTATGGACCCTACCACTGTGCATTTTGGGGTGGGGCGGCGTTGCATGTTAGGAGTTATTGAAGAATAAGGATGAAAAGTAGAGTAGATTTAAGCATGAAATGCACGTTTCAATAACTGTTACACCCACCAGCTCATTAAGGGAGCAGTAGTGGGTCATGTTATTACCCTTGCCAGAGAAGAGGTATTGCATTTGAGTCCGTTTGTTTGTTTGTCTGTTTGTCCGCACAGAATAAATATGATTTTCTCTGCAACTGTTGGTCTGATTGACAGTAAATTTTCACCATAGGTGTAACTCCACCTGTATAATTTTAAAATGATAATTATGACCTCACAGGTCACGTGGTTCGGCCGCAATCTTGGCAAAACCGAAAAAATTAGCACCTCTATATCTCCGTAAGTGCTGAATAAAAAAATTGAGACATGGCTCATTGTAAAGAACTCTCCATGTGGAATAAGATCTGTTAATGTTGATGTCATAGGTGCCTTCATTATGACGTCATAATTCGACAAGTACAAAACTTCATCCAATCGAGATGAAATTTCTTGAGCGTCATGTCGGCATAAACTGGTGGAGAAAAAATAATAATGATGACATCATCGGTCACGTGGTTCGGCCGCCATCTTGGAAAAACCGAAAAAGGTTGCAACTCTATATCTCCGAAAGCGCTGAATATAAAAAATTGAGACATGGCTCATTGTAAAGAACTCATGATGGGGAATAAAATATGTTAATGATGATGTCATAGGTGCCTCCATTATGACGTCATAATTCGAGAAGTACAAAACTTCATCCGATCCATATGAAATTTCTTGAGCGTCATGTAAGCATAAATTGGTGGAGAAAAAAAAATGACGTCATCGATCACATGGTTTGGCTGCCATATTTGTTTTAACACAAAAACCTTAAAAACCACTGAAAATACATCCTGGCGAGGGTTTGCAATCTCTGCTTGCTCTTTTTCTTGTTATCCTTATTATTGTTGCCAGTTATTATTACTATTACTTATGTCAGATAAGGCCATTGTAAGATCAGACTGTGCCTCACCATTCTAAATTCCCTATTTAAAAAATTGCTTCCATGAAGGTTTCTGGGGGGAGGGCAATATCACAAGTCACAAAACCCCTTGTGCAGTGGTGGGGATATTGTTTCGTAATATCGTTAATATTTTGCTATTATCGTAAGCATTGCTATTACTTTTGTAATGAAAAGCGGCTTTGGAAAAACACCACAAAAACGCCTTGGAAGAATTCCACGTTGGTTGCAGGAAGGGTCATCTATCTATAATTCCAGCAATCTCTGTGTGTGTGTGTGTGTGTGTGTGTGTGTGTGTGTGTGTGTGTGTGTGTGTGTGTCTGTGTGTGTGTTTGTCTGTGACCGCTGTTTCTCGACAACCACGGGTCCGATATACTTTAAACTTGCCAGGTATATTGCTGGGGACCCGAGGATGTGCCTTTTCAAGGTTTGAAATTAATCGGACAAGTACTTACCGAGCTATGGCGATTTAGCCGTTCGCCGTTCGCTTTGGCGTTGCGAATGGACCAAACCATTGCATGTAAATAGAGGGGGGGGGGTTCTGTGGTCGTTGCGAATGGACCAAACCATTCATGTAAATAGAGGGGGGGGGGGGGGTTCTGTGGTCGTTACTGCCACGTGGTTTCAAAGTTTTTTTTTGTTGTTGTTGTTTGCACGCATGTTTTTTTGCACCCACGTACGGGCACGCCCTAGGATGTTTACACACACACACCCCTACACAAATTTTTTTTTTTTTTTTTTTTGGCAAGGAACGGGCACCCACGTACGGGCACGTCCTAGCTTATATATAGTACGGGCATGCCCTAGTGTTATTAACCCATGTGGCGTATATAGACTGCAGTAGATGTTTGATCAGGTGCATTCGTCGACTTGATAAGAATTGACTGATGTCCAGATTCCTCAAAATTTATTTCAGTTTAGTGTTAAACAGTGTTAGAGACTGTATAAAAAGTTAATCAAACATGTTTGTGGTTTATAATATTTTTTACCTCCCGTAGAGGTGCTCACAAAAACGGCACGATAAGCTATTTATACACGTTAACACAGTGTTTGGCCAAGGAGCAAACACCCCCTGGGGAGGAGAGATAGGTCAGCAGACAACGCAGAAATCAATGCAGTATAAAGTGAAATCTTTTCCCATTGTTCACGTCAAAATTGTTCTCGTTCTGCCAAGTTTGATGGGGATTGTCGAAGGACTGCAATCTTGAAGTCTTGTCATAAACGTTAAATTGTGTTCAAGTCAGGACATTGACTGGGCCACTCAAGAATATTTGTTTTCTTCTTATTCAGCCACTCCTACCCAGTTTTCGATGCATAGCTGCCTCAAGAGGTTTTCATCAAGGATTCTCCCATACTTTGCACAGTCCATTGTTCCTTCCATGCTGACAAGCTTGACAGTTCCTGCTGAGGAAAAGCAGTCCCAGAGCATGATGCTGCCACCACCATGCTTGACAACCTGTTGATCGAATGGTGTGCACTGTTAGGCTTGCACCACCATTACTAACCAAACAATTTGAATTTAGACCCAAAAGTGAAATGTTGTCTCATCTGACCACAACATTTTTCGCCACATGTTTGCAGTATCATAAAGATGCTTTTTCACAAACCGCATACGAGCTTTTAGATTCGTATTTTTTAGGAAAGCCTTCTTTCTTGCCACCTCTCCATGAAGAGCTTTGTGAAGGAAACGGAATATTATTCATTGATGAACACTTGAAGAGGTCAGACGCAAAAACAGATAAATCAATTTTTTCAATTTTCAGCAAATATATATTTTTTAACGTGCTTTCTTGGTATAACATATCAATTCCAAAAAGGATTATTCTAAATTGATGTGAGTAAACCAACAGAAGGCCAGAATTTGACAAATCAAAATTTAATAAAACCATCATTTTATACTTTTCAATTTGTTTTGCGTCAAAAGCAGATAAATCCACAATACGATTGTTTCCAAAAGCAGACAAATCCATAGTAAACTTTCTTTAGTATTAAGGCTTCACAGAATCACGAGAAATTTGATTATAATCATTAATGCAATATGAAATAGTATTGATCTGTCAGGAAAAAAGTTTGATACAGCGACAGGCAGGGAGGTAATGCAAGCCGCCTGGCCGATGATATGGCTGGCAGGTAGGTGATGCAGGTAGGGGCCGGCAAACAGGAAAGACAGCCAACTTCACCATTATCTGTCTTCACACAATTCATCACATCACATGCTTTATCTATTCTCTCACCTACTCTGGGTCCCTCTAAGCTACATTAACCCCTTGTTCTTCTTCTCTATGAATGCACAATATTTATTTTTGAAAGTTGATCTATGTACCCCAGAGAGGATAATAACATGACCCTTTCTGCTGCTCCTGTTCGGAGTGTGTGCACAAGTTGCCTGAAATCAAACCCAGTTGTCCGCCAGGCTTGTAATTGATATTGAACTTCACACGGATCTGGATTAAATCTTCATACCGATGTGGATGTTGTTCGTGATCATCAAACATGGTAAAATATCACTATTTATTTCTCTCACCTTTTAAACGAGTCAAACATCCATCATATTGAACTCATGTGAACCCTGGCAGTATCCGAGAATGTCTTAAGGTAAATGTGATGTTCTTACTTGTCGGGGACATTGCGGTAAATAAACCTCTGCAGATTTTGAAAATTGTCACATCCGCAAAAATTCAAACTTTGTAATTTTTACTTTTTTCTTTTCAAGATTGTCATTCTCAGGATTTACAATTAAACCCAGATCGAATGGCTTCTCGTGATGGATTACTTGCATTTTTCGAAAAACCAGACCGATCGTTGAGCGAATCTCTTGCATTCTTAAACCAAATATTAATGGATTAACCAGAGCCGGTGTAACTGAGCTCATAAGAAGCAAAATAAAATCAAATGTGGGAATTCGTAAAAATCGTTTCATCATAATTATGGCAATAAGTGAAATGAACTGTGCTGAAGATGCAAACAATTGTGTAAAACATGTGTGCAATGCTTTTCGATTTGCCTCTGTGGATGATTTTCGACATTTACGAACAATACACCATGTAGAGTACAGTGCTGTAAAACCGGTTAATCCATACACTATGCATTGAAAAAATAGAGAATAAATAAGTGCAGGATTAACATTTCCACAAGCTGATCTGGAAACGGATGAAGAAGCACAGCCAGTGTCGCGAACTACCACGGAGTAGTTGCAGTACACCATAGTTGTTGGGACGATAACATAGCTTACACCCAACAACAACCCGATTGTTAAAACTACGATAGCAAGTTTCACAGCACCACCTTTGTTCACCATGAGAGCCACGTAACTGTACGGCCAGAAAATAGCCCAATGTCGGTCAACGTACATTAACCACGTGGTGAGAAACTGCTGAAACAACGTACAATGCCCAGTAAACAACTGAACCAAACATTCATTAAACGATATTATTTTACGTCTTGCAATTATTCTACTAAAATAGCATGATGTCGTCACAACTCCAAATAAAGTGTCAGCCAGCGATGATAAAGCAATGTACATGAGCATGGGTGAATTGAATCCACGATAAAAACAAGCCGCCATGATTGCTGCGTTCAGAGGGATTGAAATACACATGATAAACGTGAAAACCCACATAATGACTCGGCCGCCGTAACCCAAAGGAATGTCCGACACATCCAGTGTGACCGTGAGAGGCAAAGATCCCACAACAGTTTCGTTCATGTCTCCTGTAAAAACACAATGAAAATTGTAATAACTTGTGTTACATTCACTTTGAAACATTCGCTTTCTAAAACATCTTTGCATATCTCATAATTTAAAATGAAAGCCAGATATTCGAGCAGGAAGAAGGGGTTCCCATGCACCAAGCTTCGCTCTTTCACGCTCTTTCACGAGCCTCGATCTTGTATACAAAAAAAAAAAAAAAAAAAAAAAAAAGCTGATGTATTTTTCTAACTTACAATTTTTGGAAGCCCTCAAGGTGTCCAGTAAACGAATTTTCATATTCCCAAGACGAAATATGGTCCCATGGGGTCCGTTGGCTGCCATCTTTGTGGCCATCTTGGATTTGCGATGAAAATCGATAATTGGCATAACTTTTGAACTAGACATCATGCAGAGACAAATGGCCCCATTTCCCGTCTAATTCCAGCCTGAGGAATCGTTTGAGAGGGTTATTTTATTGATTTAAACAAGTTTAATGCAATAAAACTCGAAAAGTATGCAAAAAAAAAAATCAGTAAAATTTACACACAGCATCTTGCATGGGGACCATATCTTCCTGCTGGACCTGTAAAGGTAAACTTGTAAATTTTAAAGCTTGTAACCCAACAACATTTGTACTGTATGATCCAAACGCTTATTTATTCATGTAATCTCTTTTTTTTCTTTTAGGGTGAAGGCCATATTGTATAATTAGCTAGAACTGTGCCTTGGTGATGGTGATTGTTATGAAAGTCGAATCCACAACATTGTCCCAATAGTAGGTTTAATGACAATTCGATCTCTGGCACATCCTGTAGAAATACAATCATGCAATATATCAGGATTATATAATCAAGGAGAAGCTCAGCAATTACCAATCAGTGCAAACAAGCCTAGTTCATCTGCATATATGCACCATTCGAGTCTACGTGTCACAGATTAAATGTCACAGGTATGATCCGGAGCGATGGCCGTCCGAGTTCTTATAGACGCCTCTCAGTGGTTAGAAAGAGCATAACACCTGGGTTCAACTTAGATACAATTTCATTACGTTCTCCCCGCAGTTAAAACTACACTTCCGCTAAGGCAGAGATCAAGCACGCAGCAGCAATAGTAGGGCAGCGATTTTCCATCCATGTCAGTCGGTCCATCCGTAGCGATCGGGGCGACAAATTTCCCTTCCAGCACGGGTCCGGAAACTACCGGGTACTACATCCCCAAGTCCGGAGTCCCCTGCGTCGGAGTAGCCGCCTAAGTCAGGTGACGAAGGTGGCACCACAGAGCCTACAGGTTGGGGTGTATTTGGTGGCGAAATGGCCAGCAGATGCTCCGTAGGCAGAGCAACGGGAGAGTCCATAGACTCGTAAATTGGTTCGTCGATTTCCCCGCAAGGGGCCAGGTGGTGTACGGAGACAGTTGACTCGCGTCCATCAGATAACACCTGGGTTCAACTTAGATACAATTTCATTACGTTCTCCCCGCAGTTAAAACTACACTTCCGCTAAGGCAGAGATCAAGCACGCAGCAGCAATAGTAGGGCAGCGATTTTCCATCCATGTCAGTCGGTCCATCCGTAGCGATCGGGGCGACAAATTTCCCTTCCAGCACGGGTCCGGAAACTACCGGGTACTACATCCCCAAGTCCGGAGTCCCCTGCGTCGGAGTAGCCGCCTAAGTCAGGTGACGAAGGTGGCACCACAGAGCCTACAGGTTGGGGTGTATTTGGTGGCGAAATGGCCAGCAGATGCTCCGTAGGCAGAGCAACGGGAGAGTCCATAGACTCGTAAATTGGTTCGTCGATTTCCCCGCAAGGGGCCAGGTGGTGTACGGAGACAGTTGACTCGCGTCCATCAGATATCAACACACGAGCATGCTCGGGATTAGCTTGGAGTACTTGCACCTTATCCACTAGTGGATCATACTTACTCATGCGAACCGCATGTTTGAGGTAAGCCGGTCCCAGCTCTGCAAGCCAACTAGGTAAAGATCGGATACTACCCGAACTCCTCGGGTGATGAAACATCCGTTCGTGGGGCGTTTGGTTGGTTGCCGTACACAGTAAAGTCCTGATCGAGTCCAGTGCCACAGGTAATGACCAAGCCCATTTATCTAGGCCTTGGCCGAGGGACTTAAGGCTTAGCATGACGGCTCTCCATATAATACCATTGAAGCGTTCGACCTGTCCATTCGCCTGCGGTCTATACGGGGTGGTATAGCTAGTAGCGACATTATGCTGGAGTAAGAAGTTCCTCACCTCCTGGGACAGGAACACCGCACCTCGATCGGTATGCACATAGGCCGGATTCCCGAACATAGAAAACAAGTTCTGCAGGCACCGGATAACCGTGGCGGCTGTCATATCTACGCACGTGAAAGCGAAAGGGAATCTCGAGAATGCATCAACGATATTGAGCAGATAACGAGAGTTACCCGATGCCGGTGACGCCGGCAGTGGCCCTTTGAAGTCCATCGCCAATCTCTCCCACGGCCTAGTTTCTCGGACCAGTGTTCCCACAGGAGGGTTGTAAAAACGCGGTTTGAGTTCAACACATACAGAACAATTGTGACAGACCTGGCGAATGTCTTCAACCGAGTAGGGCAAGTTACGACTACGCACAAAATGAGCGAAACGCGTCATCCCGGGATGGCACAAAGTGTCGTGCAAAGCGCGCAGATCCTCCAAAGATATGAGGCCCGCACACGTCGCCGGCTGCGATAAGGCGTCGGCAACCAGGTTATCCCTCCCAGGGCGATATTTGATTGTGTAGCAGAAATCGGCAAGTTCGATTCGCCAGCAAGTGATTTTCTCATTCTTAATGCGTTGAGCATGCAGGGTGTCGTCCATAAATGCAACGCTCTGTTGGTCCGTGATCATTTGGAAGCATCGTCCGAGCAAGTAGGGACGGCAACGCCGAATCGACTTGACGATGGCATATGCCTCCTTTTCGACAGACGAATGTCTCTGCTCAGCGGAGGTGAGAGTTTGCGAAAAGAAGGCCACAGGGCGCCCCCCTTGGGAGAGAGTCGCAGGTATCGCATGATCCGATGCATCACTTTCCAAAACAAAAGATTTATTTTCGTCAATCGTCGCCACAGCGGCGCCAGCTATGTCGGACCTAAGGCTATGGAAAGCGGCTTTGGTGGCAAGGCTCATGGGGAATGCTTCGCAGTCCACAAGTGGGCGGAGCTTCATGGAGAAATCTTGTACCCACTTAGAATAATGAGCGAACAGCCCGAGAGCACGCTTCAGCGAGGCACGTTCGCAGGGCGGGGCCATGTCGAGCAAGGGTCGCAGACGCTCCTTATCTGGAGCAACAGAGCCATGGGTCACGGTGTACCCCAGAAGATCTATCGTGCGAGCGGAGTAACGACATTTAGCCTCATTCATAGTTAAGCGATACCTCTGCGCAACCTCGAGGAATCGCTTCAGATTAGCATCATGATGATCCTGGTCATACCCGCAAACCGTGAAATTGTCCAGATATACAAAGACATCGGTCAATTTCTCCTTCATGATGAGGTCGTCCATAGCCCTCTGAAAACAAGCGACCCCATTCGTGACCCCAAAAGGTAGCCGGGTGAACTGGTATAACCTTTGACCCGATTCAAACGCTGTATAGATGCGATCGGCCTCGGAGATGGGGATTTGATGATACGCACTACGCAGATCGAGAGTGCGATAGACCGAATACTGTGCCACCTGTCGAACCAGGGAGTCCATTCCCGGAAGGGGGTAGGCGTCCAGCTGTGTAAACTGATTAATCGTCTGCGAATAGTCCATTACCATGCGTTTGCGATGCGCTTCTCTTCGTACCACCAGAACTTGGGCTCGTCATGGTGACCGACTAGGTTCTATGATACCTTCCTTTAATAGCTGGGCCATTTCTTCTGCAATGAATTGCGTGTCAGCTCATGAGTAGCGTCGCGATTTAACCGCTACAGGTGTACAGTCCGTGGTCATATTGGGGAACAGCGACAGTGGCTCAATTTCCATCCCTGCAAGAGCACACACAGCAAGCGTATCAGTGCCACCAAATTCCATTTCCAAACGTCCATGTCGCTTGAGAAAATCATGTCCTAGCAAAACTTCTGCACATAATGCGGGCAAGACCATTAGATGCACATCCGGAAACATTCGTCCCTTAATCACAAGCTTCAGTTGACATTCCCCTTTTGTGCTGAGCCATAGCCCCTGAGAGGCCATAAAGATTCGGCATCTTGTCCCAAGAATCGGCCATCCATGTTTTTGCACAAGTCAAAAATCCACATAACTATCCGTGGAACCTGTGTCGATCAAAGCGTCAGCAAAAATTCCTTCCATCATGACTGGGATGATAGCATGAGCCAGGCCAGGTGGACCTGTAGTCGGATCCAACGCCAGCTAAAGTCTTTCGTGCCGTTGAAGTCATTTGTAAGCCAGTCGTGCCGCCTCCAGAGGGTGCACGTGCCATGCGTGAAGTTCCCAGCTTTCGTGCCGTTGCAGTAGCTTGTAGATCATACGTGCAGCCTCTGGAGGGCGTTCGAGCCATGCGCGGAGTTTCAAAGCCAACATTAGCCGTTCGGGTGGCCGATCCAGGAAGTTGGCAGGGTGTCGGAAGAATGCCGGCCAAGGACGGTCGCACCGCCTACTGTCGTTTTTGCGCCACTTGTTTAGTCGGCGCGGCGAGTCTCACCAAGGTCGAGCTCTCAGCTTGGGGCCCATGGGAAGGGGCGATCCCCATCAAAGTCGGGCGAGGCGCGCCGCATGCTGCTTGGTCCGCTGGCTCAGCGATAAGCACATTCATCGTCGAGCGGGCTCATTTGCTCCACGACGATCGGCAAACTTTTGCAAAATGACCCGGCTTTGAGCACAAATGACATGTCGCATTTTTAGCTGGGCAAACTGACCTGAGAGGATTCCGATTCCCACAGAAATAGCATGTAGCATTACTTCCGGGCTTGGGTCCAGCTGCAGCAGCAGCCGTCAAGCCCGAATCGAGATCCTCGGGAGTGGCCGGGGTCTCCGAATCCGGTGGAGGGGCCGAGGCTGCATCCACGACCTCGGCGGTAGCTCTCTCCGGTCGAGTTTGGCGAGATGTCCCCGCAGTGATGTATGGATGTTCATACGCATCGGATTGTTCCCGTGCTTGGATATACATGTGAGATAGACGGAGTGCTTCGGCGAGTGTCAAATCGGCTTCTTCAAGAAGTCTCTGTTTGACGACAGGTGACCTAAGTCCTGCGACGAAAGAATCGCGAACAAGATCATCACAGACTTGTTCATGAGTACGTACCTCCGGGGCACTCTCGTTCAGCAGACGTCGGAGGTCTTGAGCAAAGTGATCTAAAGTCTCCGTGGGCTGTTGTCGTCGTATTGTGAGCAAATGACGGGAATAGACCGCGCTTCGTTTTTTGAAATGTAAATACGCTTCAGCTCTGCCACGGCTGCATCGAACATCTCACATTGTTTGATTGCCCTGTACACCTTATGGTGTACCTTTGATTGCAGTACTTCTAGTTTCATTTCATCGGTGACGGCTTCCTGAGCCTTGAATTCGTTATCCAAGATTTTCAGCCAATGTGTCAATTCCGCGGTCGCGTCCGTCGTCTGGGGGTCGGCTGCGAAGATCGGCACCTGGATCATTTTGTGACTCGTCATGTCGCTCTCGTTCGTGTCACGTTCAGACGAAGAGACGAATTGTCATTAATTGTTATGAAAGTCGAATCCACAACATTGTCCCAATAGTAGGTTCAATGACAATTCGATCTCTGGCACATCCTGTAGAAATACAATCATGTAATATATCAGGATTATATAATCAAGGAGAAGCTCAGCAATTACCAATCAGTGCAAGCAAGCCTAGTTCATCTACATATATGCACCATTCGAGTCTACGTGTCAGATTAAATGTCACAGGTATGATCCGGAGCGATGGCCGGCCGAGTTCTTATAGACGCCTCTCAGTGGTTAGAGAGAGCATAACACCTGGGTTCAACTTAGATACAATTTCATTACAGTGATGATGAACTTAACAATTGTAGTGTATTTATAGTGCTGTGGTGGATAATCATGCCAAAGTCACAGAAATGCAAGAGTGATAATGGCGGTGGGTCAGAAGAACTGCGGAAGCGTCCTCCTGTGAGTTGTAATTTACATGTGAGTGCCATTCCACATCCAGATTTTACACCACTTAGTCAAGTCAAGGGGTCTGCCACTGACAAGCTGGCTCAGCGACATGGTATTCGTGACAGACGAGTCATGGAACCTCTTGATTCACCATATTGCATGGAGGATGCCTGTCATCACATCCCAGAGAGTCTTGCTGGTGCGGATTTAGAAACAATTGGCTCTCAGAGGCTGCGACCAAAACTTTGCAAAAACCCAGGATCGCCTGAAGTGTAGTGCTCTATCTACTGAAGCTGCAACATCACACTCCCATCGTAAACTTCCATCATCCTCTGCCATGCAGCTGTTCCCTCCAGAATGCATATTCTGTGGAAGGCTTGAATTGAAAGTGGTGGGAAAAACTGAGTGATGCATCAATTTCGCAGTATTCAAGGACAATGACGGAGCCTTGAAGGAGCCTTCGTGGAAACAGATTGAGCCTCGATCCCTAGAACTGGGGCTACATAGTCCACCTCACATGGTGCAAAGCAAGGACCTGTTTGCGAGAGAGGCCAATTTCCACAACTCCTGTCGCAAGTCCTTCAACCTGAAGTACGTCAATCACCTGCGTGATGCAGCCCAAGCTAAGAACCGCACCATCGATACGGAGCAGGATCGTAAGGCTGTGGCACATCTGAAGGCATTTACTGCTGTGCTTGATTTCATTCAAGACCAAGTGATTAGGCAGAACAAAGTTGTGCAGCTTGCATCGCTGCGTCTTCTGTACATCCAATAATTGGAAACAAATGGCCAATCCAGAGTACAGAAGTGATAAGCTGGAGGCCCGACTTGAGAACCATGGTATTCATGAGTTGATCGCCTTTGCCAAGGTCAATCCAGGTGACAGAGGCTGCATCAGCTACAACCTGGTCTACAGTGCCAACATGCTTCTTCGAGCTATGATCCATCTGGCGTTCAATGAGTCGAAATCACTTCCTTGGCCTCATACAGCTGATGATCTTGAGGTCAGGTCACCAGATGAGCTCCTTCCACCTGACCTCGTGAAGTTCCTGAACTTCATCATCTCTGGTGATGCCGACGTGCAGAAGTGTGAGAATACGAGGCGCATCGTGCTCTCTATAGGCCAGGTATGCCATAACTCTTCGTGTTCACATATGTCTAGTTTTTTAAAGCAATCGGTCTCAACTTTTTTCGTAATAGTTTTGTATTGTGCTAGTTGCTCTCATACTATAATGCTAATCACTTTCTTTACTGTTCCATAGGGCATTAGCCATGCTGTAACTGAGGGAGAGTGGAAGCTGTCAAAAGTGAATTCTGGGTCACTGTGAGACCTATGACTTCGGCTTGGAACTTGAGTCGGCACTGGCCAAGGCTCTCGATGAGGTTTCCACCTCACTCACTCCACAGATTATTTATTCATGGGGAGGGCAACGATGTGTTCCATCTTGAGTGGGACAATATGAACAAAATAACGACGAACATCCATGGCTCAAACGTGGTGAACTGCACGGGTGGGATCATGATACAAGGGGTGAAACCCGGGTTCGAGGCCACCATCCAAGATAGGACGCTCCCTCTCTCCAAGCGGAGCAAGACGCGCTCCTTGAAGGGGAAGACGCCCGAGACCCTGGCGCCTGTCAACATCTACAGTCGAGTCGGACCCAAATTTCCTGAGGGAGCTGTGTTCACTCCGCCTTCCGTAAACAGTGAAGTGTACTCAAAGTGCATCTAAGAGTATCGTGTCTGGTCACTTGTGTGGGTGGTGGGGAGCAGCGGAGAGAAGCAACTTGTTCCAGGGTTTGGTGGCTTCATCTCAGCTACTGGTGGCAAGCCACCCCAAAAGTCATCCATAGACTATTTCTCCCCATCAACTAGCCATTCACAGAGTACTCAGACATTCAGAAGCTGTTGCAGGACCCCTGAAGAAGTTACAGAACCACCCCAAGGGTACCATGCTGCCTTCAGGTGAGAGTGTTTTCTTTATTTCAATTTCAGTAGTATTTCATGGCAATCAAGTAATTGCTGAATATACCTAACGCGACATCATGATTTTGCAATGAACCATTATATTTTTTTCAGTCAACTCGGTGATGAATGGTCTGTAAAACCAGAGGTGATGGATGACATCGAGGCGTGTCTGATGCATGGCCAGGCCCGGGAGAAGTCTGTCAATGCCGTATGCAGCATCATGCTGAAGCAGATGGTGGGGCAGGACGAGCAACTGACGACCAAATCTAAGGTGGACCTCTCTCGGGTACCACCTTGCAGAGACAACCTTGTCCAACTACATGCGAGCTGACAAGACGAACTTCTGGTGCTCCAAGCCCTATGATCCTGGACAAGGCTGGGAGAAGACGGAGGAGGGTATCTTGCAGCCTTTGTGGTCGTGTGGCCCCATCCTTCCTTCTTCCCTCGTTGACTTGGTAGAGAAAACTGCTGAGGAGGTGGAGGAGGATGAAGAGGACGAAAGTGAGCACGAGATTGATTATGAGGAGCTACTCAATGACGATGATTAGATATACAGTAGTGCGATGAAAAAATGGCAGCCAACGGACCCCATGGGACAGTATTTAGTCTTGGGAACATGACAATTCGTTCACTAGACATCTTAAGGATTCCAAAAATGTAAGTTAGAAAAATATATCAACTCGGTGCATGGGGACCCCTTCTTCCTACTCAACTAATATACGGCATATTGAGAATGTATACATCCTGTTTGACATGGCTTTGAATTTGGATTAAAGTTGAATTGGTTTGGCCTGTTTTATGGACATTTACCTTATCGTACGAGAATCCGAGGTTCAAATCTTAGGTGTTTGTGTTGATTTGTCCTTTCTTTACAGTGCTCTTTGTAATTCATGTTAAAGCACATGCTGATATTCCCTGATGGCATTGTCCTGCATATCATCATCTATCTATCACTAAAAGGAGCAGTGTGTGTGTTTGTGTGTGTGTGTGTCCCCGTGTGTGTGTGTGTGTGTGTGTGTGTGCGTGATTGTGTGTGTGTATGTGTGTGTGTGTGTGTGTGTGTGTGTATGTGTGTGTGTGTCCCTGTGTGTGTCCCTGTGTGTGTGTGTGTATGTGTATGTGTGTGTTTGTGTGTGTGTGTGTCTCCCGGTGCGTGTGTGTATGTGTGTGTGTGTATGTGTGTGTGTGTGTGTGTGTGTTTGTGTGTGTGTCCTTGTTTGTCCCTGTGTGTGTGTGTGTGTGTGTGTGTATGTGTGTGTATGTGTGTGTATGTGTGTGTATGTGTGTGTGTGTGTGTGTATGTGTGTGTGTGTGTGTGTGTATGTGTGTGTATGTGTGTGTGTGTGTGTGTGTATGTGTGTGTGTGTGTGTGTGTCTATGTGTGTGTGTGTGTGTGTGTGTGTGTGTGTATGTGTGTGTGTGTGTGTATGTGTGTGTGTGTGTATGCGTGTGTATGTGTGTGTGTGTGTGTATGTGTGTGTGTGTGTGTGTGTGTATGTGTGTGTATGTGTGTGTGTATGTGTGTGTGTGTGTGTGTGTATGTGTGTGTATGTGTGTTTGTATGTGCGCACGTCAAACTTTATTCTAAAGGGTCCCTGGCGTTGTGGAGTTTAAAAAATGGTCCCATTGAAAAGCACATAATCAACTATAAACAAAAATTACAAAGTTCTGAAACATCACGCCCATTGAATAATAATAACAATAAATACCTTTTATCCGGACTTGGAGCTTAATGTCGTGGTTCCGAGGGTAACATTTTTATTCTTCAACGACAGGAAGGACCCTTTGGAATAAAGAGTGATGGATACGGAAGGAGCACAGAAAAGTAGACATCATAATACTTTTCAAAACAATATTAATATAAAGTTCACAGAAGGAGAACACAAGCAACAACCACTATCATCACGAGGGCAACAACAACAAGAGGAATGCGTTTTGAAATATGATGCTTTACTTATTTTTTCACATGTTTCACATCATTTTGTTGCACGAGATCCTTTTTCACATATTTTACGTGATGTCGTCAAGATAAGTTTTCACATGTTTCACATCATTTTGTTACTCGAGATCCTTTTTCACAAGTTTCACATCATTTTGTTACTCGAGATCCTTTTTCACATGTTTTACATCATTTTGTTACTCTAGATCCTTTTTCACATGTTTCACATCATTTTCTTACTCGAGATCCTTCTTCACATGTTTCACATCATTTTTTTACACATGATCCTTTTTCACATGCTTCACGTCATTTTGTTACACATGATCCGTTTTCACATATTTCACATCATTTTGTTACTCTCGATCCTTTTTCACATGCTTCACGTCATTTTGTTACACATGATGCTTTTTGACATATTTCACATCATTTCGTTAGTCTCGATCCTTTTTCACATGTTTCACATCATTTTGTTACTCTCGATCCTTTTTCACATGTTTCACATCATTTTGTTACTCTCGATCCTTTTTCACATGTTGCACATCATTTTGTTACTCTCGATCCTTTTTCACATGTTTCACATCATTTTGTTACACATGATGCTTTTTCACATGTTTCACATCATTTTGTTACACATGATCCTTTTTCACATGCTTACGTCATTTTGTTACACATGATCCTTTTTCACATATTTCACGTCATTTTGTTACACATGATGCTTTTTCACATATTTCACGTCATTTTGTTACTCTAGATCCTTTTTCACATGCTTCACATGATTTTGTTACTCTAGATCCTTTTTCACATATTTCACATCATTTTGTTACTCTAGATTATATTTCACTTGTTTCACTTCAAATTTCATCCTCATTCAAACTCACAGATGGATTGCAATGTTTATGAAATGCAACATGCTGTGTTTTGATGAAACTTAAAACCAAAATGATGGGACTTATAAGCCAATTATTGATAAAAGTAAAACTATGTTTTGAAGAAATTGATAATTTGTAGGAGTGGTTCACAATTATGAAATTGTAAAAACAAGATCGGGATTATTCCTTATTCCAGAACAAAAAAACTCCACACATCATTTGTAAATGACGATGCATATGTAAGGATCATATGACCAACATATGTAAGGAGGCATCCTTTTTTCATTTTGAAGAAATGTTTGTTCTTTCAATTGCAGTTTGTTGTTCTATAACTTGCCATGCATAGTTTTTGATAGGGTTCACCAACCTATCCATACCGCTGGGTTCATGAGCATCTGCATTGTGCTCAAACAGTAAGCAAGTTGGGAACTTTCAAAAGGAGAAACTCTAAATTTATCAGAAAAAGGTGAATGACCTGTTCATGCAGCACAGATAAGTAGTGGTGAGTCTGGCTGGATGCTGGACTATGGATACAAGACTGGTGAAGTGTAAGAGAGATATCCAATCGAGCAAGTGCCCTGAATGACACTCGCCAAGGTGAAGGTGTGTGTGCTGGCTCGTGTGCTCCACGAGATGGGACAAGCAGCTGAGAACGAGCGCAGTGAGGGGTGAGCCATTGATAGCATCAAAAATGTGTCGTAGTTTGGTTGTGGCTCATGTTTTCCAAGCCAGAGCAAAAAGTGAACAAGCATCCATGGCTTTTGGCCAAGGGATGATCACATTAAAAAGAACACAAGTACACGTGGGAACTCGCAAATGGAAGTGCCAGCAAGCACAGGTTTTTTAGTAAGCCAGCACCTGTCTCCATCTGGCTCCAACGATGGTCTGACTTTAAACACACAGGAGCATGGGTAGACTGATAGTATTCTGGAGCTTGTGGCAAAAGGGGCCTTTGAGCCTTCTAGAAAAAAATTTTGAATGCCACTTAGTGTGAAATAGAAGTTTAATAAAACAAGCATTTGTACATAAATATGTAGAAAAATAAAGAGACTGTTAATCTATCTATACACAAAGAATTAAGTTAAGCACCCCCCCCCCGTTTTTTTACAACCTCGCACATTACAAGTTTGTTGTCGTCAAAACAGTGTAATATACCCATGATATTGCTATATTTTCTGGAGAAGTGATATTATGGTCACATAAAAACATAACAATCATGCCGTTTTCAATATTTTATTCTGAATAATTTAAGGTGAAATTTTTTGGGAATTTTAGGCATATTTTCACCTCAATTTAAGTATGGAGCTATAGGTCCATCACGGACAGTGTGGATGACGTTTATGTTTTCTAACGTACAGTCATTGTTCTGAGAAGACCTCTAGCGATCTTTGCGTCAATAACGTGTGTAGGACCCACGTGATCGGATCACTGACTCAACCCTACGTCTCATAGACCCTGTAAGCCGTCGTATGCGTTGCTGTGGCAGGTTGTTCCATTCCCGATGTAATGCACGTTCCAATTCATCCAGATTGGCTATTGGAGGGACCATCTTCGCAATTTGTCGTCCCAACATGTCCCAAACGTGCTCGAGGGGGTTCAGGTCAGGACTGTACGCAGGCCAGGGGATGGTTGTCACAGCACCTTGCTCCAGCAAGGCTCGGACGCGTCTCGCACGGTGAGGCCTGGCGTTGTCATCCATGAAGATGGGTCTGCTGGCGAGGGTGTGGTCATCGAAGTGCGGGATTACGGTGGTATTCAGGATTTCCTCGGCATATCGCTCTCCGTTGAGGTTACCTCGCACAGTTATCAGGTCCAACTTACAGTCATGGGAGAAGCATCCCCAGACCATAATCGAGCCACCACCAAAGGGTACCGTTCGTTGAATGTTTTTAGGTGCATACGCGGTGTTTTTGTGGCGCCACACCCGAACACGCCCATCTGTCACGTACAGCAAGAACCGGCTTTCATCCGACCAATGAATTCGCCTCCAAGACCGGATGTTCCATCCACGTCGCGCTAGGCACCATGCCAAACGCTCCCTCTGATGTCGTTCAAGTAGCCTTGGACGCTTGATCACTCGTCTTGACCTTAAACCGGCCGATTTCAAGCGGTTCCTCACGGTACGGTGACATAGCCTTCTGTTGGGCAGCCAGTTGTCCTTCAGGAAATGGCTCGAGGCGAGGGGATATCGTCGCACCAGTCTCAAAAGCGCTCTATCTTGGCGGACTGTTGTCACGCGAGGTCTTCCAGACCTTGGGCGGTCCTTCACCGCATCCGTTTCCTGGTGTTTCTGCACCAACCGACTGATCACCGAATGGTGGTAACCAAACGTTCGAGCTACAGCTTTTCTGGACATTCCGGACTCGATCATGCCTATTATCCGCCATCGTTCTCCGTCCGACAACCGTCTACGAGCCACCATTACGAGAAAATGACCATGTAACCCCCACACGAGCTCAGGCGTGACTTGCAATAACCCGTGATGATAGTGCATTTACAGAAAATCACGACCACGTGGATGATAACACGTGCTGCACGAGCGATGGGCATCACAGATGAGTGCACTCATCTGCATTTCATCAATGGATAATTGCTAATGTCATACCAATCATTATTTGATCTCACATACCTTAGAATATATGCCAATGTATACATATACACAAAGAATATATATTAGGGGGTGCTTACCTTAATTCGTTGTGTAGGGGTGCTTAACTTAATTCTTTGTGTATATAATTCCACTAATCTCTGTGTGTATGTATGTATGTATGTATGTATGTATGTATGTATGTATGTTTGTCTGTGACCGCTGTTTCTCGACAACTACCGGTCCGATATACTTGAAACTTGCCAGGTATATTGCTGGGGACCCGAGGATGTGCCTTTTCAAGGTTGCATATTAATCGGAGAAGTAGTTACCGAGCTATGTCCAAAAAACGATTCAACCAATCAGAGAGCAGCGAGCTATCACGTGTGCCGAACGTGGCGAACAGACTCTGCCTCGGACGGCACATTTGAGAGCGTATTCATTTATTTCACGTTGGCAAACTATGTTGCCGCTATGTTGGCGTTAAACGATGTTTTAAAACTAATTAAAACTAATTTGCGATTCTTTCGCTTTCCTGCGCGTTTGTGCATGCTATGGCGATTTCTTTACCAAACTCCGCAAGCCGTTCGCTTTGGACCAAACCATTTCATGTAAATAGAGGGGGGGGATTGTCACCGTACTCGCAAGCCGTTCGCTTTGGACCAAACCATTTCATGTAAATAGAGGGGGGGGGGGGGGGGGGATATAATTTTAGATATAGATATAGTACGGGCATGCCCTAGTCTATCTATAATTCCAGTAATCTCTGTGTGTATGTTTGTATGTATGTATGTATGTATGTTTGTCTGTGACCGCTGTTTCTCGACAACTACCAGTCCGATATACTTGAAACTTGCCAGGTATATTGCTGGGGACCCGAGGATGTGCCTTTTCAAGGTTTCATATTAATCGGAGAAGTAGTTACCGAGCTATGTCCAAAAAACGATTCAACCAATCAGAGAGCAGCGAGCTATCACGTGTGCCGAACGTGGCGAACAGACTCTGCCTCGGACGGCACATTTGAGAGCGTATTCATTTATTTCACGTTGGCAAACTATGTTGGCGTTCAACTATGTTTTAAAACTAATTAAAACTAATTTGCGATTCATCGTAACTGCGATATGCGACCTTCCGGACAGTGAAGACTGCACTTCCGGCAGCCAATCACAGAACGCGTTGTTGCGTAGGCGTGGCCGATGTGAGAGCGAGCCGAGCCGAGCGCGTGCGCCATTACGGTTCGTAATTCGATTTCTTCCGGAGAAAATAATAATTTCTCGATTTCTTATGCGCATTATTTCTCCCAATTCAGTCAGAGCGAAGGGCGGAAGCGAAGAGCGTTGTTTTTTTTGTTTACGGGCGTACGGGCGTACGGGCGGGGTAGAGCGTACGGGTAGCGTTTTTTTTTTTTTTGGCAAGGAACGGGCACCCACGTACGGGCATGCCCTAGTTAAAAACAAATACACCAAGTTATGAACCAGAAACTGGTGCACCTCGTGGAGATCATAGATGATACCTAGAGTCCAAAACGTCATGTAATGTCATATGAAGTACGTTGAGTATATAATACGGCAAAAGTCACGTTAAGCGCCTGAAACAGCATACTGTATCATAAAATGCACCCACGGACAATCCCTGTCATTGACCTGAAGATTTTTGCCGAATTAAACAAGTCGTCACTTCAGCCCGATTATCTAAAATAAAGGAGATAGAGCGGCATTTGGACCGACCAATTAAATTCGCACCCTCTTCTATTGGACCATATTTCTCCATAAGATTCGCAAAAAATGTGGGAAGATGGTTAATATTTTTTTCTGGACAAAGGATAAAATCCAGCTTTTTGTAACGCACATTTATGGTTGATAACCATTTTCTGCAACATCTGAAAATGTATCTTTAACAGTGGTAAATGTTGTTTGTTTAAAGCAGGTAAAATGTTCAACAGGAAGAAATTACTTTGCTTCATTTTTTGGGGTGAATCGATCAAAATCAACTTTCAAACTTCAATTAATATGCTATGTTTAAATAAAAGTTCTAAAATCGCCTTTGTCTCCCATTTCTGTCATTGTAAATGTTTAAAAATATATATTTTTAATTACACAAAACAAACAGTTGATGATGTAAACTGCAATTAGAACGGCACTCGGTGGAGAGCACACCTCCGCCAGGCTGAACACTTTATGTTTTGCGTCCCACTGACAGGCCGGATCTGGATCTGGACCAGAACCAAAATCAAATCGGCTTGTTCTACTCACCTACCCAACTCATCCACCAAGTTTTGTAAAAAGTCGTCCACAACTTTTTCGAGATATCGTGCTATATATCATTTTTGGTCCAAGCACTCAATGGTGAATAATCACTTAAAAAAATTAACAATTCTCCTAACTGGATCCGGATTCAAATCTTCACCAAAAGTGAAACGATTATTCCTTGTCACACACACAACCTGTTCACCAAGTTTCGTCCGAATCCATCCACAACTTTTTGCGATATCGTGCTAGAAATCGTTTTTTGCCCGATCACTCAATTTTGAAGAATGACTTAAAAAATTATCGGATCCACATCCAGAACCAGATCTTCACCAAATTATCCAGTCCGTGTCACAAATCAACGCTCTCCACCAATTTTTTTCCGAATCTGTCCACAATTTTGACATGCCATGTACACAGACAAACATACAAATAGCCAAACAAGCAGACAAGGGTGAATATATAATTCTGCATCCACCTTCGGTGGCGGAGGTAATAACTAACGTAGGGGTTATGGGAATTAAAATCAATGAAAGACACAAATCTGGAGGAAACGCATCAATCACATCATTCTCAAATCTATAACTTTCATCCACGACACAACACGACATAATATTCCATGAGATGCACGACACACATCATGTTCATGTACAACACCACATAATATTCCATGAGATGCGCTGCACACATCACGTCCATTCCCAACACAACACCACATAATATTCCATGAGATGCACTACACACATCATGTTCATCCACAACACAACAACACATAATATTCCATTGGATGCACAACACACATCACGTTCATCCACAACACAACAACACATAATATTCCATTGGATGCACAACACACATCACGTTCATCCACAACACAACAACACATAATATTCCATTGGATGCACAACACACATCATGTTCATGCACTACTCAACAACACATAATATTCCATGAGATGCACTATAAACATCATGTTCATCCACAACACAACATCACATAATATTCCATTGGCTGCACAATGATATAATATTCCATGAGATGCACGAAACACATCACGTTCATCCACAACACAACACCACATAATATTCCATGAGATGCACGACACACATCACGTTCATCCACAACACAACAACACAGAATATTCCATGAGATGCACAATACACATCACGTTCATCCACAACACAACACCACATAATATTCCATGAGATGCACGAAACACATCACGTTCATCCACAACACAACACCACATGAGATGCACTATAAACATCATGTTCATCCACAACACAACATCACATAATATTCCATTGAATGCACAATACACATCACGTTCATCCACAACACAACATGATATAATATTCCATGAGATGCACTAAACACATCACGTTCATCCACAACACAACACCACATAATATTCCATGAGATGCACGACACACATCACGTTCATCCACAACACAACAACACATAATATTCCATGAGATGCACAATACACATCACGTTCATCCACAACACAACAACACATAATATTCCATGAGATGCACAATACACATCACGTTCATCCACAACACAACAACACATAATATTACATGAGATGCACTACACACCACACGTTCATCCACAACACAACATCACATAATATTCCATGAGATGCACTATACACATCACGATCATCCACAACAAAACAACACATAATATTCCATGAGATGCACTATACACATCATGTTCATCCACAACAAAACAACACATAATATTCCATGAGATGCACAAAACACATCACGTTCATCCACAACACAACACGACATAATAATCCATGAGATGCATGACACACATCATGTTCATCCACAACACAACAACACATAATATTCCATTGGATGCACAACACACATCACGTTCATCCACAACACAACCCGACATAATATTCCATGAGATGCACTCGATCTAACTAACTCTAACTGTGAGATGAATTGTACTTTACATACCAAATCACTTACTTGTATCGAGCACAGAAACCTCAGATCTTCCCCAGTATGTTCTATCTGATTCTCCATTACCGGTATATAAATGCTCATAATAATTCTAAAGAGAGTACTTGAACCTCAGGGAGCTTTCCACAGATTGGACAAATTGGATTTCGTCTTGGATGCCTGATTGTTAAATTAAGTGGAAACATGAACACAAAGTTGTGTTTATTACTTTCACCTGAACCAGTGGCACGTGATGCTCTTAAGCCAGGTTCGAATCCCAAAGCTGTACTGTACCATATATCAGGAAGGCGATATGCTTCCTATTTAGGAATGGTATCGACAATCTATATATTTAATATATCTTAAATGGTCAAAAAAAAGAGAAGATTTATCTGCGGAGGATTTAAACATTAATGGAACTCTTGCCCGTCATTGCTGAACTACAAAAATGACGAACACCCCTATATAAACTGCATGTTTCTAATTATTCTTCTTCTTTTCAGACAGTCTGCCTCAGGATTGAACCAGGATTGAACCAGACCTCTGAACCAGGATTTGGTTCAAACACGAATCTACTGCATTTTACATTGGGAACATCCATGACTACTCAAATTTTTGATGAATGGAAAGGATTCAACAAAGTATAGGTGGAGCTGCACACCTGCGGGATTAGAAATGAATGGAAGGCCTTCCTTGGGGTTGGTGGGAAAATACCTGTCAATGAAGCCTAATGTTGGGCCCAAAATAGGGCCCAAAAGACCCAAATGACCAATGGCAATCTCAGTTCCTTCCACCAAGCTCGGAACAAGTGTGTGTCTACCCTCAGGAGTGCCAGGAAGCACTATCTCTCCTCACTCAAGAATGAACTCTCAAACCTGTCTCCTTCCTCCAAATCCTGGTGGCGTCTGGTCAAATCCGTTTCTGGTGTTTGTTCCCCCTCCATCCCCTCCCTTACCTCAAATGGCCACACAGTTGACATCGCACGTGACAAAGCCGAATGCCTCAACTCTGTGTTCGCCTCAAAATCCTTAATCCCAAACCCATCTCTCTCTGTTCCCACCTTTCCCAGTCGAACCCAACTGCTCCTGGACTCTGTGTCCTTCTCTCCTGACAAGGTGGAGGAGTTTTTGTCAAACCTCGACTCTGATTCTGCAACTGGACCAGACGGCATCAGCCCACGGGTCCTAAAATCCTGCTCTGCCGCTCTATCTCACCCTCTCTCTGTTCTTTTCACCCTATCTTTTGCTCAAGGTCATCTGCCAGCATCCTGGAAATCAGCTAACATTACCGCTTTACACAAAAAAGGTGCAAAAACAGATCCTTGCAACTACAGACCAATCAGCCTGCTCCCAATTATCAGCAAAGTCATGGAATCCATCATTGCTTCGGATATGAAATCTTTCCTCTTCTCCAATGGCTTGATCTCTGATCATCAATTTGGTTTCAGACCAGGTCACTCTACTCTGGACATGCTGCTTCTGCTGTCTCAACAATGGATGGAGGTCCTCAATGCCAAACAGGAAATCAGAGCTGTCTCCCTTGACATATCACGGGCCTTTGATATGGTCTGGCACCCAGCTCTGCTCACCAAACTCTCCTCCTATGGTATCCATGGAAATCTCCATGCATGGCTTGTGGACTTCCTCTCTGGTTGTAGTCAACGTGTGGCCCTGAATGGATTTCTCTCATCTCCCCTTCCTGTTCAGGCTGGACTTCCCCAAGGAAGTGTGCTGGGCCCTGTGCTTTTTCTGGTCTTTATCAATGATCTCTCCGACTCTCTGGAAAATCCTCTCTATCTCTTTGCTGATGACTCCACTCTCTGCCGCTCCATTCCTCTTCCCTCAGATCGGCAGTCTGCAGCCTCCTCACTCTCTGAAGCCCTGGACAAAATCACAGACTGGTCAAACAAGTGGAACATGTCTTTCAATCCTGACAAATCTCACTCTCTTACTATGTCTCTCCGAAAAGATCGACTGGACAACCCTCCCATCTACTTTCTCAACAATCCTCTCCAAGAAGTTCTGTCGCTCAAGCTTTTGGGTCTCACTATCTGCCATGATCTTTCTTGGGAAAACCACATTTCCAAGCTGGCCTCCAAAGCCAGTCGCCGACTGGGCATCCTCCGTCGTGCGAAGTCCTTCCTCGGCACACCTGAGCTCCTCACCACATACAAGGCTTTCATCCGCAGCTCAATGGAATACTGTTCTCCCCTATGGGCTGGTGCTCCTGCCTCACACCTGGCTCGGCTTCACGCTGTTGAATCCAAAGCTTTCAAAATCATTGGAATCTCCCACGATGAAGCTATCTCTGAGGGCCTTTCACTCACTCACCGCAGGCAGGTAGGTGGTCTTTCTGTCTTCTACCGACTCCTCTCCGGCTTTGCTCCCCCAGCTCTCTCTGTGCTCTGTCCCCAAAATATTCCTACAGGTCGCACAAGATCTGCCAGCAACCCTCTGATGGTTAAACTGCCGAAATCTCGGCTCTCTGCTCACCTTCACTCTTTCATTCCTCTTTTCTCCCGCCTCTGGAACAAACTCCCACACTCCCTTCAATCCCTCTCCTCCCTCCAGGTCTTTAAAACAGTTGTTCACCACCATCTCTTATCTTCCCCCATCCAAAACCTTGATCTTTTCTACCCCCACTAATTCACCCCAGATCCACCTTGTTTGAAATTCCAACTTCTTTCCTGGAAATCCTGGCAGTGTCCATATGTTTATACCTCTCCCACCCCCCCCCCCCCTTCACATGCCTCCCCCCCAAAGCCCTCTCCCTCCCACAGATCTCTCGATGTCTCCATGTCTCTCGTTCCCTGCTCTCAAATGTTGTGTTTGTGTCCTTCCCCCTCTCTCCCCATCTTGTCTACCGCTCCCGATGTTCTTTGTTTTATGTGTCTGTTTGTCTTTCTGTGTGATTAATGTTCGCTCTTTCACGAGCCTCGATCTTGTAAACAAAAAAAAAAAAAAAAAAAAAAAAATGACGTCGAGGACCCCAACAACCCAAGCCCGCATTGACGTATTTGTCCGAGGGCTGAACACACCAACATAAACAATATGCGGCCGTTGTGGTTAACGGTGGAAGACTATTGAATGCATGTTTTCACACAACATCGAAAATATGTTTAATCCTGCAATACTATTCTCCAATTTGTAAATCCAAATATCATGGAGAAAGTTTTTTTGTGTATGTATGTCCACTCTGCACCCATTGATTTCATAGCTAACCTGATGCCACCCACAATTGTAACCTGAAATACTCAACCCAAAGTACCCAGAGGATGCAAAAGACCTTTGCACTCTACCCCCTTTCCCCCCAGGACCCAAACGATTATGACGTCCCAAAATACCCCAAAGACCCAAATGACCCCAACAACCCAAAAGACCCAGAGGGCCCAAAATACCCAAATGACGTCGAGGACACAAAAACCTCCCGAAGACCCAAAATACAGTGGCAACCCAAAAGACCCAAATGACCCCGAGGACCCAAAATACCATGAAGACCCAGAATACCCCCAAATTCCCTAAAGAACCCAAAAGATGTTGAAGATCCAAAAGAAAGAAAAGACCCCTAGGACCAAAAAGATTCTAAGGGCCCAAAAGATGCTGAAGACCCAAAATATCCCATGGACTCAAAATATCCCAAGCACTCAAAATATCCCAAGGATCTAAACGACCCAAGGACACAAACAACCCGAAGACCCCAAAGTCCCAAAATACCATGAAGTCCCAAAATATCCCGAAGGCACAAAAGGCCTTGAGTTCCCAAAATACCTTAATGACCCCGAGAATGCAGAGGACCAAAACGACCCCAAGGACCCAAAAGACCCAAAATAACCAAAATACTCCGAATACACGTAAAGACCCAGAAAACCCAAAATACCCTTAAAGAACCAAATGACCCTTAAAACTCAAAATACCTTGATGACCCATAGGACCCAGAATACCCAAAATATCCCACGCACGCAAAATACCCTGAGGACCCAAAAGACCTAAACAATGACGAGGATCCAAAATACCATTTTTGTTTGATCCATTTTTATTTTTTGTGTTTATCCCTGCAATATTTGTAAATTGACTGTAATTCAGCCACTGGCTGTGAAAGTATTTTTGGAATAAACCGATTATTATTATTATTATTATCATTATTATTATTATTATTATTATCATTACTAGCAGAGTACCCGCCCTACGGGCAACCCTATGTGCGATCTTGTTTCAAGTGGACAACACAATTTCTGCCATCTCTTATTGAGGATATTTTCTGCTGATACAACTGCTTTGCCTTGGAAATCTTGATGATTTCCTTTGGTAATATTGCTGGCTCTCTGTTCAACTTTGGTGGTCTTGGTTTTCGAGGCATCTCAATTTTCAAGTAAAAAAACATCAATTGTCACCGTAGCTACGAATACTCATGATCAACACACACTCACCTCTCCCCCTACCCTCCTCCACCATCCCCTCACAATTCCCCATCAAGCATCACCCTACCTAACAATACACACAACAACCCCACACCCCTCCCCCCACTCCACTTCCCCCCACAATCCCCTTTCAACCATCACCTTAGCTAACAATACTCATTACCACCCCACACCACCACACACAATCTCTGTTCAACTTAGGTGGCCTTGGCCTTTGAGGCATCCCAAATTTCCAAAAAAAAAACAAAATCAAACCATCACCCTTGTTAACAGTACACATGAGCAACTGTTGGTGAATTAATTAATTAACCTTGAATGATACTCGTTGACTCATTGACTCAATAATTATGGTCCAAACTTGTTTCAGAAGACAATCGGCTGATTTTAATGGAAAGTGGGAGATCTCAATTCACTTTAACAAAGGGATTACAAAACACTCACTTCAATTCCCAAACGCAAATTCTCAGTAAGAAATCTCATCAAAGTAACACATACACAAACAGAATAAAACTCCACGCAGGCTCAGCACACTACATTCAATACAGACAAACTGGACTGAGAATCTCTACAACTTTCTGTTACATGGCTATTTATGGTCACAGATGAAAGCGTGAGAGGTCAGGAGAGGGTCAGAGAGGAAAAATAACATTTCAGCACAGCAGTCATTTGTGATTTCGCCATTTGCTGGATTCATCCATGGCAGGCAGCCTCCTCCAGGTCGCTATCTCTGTATCTTTTTCGGCCAGGAGTGTAATATGAACAAAGCTCGCTGTTTTAAGATAATGACATGCTTAGCGTGATTGAGGACATCTGCTTTGTCCCATTCTCCCGCAATGAGAAAAGATGAGTACAAGAGTTCAGATTCAGAGGGTTACAAATTATTGTTACAAGATTCAATTCTAAAGTTTAAAATCTTCAATATCATATGTATTGTATGAAGAGTACATTTATTTGTTATGCCCTATTTGAATAAAAGAGACTATTTCTTGTTATTCTCCAAACAGGCTAATTTGACTGCGAGGCTCTGAAACTTGATAAGTTTGCCTCTGCACGCAAGCTTGCTGGCCCTGTCTGGATTGTAATCTCGGTAAAGGAGTTTAGAATTGTTAGATTTTTATAGAATACAGTTAACACTGATTAATATATGTATTTATGAAGCTTACGTGTTTGTAATTAAAACTTAAGTGTTTGCAATGACAAGGTCGAGGCTCTGGGAAATAATAATAATAATAATAATGCATTTATTTTATATAGCGCTTTTCAGGAAGCCCAAAGACGCTTTGACAGAGTGCAAAACATAATGCATAGCAAAACATAAAAACAATTGCAAAAAAGAAGAATCAATAGGGAAATATTCAAAGCACAAAGGAGGGAGAAGGAGAGGAGATAGTCAGGGGTTAGATGCTGTGGGTTAAATGTTGAATGCAGTGTTGAACAGGTGGGTCTTGAGTGATGTTTTGAATGTGGTGAGTGAGGAGGAGTCTCTGATGGTGTGAGGTAGCGAGTTCCAGAGGGTGGGAGCAGCGATGGAGAAGGCCCTGTCCCCCCAGGATCTAAATTTGGTCCGGATGGGGGGGGGGGGGGGGGGGGGGGGTCGGGAGGTTGGTACCAGCAGAGAAATCCACTCGATTTACCCAAATTACGTACGCAATTCATTTTTCTTCCACACAACCTACACCCTCCTTTTCTCCCTCCACCCACTCCCCCCCCCCCCTTCCACCATGCCTTCACAATCCCCATACAACCATCACCTGAGCCAACAATACTCATGACCACCATACACCACCCCCACACAATCCCCCATCATCTATCACCCTAACTAACAATACTCACGACCACCCCACACCATCCCCCGACAACCATCACCCTAGCTAGTATACCCATGACCAACCCACACACCCCGCCCCCTCCAACATCTCCAATCATGATTGGAATCAGAGCTCGGAATGCACTGTCTCTATGTACTGTCGCCAGCAGGATTTAAAAAAAATTTTTTTGTATTCAGAATCGAGGCTCGTGAAAGAGCTTACAATTATCACACAAAAAAAATCTAACAGACACAAAGTATATAATAAGGGGAGCAGTAGACAAGATGGGGAGAGACAGGGAAGGACACAAACACAACATTTGAGAACAGGGACATCGGGAGATCTGTGGGAGGGAGAGGGCTTGGGGGGAGGAGGCATGGGAAGTGGGGGGGGGGGGGGTGGGGGGGGGATAAGTATAAAACACAAGGACACAGCAATGACTTCCAGGAAAGAAGATGGTATTTCAAAAAAGTGGATCAGTGGTGAATTAATGGAGGTAGAAAAGATCAAGGTTTTGGATGGGGGAAGACAAGAGATGGTGGTGAACAGCTGTTTAAAGGCCTGGAGGGAGGAGTGGGATTGAAGAGAGTGAGGGAGTTTGTTCCAGAGGTGAGATAAAAGAGGAATGAAGGGGTGAAGGTGAGCAGAGAGTCTTGATTTTGGCAGTTTAACCATAAGAGGGTTGCAGGCAGATCTTGTGCGACCTGCAGGAATATTTGGGGGACAGAGCCCAGAGAGAGCTGGGGTAGCAAGGCCGGAGAGGACTCAGTAGAAGACAGAAGGACCACCAACCTGCCTGTGGTGAGTAAGTGAAAGGCCCTCGGAGTTAGCTTCATCGCTGGAGATTTCAATGATTCTGAAAGCTTTGGTTTCAACAGCGTGAAGCCGAGCTAGGTGAGAGGCAGGAGCACCAGCCCAGATGGGGGAACAGTATGCCATTGAGCTGCGGATGAAAGCCTTGTTTGTGGTGAAGAGCTCAGGTGTGCCAAGGAAGGACTTCGCACGACGGAGGATGCCCAGTCGGCAACTGGCTTTGGAGGCCAGATTTGAAATGTGGTTTTCCCAGGAAAGATCATGGTAGATAGTGAGACCCAAAAGCTTGAGTGACAGAACTTGTTGGAGAGGATTATTCAGAAAGTGGATTGGAGGTGTTCGGGATTTATTTAATTTAGCCTTGAATGATTTGACAAGACACAATAATTAAGGTCCAAACTCTGTTCAGAAGACAATAGCTGATTTTAATGACACATGGGAGTCCTCAATTCACTGATAATCAATTCAAATCAACAAAAAAACGAATATCACCACAGTAGTGTATATATGTTGCTTCTGGGACACTCTCATTTTCCCATTGACTTACATGTTAATTTTTCCCCTCCCTCATTGCCCCTAAACACCTCTATTTCTCTCACCCTGTTCTTTACGAACCTTCTAACCTTTTGACATGTTATCCTTATTCATTAGACCACTTAAACAATGGTCCTTCTGTGTGAACCTGTGATCCTTCTGACCTTATGGACCTATTAACCTTTTACTCTTAATATCATCTGGTGAATCATCTTTGACCCACTCACACAACGACCCTACAAATATTTGTTTATGCGTGGGAAATAATTTAATTCTCTTGCCACTCCCTTCACCATCTAATATATTAACAAAAAAGATGTTTGAGTTTGGTTCTTTATTAAGATATTTTAACTGAGCTAAGATAAAATGGTAAACCTCCCTCAATGTTCTTGTTTGAGTGCCTCCAGTGCCACACACTTTTTGGTAGGCTCTGTCCACCTTTTGTTAAGCTCCGTTCACTTTTTGGTAAGCCCCGCCCTTTTTTGTTAAGCCACGCCCACTTTTTGCGAAGCCCCGCCCACTTTTTGTGAAGCCCCGCCTAATTTTGATAAGCCCCGCCCACTTTTGCTAAGCCCCACCCACTTTTGCTAAGCCCCACCCACTTTATAAACTCTTTAGCATTGTATCATTTCCAGGTAATACATTACATCATTTTCAGGGAATTCCCATCACATCATTTCCAGTTAAGACACGCCCAGGGAATTTCCACAGGAAATGACACACCCAGTCCTTATAAAAGGCACCGACCACACAGGCTTTTTCAAACACGCTTTCTGCTTCACTTGAGAATGGACTACGATGCCGAAATGGAATGGGATAACTTTGCTATTCCTTGGAGTCCTACTACCTGTGTAGAACTCAACCTTCAGATTGATGAACTGGACTCGAACCTCTTATCAATGGAGGTAAGTTTGTTTATTTATTTATTTATTTAATTAATTATTAATTTAATTATTTATTTTAATTTTTTTTTATTTTAGATGAGACTCGTGTAAGAGTTAACAAAGTTTATTTTAATATTCATAGAGCTTGATTTATACAAATAAAAATATTGTATTAAATTAATACATTGTTATTTTCTTTCACAGGAAATTGTATCTGAGATACGAAATGAAAATTCTGCTTTTAACACAACTTGGGATGAAGTTATTTTTTTGTTTGAAGACATTTTGAACAACCAAGACCCCCAGAACGAGTTCTACCTTGATGACCCAGCCAAAGAGTTATACCTTGGAGATCCACAAAATCCTGAAAAAGAGTTTTACCATGATGACACTTGTTGTGAGTTATCAAAACAAAACCCACTGAACAAGTTCTACCTTGATGAGCCAGAATACAAGTCATACATTGGAGACCCACAAATTTCTGAAAATTGGGAAAGGGGAGTTCTCCCTGATGGTCCGCAGTTATACTATGTGAGACACATCATAGAAACCCTAAAAAATTGTGAAATGGGAATTCTCCCTGATGGTCCGCAGTTATACTATGTGAGACACATCATAGAAACCCTAAAAAATTGGGCAAGGAGAGTTCTCCCTGATGGTCCGCAGTTATACTATGTGAGACACATCATAGAAACCCTAAAAAATTGGGCAAGGAGAGTTCTCCCTGATGGTCCGCAGTTATACTATGTGAGACACATCATAGAAACCCTAAAAAATTGGGAAAGGGAAGTTTTACCTGATGGTCCGCAGTTATACTATGTGAGACTTATCACGGAAACCCCCAATATTTCTGAAAATTGTGGTTCTACCTTGGGGACTTGGAAAGATGGTTATATTTTTGGAGACTCGGAATGGGGGTTTTGTTTTGATGACTCGGAATGTGATACCTATCTTGGAGGCTCAACAGGAATGTGGTTATACCTTGGGAACTTGGAAAGTTGGTTTTATTTTGGAGACTCTACCTGTGGGGTTCCTCTTGGAGACTCTTTGGATTCTAAAGCAATGAACAATGTTCTTTATTTAATGACGCTTGATTTAAGCAATATCAAGAAAGTTCGAGGAAGAAAATGCTGGAAAATTCTTTCTTCCCATTTCTACTTCTTCAAACTTGAAAGCCTTGAAAGACAGAATTGGCTGAAGAGAAAAAAAAAGAAAAAGAAATACGTATTTAAAAAAAGAAGAAAAGAAAGATTATGTTAGGGTTTGGGTGGGATTTTGAATGTGAGGGTTAGGGATGGGGTTGGGTTAGGGATGGGGTTGGGTTAGGGTTGGGATTTTGAATGTGAGGGTTAGGGTTGGGGTTGGGTTAGGGATGGGATTGGGTTAGGGTTGGGATTTTGAATGTGAGGGTTAGGGATGGGTTGGGTTAGGGATGGGGTTGGGTTAGGGTTGGGTTAGGGATGGGGTTGGGTTAGGGATGGGATTGGGTTAGGGTGGGATTTTGAATGTGAGGGTTAGGGATGGGGTTGGGTTAGGGATGGGGTTGGGTTAGGGTTGGGATTTTGAATGTGAGGGTTAGGGTTGGGGTTGGGTTAGGGATGGGATTGGGATAGGGTTGGGATTTTGAATGTGAGGGTTAGGGATGGGTTGGGTTAGGGATGGGGTTGGGTTAGGGTTGGGTTAGGGATGGGGTTGGGTTAGGGATGGGATTGGGTATGGGATTGGGTTGGGTTAGGGATGGGGTTGGGTTAGGGATGGGGTTGGGTTAGGGATGGGTTGGGTAAGGGATGGGGTTGGGTTAGGGATGGGTTTGGGTTAGGGATGGGGTTGGGTTAGGGATGGGGTTGGGTTAGGGTTTGTATATTATTATGACTCACTCACACATACACACACACACAAAAGTTAAGCCCCAACTGGAAAGTTGAGGGATTCTGTGTTTGGGGTTCACAGATTTAAAAACGTATCCCCATTATACACACACAAAAGTTAAGCCCCAACTGGAAAGTTGAGGGATTCTGTGTTTGGGGTTCACAGATTTAAAAACGTATCCCCATTATACACACACAAAAGTTAAGCCCCAACTGAAACGTTGTGGGATTCTGTGTTTGGGGTTCACTGATTTAAAAACGTATCCCCATTATACACACACAAAAGTTAAGCCCCAACTAAAAAGTTGTGGGATTCTGTGTTTGGGGTTCACAGATTTAAAAACGTATCCCCATTATACACACACAAAAGTTAAGCCCCAACTAAAAAGTTGTGGGATTCTGTGTTTGGGGTTCACAGATTTAAAAACGTATCCCCATTACATTTTATTTATTTATTTATTATTTTCAAGGGTATTAACTGCTTACTTGTGTTTTTTGTAATTCTTGCGAGTAAAATGAACCCAAGATTTCTTCTCCATTTAAATCATATAATTTGTAGGTCCAAGGGACTGTATCCATTACATCAATGATTTTAAATAATTCACGAGTCCATTTTTGTGTATAACCTTTCTCAAAATGACTTTTCCATTTGTATATTCTTACAATATCACCAACTTTGAACTTGGGCTTTCTCAAATTAATCTCCTTTTCATATTCTAATTTTGTAAATGTTTCTGATGGTTTTGATTTTGTTGATGAATGAACTGTATTATTGTAATTATCTACAATATCCTGAATTAAATACACCCATTTTTGAGAACCGAGTTGTGTGAATTTTTTATATAATTTCTCTTTTAAATTACGATTAAAACGCTCAATAACAACTGCCTTTCCTTCATTAAAGGTGCTGTATAATTTAATACCCTTCCCCTTAAGAAATTTCATGAATATTTTGTTATAGAACTCTGTTCCCTCATCAGTCCATAACTTCTTTGGTTTCCTTTTATCCCGATCAAATATTAGCTTAAAGGCTAACATTAAAGTATCACCCCTTTTATTTTTTAAAGGGACAACCCAGGCAAATCTACTACTCAAATCAATAACGGTTAAAGCATACCTTTATCCCCTGTCATTATTCAGTTCAATTAAATCAGCGGACCATATGTGGTCGGTGTATTTAGAATAAACCTTCCTTCTTTTAAACTTTGTGATTATAGGTTTGTGTAATTCTTCAGCCAAAAGCTCCTCAGTCTTGATGACATCATTAGAGCCTAATAGTTTTTTGAGGAATAACCAAGACCAAGTTTCAATTTAGCATTTATCAAATTTCTCACAATAAACCTATCAACTTTCTCTCTCAACGTTGGATTTTGTATCAAAGACAAATTATACAACATTTCGCTGTCGGCTTTATGTTTTTCAGTCAACGTAGTGGTTTTCCCATAAGCAATATCATGCTTCATACACACTTCGTCAACCCTATTTGTAGGTTTAGACCAAGGTTTAGGATTGTCAGCCTCATCTAATCTTTTATCCAAGTTTGTTCCTGGACCACAGAAAGAATACCCTGGAAGGTGTAATTCCCCTGGAATTCCAGTTGTTGTAAATTTACTTCCTGACAGAAACTTTTGTATGTCTCCTCCTCTTTTAGGAGAGATGAATTGGCACTTTTTAGAGCCACATACTTGACATATTCCTTTTTGATAAACTCTATTATTTTTAGCTTTAACATAAGAGATATTTTTAGATTTAGTTTTCTTTTTACATTTGAGACAATAACTCATATTTATTTATCAGAAAAATTCCGACAGAGTATCAAAACCTTTTTGGTTTTCAACATATACATTTCAATCTTTATTTTTAAAACATAAAGAATCCTAAGGAATGCCTTCACTCTCTCCTCCATTTATTTACAAATAAAAACTAACTAAAGTCAATGACACCAACATCATCAATCACATAATCTTTTCCTTCTTCTTCTTCTTCTTCACCACTTTCTCGTTTAAATCTCCTCCCTGAAATTGAAGACATTGACGTTGTTATTTTTGAAACCATTATCTTCATAAGAGTTGTTAATTCTTTAATTTCCTCTTCGGTGTGTTGAGATTGATTTATTTGCTGTAATACACTCAATCTTTTACGAATCTCACTGATTTCCATCTTTTTATATTTTTCCTCCCTCTCTCTTTGCTCCCTTTCCTCCCTCTCCTCCTTCTCCTTTTTCTCCTTCTCCTCCTCCTTTTTCTCCCTTTCCTCCTTCTCCTTTTTCTCTCTTTCCTCCTTCTCTTCTTTAACTCCTTCTTCATTTATCTTAGCAATTTTTGATATCAATATTTTCACAGCATTCATTCTTTCTTTATTTTCCTCTTCGGTGAGTTGAGATTGATCTTCTTGCTGTAATACATCCACTCTTTTTTGAATTGCTCTGATTTCCATCTCCCTCTCCTCCCTCTCTCTTTGTTCCCTCTCCTCCTTCTCTCTTTTCTCTCTTTTCTCCTTCTCTTCTTCAATTCCTTCCTCATCCCTTGCTACCCTTGAGTTTAAACCCCAAAGAATATTATACATATACTCATCTGGATTTTGAGATATTCTTGTATCTATAATTATTTTTCTCATAATAGGATACCAATAAGATTTGTTGACGATTTCTAAAAGAGTTTTATATTTCATAACTTTGAGAAGTTCATTTTTATTTAATACTTTAAACAAGTCTCTATTTGTGGGTTTAACAATATCAGTATAAGGCCATTTTTTTATGACAAAATTCCCATGTATATGCTCCAAATCATAAGGTATGTAATACCGAGCACCCTTTTCTTGTAGGTATCCTTGAATACAAAAATTATAATTCTCTTGTAGTCTTCTTCCTGCCATTTATGTATCAGAAATATATGTGAGATTAATATTATGACAGGTAATACCACCCCATCTTCCCACTACCAAATCGGTTTGTATTCCTCGGCTTTCTATCCTTATCTCATTACCTTCCTTCTTTGTCATGCTAACCATCGCTATACTATCATATATTTTTCTTTTCTTAAAACCATGTATTTGTTGTTTATTAATTGTACTTCCACATAAATCCATATCCTCACCAAGTGGATAATATTCTTCTTTACGAGACTGATTCAAATCATGTAGGTCTTCTATGTTTATTGAAAAAGACCAATTATACCCTAAATCAGGCATATCGTACCCCCATTTATTAATTCGCATATTAACTATATGTCCTTCTTTATAAAATTAAATTGTAAGCAGGTAGTTAAATTCAATGAGGAAAGGTGTATGGTCAGTATAACCAGGTGTTGTGGTTGTAAATTTTACTTGTTTAACAAAACGTGCTGTTTTCTTTAAAAATATATATTGTGATAAATCACTAAATCTAATTAAGTCATTTGCATCTGTAGGGTTTGGATAATTGATTAATTTATAAGTATTCTTCATATTAATATTTTTACTTACACTATATTTTTGTCGTTCAGCCTGTGCCTTTGTATAATAATTTGATAAATCAATATCCTGAGAGGATTTTCCAAAGATAGAACCATCTTTTCCAACATAAGTCATTTATATTAGATTAAAAATGATATCATAAAAATTTTCATTATTGTTGAGTTGAAATAATACATATAAACATAATTGACCACAACATTTAGAATTAATTTCTTGAACTTGAAATGTTTGATAAACACCATTCTGTAAGAATTGTATTACTTCAACAGGTGGTGGCATACCATAACTATCAAAATAATATTTATCCTGACTATTATGAATACAAACCCAATGAGAACCATTCTGTGTGTCTAAATTCATAATAATATTCTTTGTATTCTTATTTATATGTATTAATTCATCTCTCATACAAATAACCACATTATCAATTTTTAGTGTTTTACAATACTTAGTAAGTTCGATATTTGACGTTGTATTCTTTCCAAATTGTTTAAACCATTTATCCATTTATTTATGAGAAAGATACAATCCATTACCCCGTTTAGTTAGTTTAACACCCGCTTGAGCGATAGAGGAAAGCATATCTCTAACCAACAATCTAGCTTTATCAGGTAGACTTTCAAGTTTTTGAGCAAAATCTACAATTACACCACTTCCACTAATTTGTTTCTCCAACTCCTTGTTATGTCTTTCCAATTCTTTTTGAGCTTTTAGTTGTGCCTTCCTTTCGTTAGCAGTTTTTACCGCTGCTGAAATACCACCAGTCAATGCTCCCGCTGCACTTAAACAAGCAAATAAAGGAATTAGAAACGGGAGAAATCCTCCTCTTGACTCGTCTATTGAATATTTCTTTAACATAGGTTTCGTCATTTTAATTTTAAGAGATCCAACATCATTTAGTGTTTTTACTTGTGTGTGTGTGAGTAAAACATCAATTCTTACAGCTCCTTTTCTTTGAATTGTATTAACATTAATAATACAAGGCTTTTGATTTTGAATACAAGATGTTAATTTATTAAGATTGATTTGATTAACATATACCCCAACCATTTATTTATGAGAAAAAACCCATGTGATATTAATCATAACACCATTATCTGTATTAATCTGTAATTCTGTTTCCTCCAAAAGCAAACAATATGCATTAACCTCTTCACTCTCCCCTCTTTCAATGTATAGAGAAGTATCCACTCGATTAGACTTTATAGTTTCCTTTTGAGAACTCAGGTCAATTGCGTAGATTGTATAAAGTTTTTGAAACGCAACCATATCCAAAATAGGATCATTATTACCATTACTTTCACATACCTTTTGGTAGGACTTGTAGGCTTCCGCATAATCATTTTTTTCCCAATCAATTTCCAATCTATCTCGTGGATAAAATGTGCCATCAAGAGAAACCCGAAGTTGTTTTACCTTAGCATTATCACTCAGCGCATTATTCTTATTAGTACCGTCCTCTCCATCTGGTTTTTAAAAAATGAGCCAGAGGTATCGTGGCTTTCCTTGAAGAACACCCAAATTCCAAGTGTAGGTAGTGTGTTCCAGTTTAACGTGTTGACATCTTCTTTTAAGGTATGATACATTTAGCGGTTTCTTTGAGTTAAGTCTTCTATTTAACATCTCTTCCGTTTTAAGATTAGGAGTATATTCACTGATATACCAACACAAATCATTAATAACAAATTTATTGTTGTCTCCAAAAGCATTTTCAGCCCCAAAAAGCAACCTATTTACATTATCATTCCTTTGTAGTTGAAATCTAATTTTAAGACCATACAAAACTTTGTCATAATCACAAAATCCAAATATACCTTTCAGAGGTACTGCTACGGTAAAACTATTCTCTGGTTTTGTGTCATCATTATACATTGCCTTCCTTTGACTATAACCAGGGTCTGTGTTTGTACCCGTTGACATATCAGGAATAAAACCTTCAACAGCTCCCTTACCCATTCTATCACCAAACGAATATAGTGTAAATTTCATCATTTCAGATGTAGCAGAGACATAATCAACCGCTTCAACCTCTTGTGTTCCAATATACAGGCGAACACTATCAAACATTTTCCAGAAGAAATCATTTACGAGTGTAGCATTAGTATTATTCGCAGCCTTAGTGAATTTAAATTTACACAGCAAGAAACTATCAGCTATATTCAAGTAAGTTTGTTGATTATTTATTTCAAAACTTTTTGTTCCGTTTGAATTCCAGTCTGTTCCTGTTATAGCATTTACCTTAAAATAGTCTTCCTTTTTCGTGGAGTTTGAAATGATAATTGTATCATCCAAATCATAGATACTATCAATCGCTTCCATACTTGTATTTATATAGTATTAAAATCGTTGAAACCCTGACCCAAGTATTTTAATGATTTTTTGTCGTTCTTGTGAAGATAGTTGAGTTTTACCTTTTTTTATTTCTTTGATTGCTTGTAATTTATGAGACTCCTTTTGAGCATCTTTTATACTCTTATGAGCACCCGCAACGGAGCCCACGGCAGAAGCAGTTGAACCAATTAGGTCTTTATGTTTAAGGATGGTTGAACCAATACCCATTAGAGTATCAATTATCCCATCTCCTTTATTTCGAAATTGATGACCTACACCTCGTTGTCTCTTAGGTTTATAGTATCCTCTACCCACATACCTTGTATAGTATGGTGAAAGGTACATGCCCTCCCCTGTAATTATTTTATATTTTCCCAACTCGTGTTTTCTCACAATAACCATTATTTATTTATTGAAAAACTTCACGTAGGTGAATTCTGATGGATATAATTTCATCATTAAAGGATATCATATGATTATCTTGGTCGGTTATCCTAAAATTTACTCTGTATATGGTTTTTCCTGACACAGGTAAATAGACAAGATTTTTTGGTTCCATATTAAATTTATAACCAATCGGGGTTGAGTATGCACTGAATGAAAATATTGTATTTGTTCTTATTCCATCGTTATAAGCACCATCAATCAAATCACAATGAATTAATACTGAATTTATACCGGAGGATATTTGGATAACATTATCACCGTAAAACGTCCCGTTATTTTCAATCTTTTTTGAAGAGAAACCCAATAGCTCTCTAAACGAATTTTCAATCGTGAAATCAACTTTATAATTATTTTTAAGTTTAATAGTTGATTTTGAAGTGTGTTTTTGAATATCTTTTACAATATTTTTTGGTTCATCACCTTTTTCTTTCATAAGGCGAGAGACTTCTGAAGATATTTGAGAAATCTCGTAAGCTCCAGGTGAAACGGTTATAGTTTTATATCCACTTCCTGGATTATAACTAAACTTGTTGTTTTTCTCTGTGATATTAAACAAGGTATTATAAGTTTCCAGCGACAATAAAGATGCCTCATATGAGGTAAGGGGGTCAAGTTGTAGTGGGTAAGGGAATGAAGCTGTGTAATCGCTCGTTGTGAAATTAAAACTAAGAATTGTGCTTCTCATCTTATTTAATATCTAATAAAATATCTTTGTATTGACATTTATTAATTATTTTCATATTCATCAACTGATCTAAAATGGCTGAGGATTCATTAAAACAATTGTTGTTTCCAGCCTTCTTACTACCTAACAACAATAATAGCCTATTAACTAATTGTGATGGGTCATTTGGAAGAAAACTAACACCCGAACCAAGATTACTTAAAGCATCAATAATATGTTTCTCCTTCTCATTCTTCTTACTTTTACCAGCAACAGAAACTCCATAATCAAGTGCATTTAGCAACTCAATATATACCCTATCTTCCTCTCTTTCCATATCAAGTGGTTCCTCAAAATATTTTGAACCGCTGAATCCGGGGTTTGTTAGAAAAAACATTAATCTTGGAGTTAATTTAACATTTGGTTGAGTAGAACTCAAGAACATCAATTCATCATTAAATATCAATACCTTTTCTTTCACAAGATGGAACACTGCTGGTTCTTCTGTTGGAATGAGACCTGCTCTGGTTTTTGAATCTGCCAAATATTCATTGTTTTGAAGAGCTTCCACTACATAATTAGGGGGTTGATTTACCTCCTCAAGTTTCTGAAATAATTCTTCATCATTATATTCTAATCTTCCAAGTTCTTGTTTTGTTATCTGACTAAAATCTTTGAGCATTTGAAGTTTTTTCGGAGTAAATTCTACCGTGGGAACTGTAGGGTGTTGAGTTTTTAAAAGCGGTTTAAAAAATTTCTCTTGTTTTCTTTCAAAGGCTTCTTCACCAGTTAGTTTCTGTCTCCGTTTCTTCTTTATCTCTTCCTGTTGCTTTACAACTTTTGAAACCAACTCTTGATGTTCTTTAAACTTTCTTACTCTTTCTTCGGTATTCATTTTCTGTATTTATTTATTGAAAAATATCATTTAATGAATTGTAAAGGTCAATGGGAAAATTTTCCTTTTCTTTGTCATTATAGTAAATGTGTTGAAATAAATCCTTTTCTTTAAATATTTCATCAAATTCTTTATTGGTATTAATACGAGTTGTTATTTCTTCTTCACTAATACTTGTATCTCTGCTTTTCATACGTTTGCGTTGAGTCTCCTCATCGATATCAAAACCGAATGATAAAATCTTAACTCCATCACCACACAATTGTTTAATAATTTGTCTCATTCCTTCAGGATTAGTTTCTAAAATCCCAAGACCATTACATTTTACTTTATTTAACTCACACTTACAATGTGAATATTTTGTAGAACCAAGAGAGACCTCCTCAAATATTTGACCTTCGTTCCTCAATCGCATATGTTCCTCCATTGAAATGTAGTAATAATCTTTCCCTTCTACTTCTCCTGGTCGCTTTGCTCTGGTTGTAGTACTCACAAAACGAATCATAGGGTGTTTTTAAAAAAAACTTACAATCTTTTCATTTTTACTATTCAAGAGTTTAGATTTATGAAAGTTCTTTCCTGAAGCAGATTTACCCACAAGATTAATAATAATAGTTATCATTTATATATGTAATTATGTTTAAAATAAAAATACATCCTTTAATATCTCATCTTGTTTCACTACAATATATTTATATTTTTCAATCATGTGTTTCATATAATTTTCAAATTCTTTTTTACTACATAACGTAGAGCAATTATCTCTCCAAAAATTATTTACATCTATTGAATTTAACTTCAATAAAATAAAAGTATTGGCATTGTTTCTTATTGAGCGTTGAGGGAGTTGAAAATATGATTGACTAAGATATATACAATTACAAGAAGAATGTCTCCCTCTTGTATAGTAGCTATCCATTACTGTTTGGTTTCTCTCATTAACACAATCATCAAAGATGACGAGGTTCTTTTTTGATTTATCTAAATCTTGAGGTGAAGGTATATCATCCGTATTATCACTGAGAATACAAGTTATGGGTTTTGGTTTCGATTTTGATTTCTGTGTATCACAAAATAATTGTATTATATCTTCAATATTATAATCATTTAGTTTGTTTTGAAGTTTAAATAAACCGATAATGTCTTCCTTTTTAAGACCTGCATTAAAACCCTGTGAGAGTAGTTGATACTCGGGTTGAAAACTAGACTTTGTAAAAATTATTAAATTATCATAATCTAAAAAATTAGGACCAAGGAGCATCTTTAAAAGTAAACAGGTTTTTCCACATCCGCTTGAACCAACTATTAGACATCTCAATGAATTTGGAATGTTTTTATGGTTATTAAATTTTATCTTATTTTCCCAAACGGGTAAAAAATCATTCATTTATATATTTGGAAAACAAGTCATCTAACTTTTTTTGAGCTATTTTAGAAACTCTATATTTTATCCTGAGTTCGGGTTTAATTTCAAAATAATTCATTATTTTATTTATATACAGACTTGGCATTTAATATGGAATTTTTATCTTGCCAAAACGAAGTTTTTGCAAGATGTATTAGTCAGCTTGTATGTTTGTTTGTTTGTTTTTTTTTTTTTTTGTTTGTGGTTAATCATTTTTTTTCACGTTTAGATCACTCTGTAGACCACAGTTATTATTGGAAACTCCTGTAACTTCGCATATCAGAGTCCTATAGAGATACCCTTCAGCACACAAAATTTTGAAGGTCAAGGTCAAAGGTCAAGGTCACTTTGCGGTCAATCATGGAGGTCGACGAAACACTAATTTTTTGAGTAACTTTGATCGGATCGTCTCCAAACTTCATGGGAATCTAGTATATGGTCCGGCGCTCAGCTGATTAGTTTTTGGTGGCGATCGGCCTTGACCTTCATGGTTAGCGCTGGAGGTCGAAAATTATTGACCCCAAGGTCAAATTACGAAACCCTTATTTTTTGAGTAACTTTGATCTTATGATCTCCAAACTTGGTGGGTATATAGGGTGTGGTATGGCGCTCAGTTGATTAGTTTTTGGTGTCGATCGGCCTTGACCTTCAAGGTCATTTTGAAGGTCATTCAATTTTGACCAAAAGGTAAAATTTTCAAGTTTCAGTTACCATATCGAGTAATACCTCATATGAATGCCCTTGATGAGTGCTTCCCAGATCTGTAAACAGTTTGACGCTATGACGTCATTTGATGACGTCATGACGAAAAAACGGAATTTTCACATTTTGGCAAGATACGGTTCACCCTGTGGGTGACATATGTTTTATTTTTTTCTTGACTTGGGTTTACTTTCTTAACTCAGTATATCAATCTGGTGAGTTTCTTTTACACTTTGGTGATTTATTTGTTAAAAGAACCATGTCACTGATTGTCTGTCGCAGCAAGAAGTCAACAACAGGATTATATCACAGGTGGCATGGCAAAATGTACGGACAGGTGCATTTGATGTTTGGCTTCACAGTCGGGTATACAAGGGTTGTTGCGTTCTGTATTAGTGGAAAACAACTGCTGCACGTCTCCAAAAGTTATTGCCGCTTCCTCTGGAGATGGTCCGTCAACTCGACAATGCTGTTTGTCATTTAGTGGTGGCTTTACGAAATTCCGGCATGAAACAGCGTGCTATTGCTTGGCAGTATGGCATCACTCAAGGTCAGGTGTCAAAGATCCTGAAACGAAATGCTCAGAGGGGTGTCCCTACTCCAATACCTAGGCCAGGACGTCCCCGCAGAACCACAAGGAGGGATGATCGCCAGCTGCACCGGTTAGTCCGCATTGGCCGTACCAAGTCAGCTAATCGGCTTAGGGCTGAGTGGCAGCAACTGACAAATGTGCCTATATCCAGAAGGCTAGTCAACCAACGACAGGTTCAAGAAGGCTATCGTGCCAGGCGTCCCCTGAGAAAGCCACGCCTGACCAGACAACACCGCCAGCACTGATTGCAGTGGGCCAGAGAGCACCGTCAATGGCAGCCAGGACACTGGAATCACGTGATCTTCAGTGACGAGTCTAGATTTCTGGTCTATCGTCAAGATGGCCGCGTCCGAGTGCGCAGACAAGTGCATGAAGCCTCCAACAAAGATTGTATAGTGCCAAGAGTCCAAGCTGGAGGTGGTGGGGTGACCGTTTGGGCTGTTTTTCATGCAGGGGGAAAAACTGACCTGGTTGTTCTGAATGGAAACCTGAACCAGTTCAAGTACAGGGCCATTCTGGAAGAAACATTGCTTCCATTTGCTCTTGCAGCCTTTCGAGGAAACTTTGCCTTCCAAGATGACAATGCACGGCCTCATCGTGCTCGCATGATCCAACACTTTCTTGCTGACCGTGGTGTAGAGCATATGGAGTGGCCTGCCATGTCCCCAGATATGAATCCGATAGAGAACTTGTGGGCAGAATTAACGCATCAAATCGACCACTTGGACCAGCAGCCGACCTCTGTGCGTGAATTGCAGCAGGCTATTGTCACTGCATGGCAAGCGATTCCTGTCCAAACCTTGGCAAATCTCGTGAACAGCATGCCTCAACGTGTAAGTGCTCTCCTGAATGCTCGTGGGGGTTACACGAAGTACTGAACTGTAATTTTACTGTCCGTAATCCCAGTCGTAATTTAACTTTTGTTTTTGGTAAAAAAAAATTTGGCTAATGTGCAAAATAAAGAGATACTTCTGGAAAACGTACAGAAGTTTAACACAGTACTGTCCATGAATTGAGTTAGATATCAGTTTTCATCACTTTCAAGGATCAATTTATTTGTTTCGAAATGTCAAATGTGGTTTTTGTTTCTTTTATAGGTCACATTAACAAAATCGAGAATAATTTCAACATAATTCCAATGAACTTTTGGTTCTAAGACATCTTGAAAAGTAAGTTCACCCCCACAAAAAAAATATTCCATATTAAATGCCAAGTCTGTAGTATCTTGTATTAACATTTCCATTAAAATTATTTTGAATAATAAATATCATTAAACCCTTATACATTTCCTCAATACAAATAGTCTCTTCCCTTGAAAGAAATGGTGTATTATCATCACAATACTTAACATTCATCTCTCTTATTAATCTTGTAAAGTAATTCATTTTTGGTTCTAATTTAAAAGAGTTATATATATTTTTATATTTTTTATTATCATTAATTAAAATTAAATCACAGAAAATACATTGTTTATATGAACCCTCATTATTAAGCCCTATTCTATCACAAGCCGGACAATTCTCTAATTTATCATATGGAGAGTCTGGAAATTCTAAATATCCTTCAGAACTTATCATATTTATATGGTAAATTTTTACTTAAACTAAACGCAAGTTTATTCATTAATAAATACAATGTTTCAAAGCACAAAAGACAAATTTCAATCAATCTCTACTTCAGTGAAAGATATAGAAAAATATGTCAAAGATGTTAAATTGAACAAAGATAAATATGGAAATTTTTGGGTAAAACCAGTTATGGAAAATAACATGAGCCCCTCTATTTCATTTAAAGGAAGAGCTCTAACTATACCTGGAAAGACATCCATTAAAGTAAATCTAACAAAAGTTTCTCCTCTACTCCTGGCAATTTATTCAAAGCTTGAAAAAGTGATTGACCACGATACTTTGAAAAAGAATGATAAGACCATCAACAATACTCGTGGAGAAATTTGTATTTACTTTAATAATCCAAAGGGTGTAGATCTAAGTAAAATGAATGATGTTAATATTTCTGGTGAAATGTCATTTCGTTCTATGATAGTTAGAGATTATTTAAAGATAACTTTTGATATTAAAAATGTAGAGATTGAATCCGTTAATGAAAGAAGGTATATTGGTATAGATGGAAAGGTTTTTTCTGCTAATTAAATATGAGTCATTACAGCAGTGAAGATTTTACTATTTCATTGAACTCGGACGATAGTGATGATAGTATTTCATTGAACTCGGACGATGGTGATGATAGTATTTCATTGAACACAGATGATAGTTATGATACTAATAGTTTGTGCTCAAATGATAGTTATGAGAGTAGCTTTATTGATGACTCTGAGTATGATTCTGAGTATTCATGTGATAGTTATGACTTAGATGATTCTGAGTGAAAAAGTGTTTTAGTTTAAGCACAGCGATATATATAAAATGGAGCTGTAAAGCTCAAAAGTGTTTTATTTTAAGCACAGCGATATATATAAAACGGAGCTGTAAAGCTCAAAAGTGTTTTATTTTAAGCACAGTGATATATATAAAACACCACGTTTTCTCACGCTATAAATATGGTTTATTGTGATACTTGCGAGAAGGAAGTAAAATATTATAAACAACATATTCTCACCGCAAAACATACATAAAACATTCTTAACAAACTTTCCCCTCTTCCACCTAAAGCAAAACATTGTAAGGTCTGTAAAACAACCATCCTCAAGAAGGGGTTTAAAACCCATCTTAAAACTAACAAACACTTGTCAAAATTGTTTACTATTAAAAACTCTGATGGTGCATTCAAAGGACATATTAAAATAAGAGTCTTTAACTTCAAACCTCCTGAACCAGAGTCTATAGTTGATGCTGTAGAAATAGTTAAACCTGCTGTTCAAACGTTGATTGAAAAAACACTAAAAGAAATGAAACCACTTAAATTTTATATGGGAGTAAAATTAGAAATGACAAAGGACGAAGGAGTTATAGATACACCATACATGAGAACTGAGCCACACTTTATATCTTCATATCAAGATTTTAAAACATCAGGAGTCTATGATGAACTTATTAAACAAGAGCAAGATGTGGATAATTCAATCGTAGGAAGTGGATTCAATATAGGAAAAATTATTTATATAGACATTCATGTTCTTAAATCAGATCCTCTAAAAGCTTCTTCTTACATTGATTTACCCAGTGTTATCAAAAATAGAAAAGCAGTTATCAATATCAAAAATAAAGACAATAAATGTTTTCTCTGGTCTATTCTAGCACACTTACATCCTCCACATTTTCATGATGAAAGAGTATCTCATTATAAAAAATATGAGAATACATTAAATACGAAAGATCTAAAGTTTCCGATGACTTTAAATGATATTCCTAAATTTGAAAAGTTGAATAATTTATCAGTTAATGTTTATGGTCTTACCAAAACAAACAACATTCAGGTTTTAAAGCTTTCTGACAATTGTAAACAAACTCATATTAATCTTCTATATTTTAATTCAGACGAAAATTCACATTATACATACATCAAAGATATTACAAAATTAATAAAACCACAAGTATGTAAAAGAACAAATAAAATATATATTTGTATGCGTTGTCTTAACTTCTTCCATACACAAGAAAGATTAGATAAACATTCAAATTATTGTGGTGAACATAAATCAACGGTAATCAACATGCCTAAAAAAGACTCAAATATCACATTCAAAGATGAAAAGAAAACAATAAAACATCCATTTGTTATATATGCTGATTTTGAAAGTATTTTAGAAAAAATTGATACTGCTTCTCCAGATCCAAAAGAATCATACACAAATAAATATCAAAAACATACTCCTTGTGGTTTTTGTTATTATATCAAATCATCCGTTGGTGATAAATATAACAAGTTAGAGATGTATAGAGGCTCAAATACCCCAGAGGAGTTTGTGAAACGACTAGAAAAAGACTGTGTTCGATTAACCAAGATAATGAGAGAAACCAATAAACCAATGTCCTTAACAAGTAAAGAAAAAAGGGAATTTATAAAAAACAATGTCTGTCATATTTGTGAGGAGAAAATTGGTAAAGGTCTAAAGGTTAGAGACCATTGTCATCTCACTGGTAAATATAGAGGTCCAGCTCATCAAAGTTGTAATATAATAATTATCAACTCCCCTCTTTCATTCCTGTCTTTCTTCATAACAACGCTCATTATGATACACATCTATTTATCAAGGAACTCTCAAAGACTTCTGGAAGTATCTCAGCAATTCCAAACACGGATCAGAAATACATTTCATTCACAAAAACAATTCACACATCTCCTATTACTCATATCAGATTTCTTGATACATTTAAATTCATGGCAAGTCCATTGGCTAACTTGGTTCAAAATCTAAAAGAGTTTCCATGTCTTTCAGAGTATTTTTTAGATAAAGATTTTCTAACACAAAAGGGAATTTACCCCTATGACTATATGGACTCATTTGAGAGATTCAATGAAACACAACTTCCTTTAAAAGAAAATTTCTATAACAAATTAAATAATAGTCATATATCTGATAAAGATTATGTACACGCACAAAATGTTTGGAAAAAATATAACATTAAGAATCTTGGTGAGTATCACGATTTGTACCTCAAAACTGATGTGCTTTTGTTGGCTGATGTGTTTGAGGCTTTCAGAACAATCTGTCATTCTGGATATGGATTGGATCCTGCTCACTATTACACTGCTCCTGGATTGGCTTGGAGCGCGATGTTAAAAATGACAAAACAAGCTTTGGATTTGATAACCGATGTTGATATGCTTTTGATGATTGAAAAGGCAAAGAGAGGAGGAATTTCACAAGTCTGTTCAAAGAGATATGCTAAAGCAAATAACAAGTACATTCCAAATTATAATCCATTGGTAGAGAGCTCCTACTTGATGTATTATGATGCGAACAACCTGTATGGCTGGGCAATGTCTCAGGCTCTTCCTTATGGAAAACTTAGATGGGTAAAGGAAAAAGATTACAAAAAGGTTTTACAAGATGTATGTATCTCTACACAAAAAGAATTGAATGATTCAAAGGTTGGTTATTATTTTGAGGTCGATTTGAAATATCCAGAGGAACTTCATAACCTACACAAAGATCTCCCATTTGCTTGTGAAAAGGAAAGTCCAAAGAAGGAGTGGTTAAGTGATTATCAACAATCATTTAATATAGGTGAATCAACAGAAAAATTACTTACAACATTATATAACAAGAAACATTATGTTCTACACCAAAGAAATTTGCGACAATATTTATCAAAAGGTCTAAGAGTAGAGAAGATCCATAGGGTTCTAAAGTTCAATCAAAGTCATTGGTTAAAGGGGTACATTGATTTTAATACACAAAGAAGAACAGAGTCAAAAACAGATTTTGAGAAAGACTTTTATAAATTGATGAATAATGCGGTCTTTGGTAAGACTATGGAGAATGTGAGGAAAAGACAAAATATCAGACTATCAACATCTTGGGAACAAGCATCAAAATTAATTAATAGACCGAGTTTTACTAGAGCTGAGGTCTTTACTGAGAACTTTTGTGCGATCCATTTGATTAAAGAGAGTATTGAAATGAACAAACCTATTTATATTGGAACATCAATTCTTGATTTATCAAAGTCATTAATGTATGATTACTTTTATAATAACTTGAGGAAGAAATATCAAAATGATGTTCATCTACTTTATATGGATACAGATAGTTTTATTTTGCAAATTAATACTGATGATGTTTATTCAGACATGAAAAAGGACATTAATATCTATGACACTAGTAATTACAGTCCAGAGAGTGAGTTGTTCTCTTCTAAAAATAAAAAGGTGATTGGAAAGTTTAAGGATGAATTAGGAGGAAATGTCATGAGTGAATTTGTGGGATTGAGGTCTAAGGCTTATGCTTATAAATACATTGTGAATAACGTTGAAAAAACTGATAAGAAGTTAAAAGGCATAAAGAAAAATGTCATTAAAGAAACAATAAACTTTAAGGATTATTATAACTGTTTAACAACAAAGAAAGAAGAGTTTAGAAAGATTAATGGAATAAGAAGTTATAAACATAAATTATATTCAGAAGAGGTGAATAAGAAAGCATTGGGGGCTTTTGATGATAAGAGGTTTATTTTAGAAAATGGAATTGATAGTCTCCCTTATGGTTATATAAGTATATAAGTGATAAGTTAAAAAGGGGGGTTAGGGATTTTAACGGGCTACCGCCGCCTTTTTACTATTATATAAATGATAGAACCAAGTACCAACCAGACTAAAGAGTGGAGGTGTAATCAACCTTGGTATATAAATGGTAAACATAACGAATGTGAAAAATATCAAATAGGTATAATTGAAAAGACAACTGGTAAAAAAATTTACAAAACAAATAAGAGAATTAATTTAAATACCGGTGAATTGGGTAAAAAAGATGGAAATATTTTTGAGTGGACGGAAAACTTTGATGTTTGCCAGGAAAATATATACTTTAATTTAAAAATGGTATGTGGCACTGGAGGCGCTCAAACAAGAACATTGAGGGAGGTTTACCATTTTATCTTAGCTCAGTTAAAATATCTTAATAAAGAACCAAACTCAAACATCTTTTTTGTTAATATATTAGATGGTGAAGGGAGTGGCAAGAGAATTAAATTATTTCCCACGCATAAACAAATATTTGTAGGGTCGTTGTTTGAGTGGGTCAAAGATGATTCACCAGATGATATTAAGAGTAAAAGGTTAAAAGGTCCATAAGGTCAGAAGGATCACAGGTTCACACAGAAGGACCATTGTTTAAGTGGTCTAATGAATAAGGATAACATGTCAAAAGGTTAGAAGGTTCGTAAAGAACAGGGTGAGAGAAATAGAGGTGTTTAGGGGCAATGAGGGAGGGGAAAAATTAACATGTAAGTCAATGGGAAAATGAGTGTCCCAGAAGCAACATATATACACTACTCACCACGCCAGCTCAGAACACCACCTTCAACACACAGATTGAATCATGTTCTCCCCTATCTTCAGCAGCATGGCTATTTATTGTCAGAGATGAAAGGACAGGTCAAATAAGGTTTAAAGAGATAACAAGCATTGCGTGATTCTTCCACATCCTGGATCAGCCTTTTTCCTCGTTATCTTCACCTCTCTCGGCCACAAATGTCAAGTCATGAAGAAACACAGATTTCCAACTATTTAAAAAAAATAAACAGAGTCTACTGCTCCTTCAGATATCATGCCTAGCATGCATGAATACATCAGTTCTGTTTCTCAATCTCCCTGCTGCAGAAAAACAGGGTTGCAAAAGTTAACACACATCATTGCTACAAGTTCTATATTTTAAATCTTTTAATATATATGTGTATGTAGGTATTGTATGAAAGTCATATCATATACAAAGTATACTATTTATACAATATCAGGATAACAAGGGACTTTAACACTGATTAATATATGTATTCATTAAGTTTACGTGTTTATAATGGCAAGGTCGAGGCTCAGGGAAATCCACTTGATTTACACAAATTACGTACACAAATTAATTTTGCTTCCATAGAGGGTTGTCCAGTTGGTCTTTTCGGAGAGACATAGTATGAGTGTGAGATTTGTCAGGATTGAAAGACATGTTCCACTTATTTGACCAGTCTGTGATTTTGTCCAGGTCTGCAGAGAGTGAGGAGGCTGCAGACTGCCGATCTGAGGGATGAGGAATGGAGCGGCAGAGAGTGGGGTCATCAGCAAAGAGATGGAGAGGATTTTCAAGAGAGTCAGAAAGATCATTGATGAAGACCAGAAAAAGCACAGGGCTCAGAACACTGCCTTGTGGAACTCCAGCCTGAACAGGAAGGGGAGATGAGAGAAACCCATTCAGGGCCACGCGTTGACTAAGACTAGAGAGGAAGTCCGCCAGTCATGCATGGAGATATCCATGGATACCAAAGGAGGAGCGTTTGGTGAGCAGAGCGGGGTGCCAGACTGTATCGAAGGCACGTGATATGTCAAGGAAGAAAGCTCTAATTTCCTGCTTGGCATTGAGGACCTCCATCCATTGTTGAGACAGCAGAAGCAGCATGTCCAGAGTAGAGTGACCTGGTCTGAAACCAAATTGATGATCAGAGACCAAGCCATTGGAGAAGAGGAAAGATTTGATATCCGAAGCAATGATGGATTCCATGACTTTGCTGATAATTGGGAAAAGGCTGATTGGTCTGTAGTTGCAAGGATCTGTTTTTGCACCTTTTTGTGTAAAGCGGTGATGTTGGCTGATTTCCAAGCTGATGGCAGATGACCTTGAGCAAAAGAGAGGGTGAAGAGAACAGAGATAGGGAGTGAAAGAGCAGCAGAACAGGATTTTAGGACCCGTGGGCTGATGCCGTCAGGTCCATTTGCAGAATCAGAGTCGAGGGTTTACAGAAACTTTTCCACCTTGTCAGGAGGAAAGGACACAGAGTCCATGAGCAGCTGGGTACGACTGGGTACGGTTGTTACAGAGAGGGATGGGTTTGGGACACAAGATTTAGAGGTAAACACAGATTTGAGGCATTCAGATTTTTCACGTGCGGAGTCAGCTGTGTAGCCGTTTGAGGTAAGGGAGGGGATGGAGGGGGAACAAACACCAGAAATAGATTTGACTAGACGCCACCAGGATTTGGAAGAGGGTGACAGATGTGAGAGTTCGGTCTGGTGAGATATTGTTTCCTGGCTCTCCTGAGGGTGGTCACACACTTGTTTCGGGCTTTATGAAAGGAAATGAGATTTCCTTCGTTGGATTTGCTTTCCAGGAGGCGAAGGCAAGTTGTTTCTGGGCAACAGCCTCACCACAAGATGCCGTGTACCATGGACGAGAGGAAGGGTATGACAACTGAAGACGAGATGGGATAAATCTGTGCATGAGAGAGAGCAATTTACTTCGGAAGAATTCCCAGGATGAGTTGATGTCAGAGGCGGTAGAGATGGGAGACCAGTCCAAATGATTTATGGCTGCTTGAAGACCATGGCAGTTTTTCTGAGCGAAATGCCAGACTCGTCGACGCTGAGGAGGCTCTCTGAGAATGGTCAGAGGGATGTACAACTTTAACAAGCACATGATCAGATGAGTCGATTGGAGCAGAAGAAGAGCAGCAGACATTTGCAGGGAAATTAGTCATAACCAAGTCTAGAAGAGAAGATGCTCCGTTGACCTAGGTCGGGAAATTGACAGATTGTGTCAGTCCCAGTGAGTCGCAGAAGTCCTTTGCTGAGGAGCCATGGCTGGTGAGAGAGGTACCCACACCCAGCCAACTGGCATGGTGACAATTGGAATCACCACGTCTGTGGAAGAGAGAGTTGGGATGAGTCGATCGAAGTTGGTCTGTATTATCAGACAGCGAGATGTAGATGGAGTCATCACTGTTTGGTGGACGGTACAACACACATATGAACAAAAGGTGGGAGTGAAGGGGAAGCCGTAGCCAGAGGTATTCCTGGGGGTGAGGTTGAGAGAGGGTAGTGCAGGGCGAGTGAGGAAGAGAGTTTTTGATAAAGATTGCAACCCCAGTAGTATATAAAGGGGAGTTCCAGGCCAGGCCACCTCAGACCACACTCCCCACATTCCCCACATTCCCCATATCCCCCTTGCCCCCAAACCGAAACTACCCCAACTCAAAACAGGAAGTGACTCACCACAAACCGGAAGTGACCAATTAATTATTTAATTTTCACATTTTAAGATTTTCAAAAAAATTGATTTTCAAAATTTTCAATTGGTCATTTTTTCTCGATTTTCACGATTTTTGTGATTTTCTCGATTTACTCAAAATTTTAGGTTAGTAAGAATTTTTTTTTACTTATGTACAACAATATTCGCGACAATAATCAATATTGGCGTCATCTTCTACTATATTAACATTAACGTTAGTATGTGCATCTATAACATTAACATGTTTCATGCAAGTACCTGGTTGTGCACAACACTTGGTTAGAGTTACGGACTTACAGTACTCGGTAATGTAATCATTATTATCCTTATCATTATCCTGAACACCACTACATCCAAAATCATCACGACCATCATAATCGTCAAGGTGATCCCTGTTACAATCTCCATAATCAACATGGCGAGGATAACGACGAGAATTATGAGTAATAACACAATCACACGCACAACAACATGGAAAATAATGGTAAATAACAAGGTAATGTTATCATTTAGCTGTGGTGTACAAAGATTCATAATAGAGAATGAGGTCATGATAAATAATAGTATTTGTTTAATAATAGATATTGTCATTTATATATAAGATTATGAAATATAAAAAAAAAAGATTTTTAGTTTAAAAAAATAAAATAGTATTATTAAAAAGAACTATTATGGCATTGACTAATCTGAACTTTGATATTAAAAATATTATCTTTGAAGAACCAAAATATTACAACAACGGAATTAACGATTACTGTATTATGATTAAATATAATTATGATCATACTGACCCACAAAGTGGTATTAGAAAACTGTTTATCGAAACACCAACGTTGTTTTTGTGGGGAATTAAAGTGAATGAAAATAATGCTGAAGAGCACAGAGTTGAATCATATTAGCTGCCGCTTGTTATGTATAATTCACGCTTCCTCCCAACGACTGCAGAAACAAAAACAATAGAAATGTTTGAAGAAATTATTGACGCAATTAAAACACATTTGATGAAATCCGATGTTATTGAAAAGATTAAAAAGGACCAGAACAAGTTTAGAGCCCGTGTTAGCGGACTTGATATATTTTGGCAAAAACGTGATGGAGGAATTGCTATTGAAGGTTACCCACCAACAATGTATCCAATACTTTTAAACAAATACGAAAAGCACAGGGAGGTGGATAAACATCCTGAAATTCTAACTTCGTTTTACAATAACAAAATCACAGAAGAATCATGCATCGAAGATCATCGCATCAAGCCGGAGGAATTGATGGGGGTGAACTGTAAAGTTATCTGCGCTATTGAGATATCAAATATTTTTTAATGGTGGTGCGGGTCCATCCATCCAATTGAAGGTAAATAATGTGGTCGTTCAAGAGCTATTTAGGAAAACAAACAGGTTAATGATTAATATTGACCATCTTACATCCCAAAACGAAATTAAGGAAGCAGCAGCGACGTGTATGTTTAACGATGATAGTACTAACGACACAACATAGGTAAATAATATGAAAAAAATATATAATTAAAATTTATATGATAGGATGTGGGCAAGTTGTGGTTAAAATTATAGAAATATAACATTTATGTTATACTTCTTTAAAAAAGTATTTTTTTGCTATATAAAATGGGCGAACCCATTTTCAAAATATTTCAAGATATATTTAACACAATTAGATGGTTGGTTGAGTCCCTTCTAATATGTATACATTATTATAATAGGGATAACAACACACAGGATGAATGATTAACCACTATATATTTTCAGCCTTATTTAAAATTCATCGATTTTTTAGCAGTGTGGGAAAGTAAGATAAAATTTAATAATCATAAGAACCTCCCAAGTTCATTAAGATGTCTAATAGTCGGGTCAAGCGGCTGCGGGAAAACCTGTTTACTTTTAAAGATGCTCCTCACTCCCAAATTTTTAGATTATGAAAATTTAATAATTTTCACAAAGTCTAGTTTTCAACCAGAGTATCAACTACTATCACAGGGTTTTAATGCGGGTCGTCAAAAAGAAGATATAATGGGGTTATTTAAGCTTCAACACAAACTAAATGAGCACAACATTGAAGATGTAATACAACTATTTTGCGATACTCCTCAAAAATGGAAAAAGAAATCAAAACCCACATCACCTACAACGATAACTTGTATTCTTAGCGAAAATACGGATGATATACCTTTACCCCAAGATTTAGATGAAACAAAAAAGAACCTCGTTATATTTGACGATTGTGTTAATGAGGGAAATCAAATGGTTATGGACAGTTATTATACAAGGGGCAGACATTCTTCTTGTAATTGTATTTATCTCAGTCAATCATACTTTCAACTCCCTCGTCGCTCAATAAGAAACAATGCTAATACTTTTATTTTATTCAAACTAAATGCATTAGGTATAACTAATTTTTGGAGGGTAATTGTTCTACATTATGTAGTAAAAATGAATTTGAGGGACATATGAAACATAGGACTGAAAAATATAAATATATCGTTGTTAAAGAAGATGATATAATAACTAATAATTTCTTTACATAAATAAAATGAATGCTGAAGAACGAGCAAGAAAATGTAAGGAACATCAACAATTACTTTCAAAAGTTGTTAAACAAGAGGGAAGAGATAAAGAAGAAGCGGAGGCAGAAACTAACGGGTGAAGAAATATTTGAAAGAAAACAAGAGAAGTTTTTTAAACCTCTTTTAAAATCTGCCGAACAAAATGCGGTTTCGTTTCAATCTTCTGCAATAGAATATACTCCTAAAAAACTTCAAATGATAAAAGATTTTAGTCAAATGACAGAGCAAGAGCTTAGAGATATAGGAGCATTAAAATCTGACAATGAAGACTCATTCCAACAACTTGAGGAGAGAAATCATCCTCCTGATTATGTTGTGCAAGCTCTTCAAAACAATGAATATTCGGTGGATTCAAAAACCAAAGCGGGTCTCACTCCAACAGAAGAACCAGCAACGTTTTATCTTGTTAGAGAAAAGGTATATACAGTCACGTGAAAAAGTAAGTACACCCCATGTAAAGTTTTGACTTTTTCAACATATTTCAACATACAGCTATTTGATCTTCTTTTCAACAATATTGATCGATAAAGGTGATATAATATAACAAATATCATGAAACATTTACATTTTGTAGTCCATTGTATAATTTAAATAAACATAAATGCAAATTTCGTATGTGGAAAAAGTAAGTACACCCCTACATTTATCACTACTTCAAATACCTAAAATTAGAATCAGGTGCACCAGCTCAGGTGCAAATGATTAGAACATCGTTAGAGAGGATCTTGGAGGAACCTGTCTTATTTAAACCTCAGACATTTAGTTTGGTTTGCTCTTTGTTGTTGAAGTGTGCGGCGTCACCATACCTAGATCAAAAGAGCTCTCTGAGGCCTTTAGGAAGAAGGTTATAGATGCCTACGAGTCTGGGAAGGGATTTGAAAAGATCTCCAAACAATTTGAAATCAATCATTCAACTGTCCGGAAGATCATCTACAAGTGGAGAAGATTCCAAACAACTGCCAACTTGTTCAGGCCAGGCCGCCCCAGCAAGTTCAGCCCGAGAGCAGACCGCAAGATGCTGAAAGAAGTCTCTAAGAACCCCAGAATGTCATCACGGGACCTACAGGTAGCTCTTGCCACTGTTTATGTCAAAGTGCACGAGTCTACCATTAGAAAGAGGCTGCACAAATTTGATCTACATGGGAGGTGTGCCAGGAGGAAACCTTTGCTGTCCAGAAAGAACATCAGGGCAAGACTAAAGTTTGCGAATGAACACCGAGGCAAAGACCAGCACTTCTGGAACAATGTGCTCTGAACAGATGAGTCAAAGGTAGAGCTATTTGGCCACAGTACCAGAAGACATGTTTGGCAAAAACCAAAGACAGCATTTGACCACAAGAACCTGATAGCAACTGTAAAGCATGGTGGTGGAAATATTATGGTTTGGGGCAGCTTTGCTGCATCAGGGCCTGGGCAGCTCACCATCATAGAATCCACTATGAATTCTTCATTGTACCAGAGGGTGCTTGAGGATAATGTGAGGCCATCTGTCGGAAAGTTGAAGCTCAACCGAAGGTGGACCTTGCAACATGACAATGACCCTAAACATACCAGTAAATCCACCAAGGAATGGCTGAAAAGAAAGAAATGGAGGGTTCTGGAATGGCCAAGTCAAAGCCCGGATCTAAATCCCATCGAGATGTTGTTGGGGGATTTGAAACGAGCTGTGCATGCAAGAAACCCCTCAAACATCACACAGCTGAAAGAATTCTGCATGGAGGAGTGGGCAAAAATTTGGCCCAGTCGATGTCAGAGACTGGTAGACAGTTATAAGAAACGCCCACTTGAGGTTGTTTCTGCCAAAGGGGGCAATACCACCTATTAGAGCCAAGGGTGTACTTACTTTTTCCACATGCGAAATTTGCATTTATGTTTATTTAAATTATACAATGGACTACAAAATGTAAATGTTTCCTGATATTTGTTATAATATATCACCTTTATCTATCAATATTGTTGAAATGAAGATGAAATAGCTGTATGTTGAAATATGTTGAAAAAGTCAAAACTTTACATGGGGTGTACTTACTTTTTCACGTGACTGTATATTTAATGAGAATTTGTTATTCTTAAATTCGAACCTATCACCTATTACATTAACCCCCAGATTAATGTTTCTTCTCACAAAAGATGGATATACCAATTCAAAATATTTTGATGAACCGCTTGATATGGAAAATGTGGAAGATAAGGTATATATTGATGTACTACACTCGCTTGATTATCGTGTTTCTGTTGCCGGTAAAAGTAAGAAGAATGAGAAGGAAAAAGATATTCTTAATGCTTTAAGTAAGCTTGGTTCGGGCGTAATTTTCTTCCGAGTGACTCATCACAATTAGTTAATAGACTGTTACTGTTGTTGGGTAGTAAGGAAGTGGGAAATAACAATTGTTTTAATGAAATATCAGCCATTCTAGATCAATTGATGAATAGGAAAATAATTAATAAATGTCAATACAAAGATCTTTTATCTCATGTTAAATAACATGAGAGATACAACACTTAATTTCAATTTTAGAAAGAGTGATTTTACAAAATCATTCCCGTACCCGCTACAACCTGATCCCACAAAAGAATACGAAGTGGCGTTATTGTCTATGGAAACCTATAATACCTTGTTTAATATCACAGGAAAAAATAGCAAGTTTAGTTATAATCCAGGAAGTGGATATAAAACTATAGAAGTTACACCCGGAGCTTACGAGATTCCTACATTAACTTCTGAAATTGGACGTCTTATGAAAGAAGCAGATGATGAACCAAAAAATATTGAAGTAGATATTAAAAAACACACATCAAAATCAACCATTAAAATTAAAAATAATTATAAAATTGATTTCACGATTACTAATTCATTTCGAGAGATGTTAGGTTTCACCACAAAATAGCTTGAAGATAATAATACGTTTGTCAGTGATAATGTCGTTGATATATCCTCAGGTATAAATTCAATATCAATTCACTGTAATTTGGTTGATGGTGCTTATGATGATGGAGTAAAAACAAATATAATATTTTCGTTCAGTGCTTATTCAACCCCAATAGGCTATAAATTCAATATGGAACCAAAGAACCTCACCTATTTACCCATCTCAGGAAAAACCATTTCTAATGTAAATTTTAGGACAACTGATCAAGATAATCGGTTGATTTCTTTCAATGGCGAAATTATATCCATCAGAATTCACCTACGAAAAGTTGTTCAACAAACAATTGGAGATCACCTTCGTGAAGTTGTTCAACAAATAATTGGAAAAATTATATAATAAATATTAAACTATTTATAAATGAACGTCCAACTTTTTTCTAGAATGTAGTTTTAACACAAGTATTCAAGAGAAAAAGAAAACTTACCAAGAGTTAGCTTTTGGAAAAATAGGTCTTGTATTTACTCGGGAAAGAGGAGAGGTTATGTTAACGTCGAGGGGGGAATTTTTAATACCATCAAAATTTTCAATGAAAGATAAAATAGGTTTTGAAAAATTGTTTTGGCCACCACACACTAATTATTCACTACTAGAACTAAAAATCAAAGCGGATAAATTGAAAAAATTAAAACTAAAATGTTAAAAGTTTTTATTCTACTTAGAATAAAAACACGATGGTTGTTGTACGAAAACACGAGTTAAGCAAATATAAAGTCATTATGAAAGATACGAAAGGTGCTAGTAAAACAGCTGGGAATGGGATTGTGGAAGGTATGTATCTTTCACCATACTATAAGGGTGAAGGTATGTTTCTTGGCAGAGGATGCTGTAAACCTACGAGAGAGCGTGGTGTAGGAGATCAATTTAGAAATAAGGGAGATGGGATAATTGCTACTCTAATGGGTATTGGTTCAACTATTCTCAAACATAAAGATCTAATTGGTTCAACCACTTCTGCCGTGGGAAATGTAGCGGGTGCTGTAAAGAGTATAAAAGACGCACAAAAAGAGTCTCATAAATTAGAAGCGATTAAAGAAATTAAAAAAGGTAAAACTGAACTAACTCCAAAAGAATGACGAAGAATAATTGAAATACTTGGGTCAGGTTTTCAAAAGTTTTAAATATTCTATTGGTATTACGCGTAAATATAATAAATTTATTTATTATATTTTTGGTATTATATATATATATATATTTTTTTATTGTTAATATATAAAGATGGAGGCCATCAACAGTATTTATGATTTGGATGATATGATTATCATTTCCAACTCAACTAAAAAAGAAGATTATTATGAGGTAAATGCTGCAACAGGAACAGATTGGAATAAGACTGGAACAAATAATTTTGAGATAAATAATCAACAAACTTACTTGAACCGAGCCGATAGCTTCTTGTTGTGTAAATTTAAATTCAATAAGGGTGAAGCTACCAAAAACGTTACACTCATAAATGATTTCTTCTGGAAAATGTTTGATAGTATTCGTTTGTATATTGGAATGCAAGAAGTGGAAGCGGTTGATTATGCCTTTGCTACATCTGAAATGATGAAATTCACATTATATTCGCATAGTGATAGATGGGGTAAGGGAACTGCCAAAGGTTTTATCCTCAATATGTCAAAGGGAACAACCGAAGATCACGGTTATACTCAAAGGAGGTTAATGTATAATGATGAGGCAAAACAAGAGAATAGTTTTACCATAGCTGTACCCCTTAAAGGTATATTTGGATTTTGTGACTATGATAAAGTTCTATACGGCCTTAAAATTAGATTTCAACTACACAGGAATGTTAATGAAAATAGGTGTTTTTTGGGGTTGCTAATGCTCTCACTGATGATAATAAATTTGTTATTGTCTGTGTTGGTATATCGGCGAATATACTCCTCGTCTTAAAACGGAATAGATGTTGAATAGAAGACAACTCAAAGACCCCGCTAAATGTATCATACCTTAAAAGAAGATGTCAACACATTAAAATGGACAAATCCCCTTTACACGTGGAATTTGGTTGTTCTTCAAGGTAAACCGCAATACTTGTGGCTCATTTTTAAGAAGCCAGATGGAGATACTGCTACTGATAAGAATATTGCATTGTGCGATAATGCTAAGGTAAAACAACTTCGGGTTTCTCTAGAAGGTACATTTTGCCCACGAGATAGATTGGAAATTAATTGGGAAAATAATGATTATGCCGAAGCCAACAAGTCTTACCAAAAGGTGTGTGAAGGTAACGATAATATGGATCCCATTTTGGATATGGCGTCGTTTAAAAGTCTATATACAATCTACACGATTGACCTGAGCGCTCAAAAGGAAACAATAAAGTCCAATAGAGTCAATACTTCCCTATACATTGAAAGGGAGGGAGATGACAAACTTGATGCATATTGTTTGCTCTTGGAAGAAACAGAACTACAGATTAATATGGATAATGGTGTTATGACTAATATCACATATGTAATAAATAGAAAATTTATTTTCGTCATATATAGAAAATTTGTATGTTTAGGGGATATTGTAGATTTTTTTCTTATATAACTAGGAAAAAAATCTTTTCATAATAAAATGAGTAAAGTAACAACTGACGTATATATTAATCAAATCAACCATGATAAACTATCGCCTTGTATTCAAAATAAAAAATCTTGTAATATTAATGTTCGTACAATTCAAAGAAAGGGTGATATGAGAGTTAGTGTTTTGCTCACAAAAGTGCAGAGGAAAAACTAAATAGTGCCGGTTCACTTAGTTTAAAAATGTTAAAACCTATGTTGAAGAAATATTCACTAAAGGAAATAAACGGAGGATTTCTTCCACTTCTATCCCTAATCCCCCTAATTACCGGAGCTATAGGTGCAGCGGGGGCGGCGATGAGTGGTATTTCAGCAGCGGTAAAAGCCGCTACCGAAAGGAAAGCTCAACTAGCAGCCCAAAAAGAAGAGGAAAGACATACCAAGGCGTTGGAGAAAGAACTTAGTGGAAGTGGTGTAATTGTAGATTTTGCTGAAAGGCTTGAAAGTCTGCCTGATAGAGCGAGATCGTTAGTCGGAGATATGCTTTCTTCTATCGCACAGGCGGGTGTAAAACTAACTAAAAGTGGTAATGGATTATATCTTTCTCCTAAATAAAATGGAGGAGTGGTTTAAACATTTTGGAAAGAATGCAATGTCAAATATAGAACTCAATAAATATTGCAAACAGATAAACCTCAATAACGTAAGAATTTGTATGAGGGATGAATTACCAAAGTTGCCTAAAAATACAAAGAATATTATTATAAATTTAGATGATAATAATGGGAATGGATCTCATTGGACTTGTATTTATAATGGTGGAGGTAAATATTATTTTGATAGCTATGGACTTCCACCGCCTCTTGAAGTAAAATAATTCCTACATCATGGTGTTTTTCAAACGTTTCAAATCCAAGAAGTAAATTCCAAATGTTGTGGTCAATTATGTTTATACGTATTATTTCACCTCAACAACAATGAAAAGTTTTCTGATATTATTTTAAATCTTAAGTAAAATGACCTATGTTGGAAAAGACGGTTCTATCGTTAAGGGATTCCAAGAGACGACTGTTGATTTATCAAATTATTATACAAAGGCACAGGTCGAATGACAGAAATATGATATAACTAAAAATCTTAACATGAAAAATCTTACTATAATTCACCAAATGTCCATCTGTCTGTCGGTTCGAAGGTACCATAAAAACTGCTGAACCGATCACAAAGATATTTTTGGTGGATAATCCTGGGATCTCCAGGAGTAAAATAGGCTATGTAGTTTTCCCAATTTCAGCGTTGGTCTCCAGCATTCTCAGGTTTGGACTCCCGCATAACATTCGCGTTCACATAACGTTCATTGTGACGATGTTCTCATTGTGACGATGTATGTGTTCACAGTAGTGTTTGACGTGATGGTGTGAACGTAGTTTCGTAATGTTTTTCGTTTCGTAATCCTTTAATGAACGTTTAATGTTTACTGAACGTTTAATGTTTGATGAACGTTTAATGCCCTTCGATGTCCGGGGCCGCACGCGCGCTACACTGGACGGGCCAGCGTGTACCTTGCCCTTCGCCGTCAGGCTCGGGTAAACCGCTGAGCCCCATCCATGATGGGGACTGGGGCTTGAGACAGTGTCCTTCATTAAAAGTATAATAAACGCTGTCTCCATCGATCTTGCCAAGGCCGTAACAGCTATCGGCTCAAAATCCTTTTAACTGTTGATTTGGTACAGTTACACATATCGGGAATTTGGTACACGTATCGGGAGTACATACGACATAGTGATTGTGAACGCTATTATCGATCACAATTCACGATCACGATCATCATGATCATAGTGCATCGATCATGATTTGAAACACGATGGAATAATATTTACCGATATGAACAGTGATGTGGCTTTTATTGAAATTCTAAAGATACTGTTTAGATTTTGATGATTTGCGTGTGATATGATTCAACGGATGTTTATATGAATCGTTTAAAATAAAAAAAACCCTTCAATTTCTGATATTTTGCCTTTTCATTTGGGCTTCCCAATTGGAGCCCCGCCCATATGGCGGGTACTGTTGCTAGTAGTTATACATTAATCAATTATCCGAGCCCCTCAGATGACAATGACTTGGTGAGATTAAGTGATTTAACACGATATATATCCTGAGAGAAAACGGCACGTTATGACAAACAAGTAGAATTTACAGCCACAATGCCCGGTTCTCCAGACCATACACCTTTTCGTATTAAATTTAACGTACCACTTACAATTAAACTTTATGAAGAGGGACATATTGTTAATATGATAATTGATAAATGTGGGTATGATATGCCTGATCTGGGGTATAATTGGTGCTTTTCAATAAACTTGGAAGACCTACAAGATTTTACTTGGTCCCGTAAAGAAGACTATTACCCCCTTTTCCTTCCCCTTTTCCCCTTTTTCTTCCTCACCCTTGGTGACCATAATGCAGTATGTGGAAACACAATTAGTAACCAGCTAATACATGAGTTAGGAAGCAAAAAATTATTTGATAGCATAGCGATGGTTTGTATGACAAAGAGTCAAGACAATCATGTAACTATACAAACTTGGGGAATACAAACAGATTTGGTGGTGGGAAGATGGAATCGTATTAGTTGTCATATTATTAATCTCATGTATATTTCAAAAACATAAATGTTTATTTAATTTGAATTTATTTAATTTCAAATTATTATTTATTTAATAAGCTCTATATTGGTATTGTATAAAGTGGTCTCATTACCTCTTTCTTTGCTTTTGCTACCCTCTTCTCCTCTTCCCTCACTTCTGTTTCTCTCTTCTCTGCTTCTCTCGCTTCTGTTTCCCTCTTCTCTTTCCTTGCTTTTGCTTCCCTTATTTCCCTTGCTCTCCTTGTTTCCAACTCTATTCATTTTGCTTCCCATTTTCCCTTTCTTTTACTTCCCCTGTTTTCCCTTACTCCTCTTCCCTTGCTGACCATATCATCTCTTCTATTGTTGCCTCTACTTCCTTCTCTTCCTTTGTTGCCCTTGCTATCCTTACCCCTGCTTCCTTTGCTACCCGTGCTGCCATCTCTGCCACCTTTGCTACCTTTGCTGCCTTTGCTGTCCTTTCCTCCTCTTCCTTTGTTACCCCTACTGTTGCTCTTGCTACTCCTACTACTCCTACTGTCCCTTCCGCTACTGCCCCAAATGTATATTCTACCACCTCTGGCGCACCCCTTGTTTTCGGTTCGATTACTGATCCCCTCCTTTCACTTGCCGTCACCTCTTCCATTGCTTCTGCTGTCAAACTTTTTAGCCCTTCCCCTACTCCCTCCTCAACTATCTCCCCCATCCTTGCTATCATTTCCTTATCATGCCTTGCTAACATTTCTCCAAACGTCTCCTCTTCCCTCTTCACCCATTCCTTCTTCATCTTCTCCAAGTCCACCTTCACCGTCTTCCATTCCTCCCTTTACTTTTCCTCCCTTTACTTTTCCTCCTTCTCCTCCTTATCCCTCTCCTTCTCCCTCTCTTCCTCCTCCATTTTTACCATTAAATCATCTCCCCAGAGTACATTATACATATAATCATCTGGATTTTGAGCTATTGTTGTATTTAGAATTATTTTTCTCATAATAGGGTACCAATAGGATTTGTTAACATTTTCTAAAATACCTTTATATTTCATAACTTTGAGAAGTTCATTTTTATTTAATATTTTAAGCAGGTCTCGATTTGTAGGTTTTACCATATCGGTATATGGCCAATCCTTAATTACAAACTTTCCCTGTTTATGTTCCAATTCATAAGGAATTAAATATTTTACCCCCGTGTCTTGCAAGTATCCTTGAATACAAAAATTATAAATCTCCTGAAGTAGTTTTCTTGCCATTTTAATATAACATCAATTATTTTTCAAGATCATTAGCCGCTGAGTTTGTCTTTTGTAATTCTTGTGAATAAAATGACCACAAGATTTCTTCTCCATGTAAATCATATAACTTATAAGTCCAAGGTACTGTATCCACTATCTCAATGATTTTAAAAAGTTCATTAGTCCATCTCTTTGTGTAACCCTTCTCAAAATGACTTTTCCATCTGTATATTCTTACAACATCACCAACTTTGAACTTTGGTTTTCTCAAATTAACCTTCTTTTCATATTCTAATTTTGTAACTGTTTCTGACGGTTTTGCTTTTGTAGATGAATGTACCACATTGTTATAATTATCAACAATATCCTGAATTTCCGATACCCATTGTTGTGAACCGACTTGTGTGAATTTTCTATACAATCTCTCTTTCAAAGTGCGATTAAAACGCTCAATAACAACTGCTTTTCCTTCATTAAATGTACTGTATAATGTAATGCCAAGCTCTTTAAGAAATTTCATGAATATGCTGTTGTAGAACTCCGTCCCCTCGTCAGTCCACAACTTATTTGGTTTCCTTTTACTTTTAGTAAATATTAGTTTGAAGGCTAAGATCAGAGTATTACCTCTCTTGTTTTTCAGGGGAACAACTCAGGCAAATCTACTCCTCAAATCAATAACGCTTAAGGCATACTTGTACCCTTTATCATCATTTAGTTCAATTAAATCAGCAGACCAGATGTAATCTACACCTTTGGAATAAACCTTCCTTCGTTTAAACTTTGTGATCATAGGTTTGTGTAGCTCATTAGCTAAAATGACTCCTTCCTCAGGTTTAATATCACTCTTGGTGTTTAATGGTTTTTTTGAAGGGCAATTCCAAGCCATAATCTCAATTTAACGCCTATCATCTTCTTCACGATAAACATATCAACTTTCTCTCTCAACGTTGGATTTCGGATCAGAGACAAATCATACAGCATTTCTATGTCAGCTTCATGTTTTTCGTCCAATGTAGTGGCATTACCATAATCAATGTCATGCTTCATACACACCTCATCAAACCTGTTTTTAGGTTTAGACCTAGGTTTAGGATTGCCATCCTCATCTAATCTTTTATCTAAGATTGTTCCTGGATGGCAGAAGGAATACCCCAGTAGATGTAGTTCCCCTGGAATCCCCGTTGTTGTAAACCTACTACCTGACAAATACTTTTGTATATCACCCCCGCTTTTAGAAGAGATGAATCGACACTTTTTAGTCCCGCATATTACACATTCTCCCTTTTCATAAACTCTATTCTTTTTATTTATATCGTACGATATATTTTTAGTTTTGGTTTTCTTTTTGCACTTCATACAATAACTCATTTTATTATTAGATTAATTGATTTTTTAATTATGTACATGTTCCCATTAGAGCGACAATCAATTCCATTGTTTAAAATAAACCTTTTATCAGCATAAGCTTCCAGGGCCTTCTTGTTTACCTCCTCCGTATATAATTGATGTGCATAACTTATTATCGTATTCATTTCTCTAAACTCCTCTTTCTTTAAGGTTAAACAATTATAATAATGTTCAAACTCTATTTCTTCTTTGATAACCCCTTTCTTTATTCATTTTAACTTCTTATCACATCTTTCAATATTACTATCAATATATTTATAAGCATAAGCCTTAGCTCTCAATCCAACATATTCAGCCATTACCTATCCTCCTAATTCATCCTTAAACTTTCCAATAACCTTTTTATTCTTTGAGGAAAACACCTTATCAGTTAACTAATAATTACTCGTATCATACGAGTCACTATCCTCAAGCATATCTGAATAAACATCTTCCGTCTTAATTTCTAAAATGAAACTATCTGTATCCATATAAAGTAGAGAAACATTATCTTGATATTTCTTCTTCAAGTTATTGTAAAGGTAATCATACATTAGTAATTTTGATAAATAAAGAACCTTCGTTCCTATATAAATAGGTTTATCCATTGTAATACTCTCTTTTTGCAAATGAATAGCAATAAAGTTCTCTGAAAACACCACTTCTCTTTGAAAACTAGGTTTATTAATTAATTTTGCTGCTTGCTCTAAAGATGTAGTAAGTCTTATGTTTTGTCTATTTCTAAGATTTTCCATCATGTTTCCAAATACAGAAGTATTCATCAATTTATAAAAGTCCTTCTCAAAAATCGGTTTTTGCTTCGGTTCTCCTTTGAGTGTTAAAATCAATATACTCCTTAATCCAATGACTTTCGTTAAACTGTATAACTCTATGGACTTTCTTTACTATCAATCCTGCTGATACATATTGCTTCAAGTTACTTTGGTGTAAAACATAATTTTCTTTATCATATAGTGTAGTAAGTAATTTTTCTGTTGGTTTACCTTTTATATTAAATGATCGTTGATAATCACTTAGCCATTCTTCTTTCGGACATTCTTTGGTAGGGGCATATGGTAGGTCATCGTGTTTATCATGAAATTCTTAAGGATATTTAAAATCAACCTCAAAATAATATCCAACTTCCGAATTGTCCAATTCTTTTTGTGAGGATGTAACGATGTTTTGTGAAACCTTTTCATAATCTTTCTCTTCAACCCATTTGAGTCCTCCATAAGGTAAAGCTTGAGACATAGCCCATCCATACAAATTATTAGCATCATAATACATCAGGTAAGAACTATCTTTCATATCATCATAATTAGGAAGATACTTATTGTTAGCCTGAGTTAGCTTTCAGAATCATTGGAATCTCCTGCGATGTAGTCAACTCCGAGGGCCTTTCACTCACTCACCGCAGTCAGGTTGGTGGTCTTTCTGTCTTCTACCGACTCCTCTCCGGCCTTGCTCCCCCAGCTCTCTCTGTGCTCTGTCCCCCCAATATTCCTTCAGGTCGCACAAGATCTGCCTGCAACCCTCTTATGGTTAAACTGCCAAAGTCTAGGCTCTCTGCTCACCTTCACTCTTTCATTCCCCTTTTCTCCCGCCTCTGGAACAAACTCCCCCACTCCCTTCAATCCCACTCCTCCCTCCAGGTCTTTAAAACAGCTGTTCACCACCATCTCTTATCTTCCCCCATCGAAAACCTTGATCTTTTCTACCCCCGGTAATTCACCCCAGAGTCCTTGCAGTGTTCATATGTTTTATTCCTCTCCCACCTCCCCCCAAGTCCTCCCGATGTCCCTGCTCTCAAATGTTGTGTTTGTGTCCTTCCCCCTCTCTCCCCATCTTGTCTGCCGCTCCCCTTGTTTTTTGTGTTTTGTGTGTCGGTTTGTCTTTTTGTGTGATTAATGTTAGCTCTTTCACGAGCCTCGATCTTGTATAAAAAAAAAATAAAAAAAATTTGTGTATCCTCGCAACTTTATGTGTTTTTTTGATTTAAGATGAGCAGGAAAGCTCCTCTTCAAGACGGTCTTCTCACAAACGCGACAATATTTTGTTTCTCGTTCCAGCGGGGCTATCATCTGTGAAAGTTTGGTTGTGTGTTTGCGTGTCATAAGATGTCTTCTATGTCCAGTTTTATAATTGTGTTTACAAACATCACAATACCACGTTTTTGGTTTTTCTTGCTCAAGTGGGACCATCATCTGTGACTGTTTAGCTTTGTGTTTGTTGGTGCGAAAGTGTTGTTTATAATTGTGTTTATAATCATGATCACAAACATTACAATATGTTGTGACCCTCTTTTTATATGGTTTCATATTGCTCATTTTAAATAAGAGAAAGTTATTTAAATGAAAATCAATTTTTTTCTCAACCGTTTTTGTTATATATTTTGAGAAACAGGCTGTGTTGTCCAACTTCCTCTTTCCCACACGATGGCGTGAGAAACAGGCTGTGTCGTCCAACTTCCTCTTTTCCACACTATGGCGTGAGAAGCAGGCTGTGTCATCCAACTGCCTCTTTCCCACGCTGTTGCCCAACTTCCTCTTTCCCTCACTGTTTGAGGGAATTTCGGGAAATGACGTAATTTTCTCTACTAGGGCGTGCCCGTACGTGGGTGCAAAAAAACATGCGTGCAAACAACAACAACAAAAAAAAACTTTGAAACCACGTGGCAGTAACGACCACAGAACCCTCCCCTCTATTTACATGGAATGGTTTGGTCCATTCGCAAAGCCAAACCGAACGGCTTGCGAGTACGGTGACAATCCCCCCCTCTATTTACATGAAATGGTTTGGTCCAAAGCGAACGGCTTGCGGAGTTTGGTAAAGAAATCGCCATAGCTCGGTAACTACTTGTCCGATTAATATGAAACCTTGAAAAGGCACATCCTCGGGTCCCCAGCAATATACCTGGCAAGTTTAAAGTATATCGGACCCGTGGTTGTCGAGAAACAGCGGTCACAGACAAACGACAAACACACAGACATACACACAGACATACACACAGACATACAGAGATTACTGGAATTATAGATAGATAAAAAGACGGTCACAGTTTAGTTCATTTTAGTCTCTAAAATGAATGGCCATTATGCAGAATCATCTGACGAAGAAATCGATTTTCAAATGCGTTCAACAAAATACAGGTATTTATATCTTTTCTTTTTTATACAACATTAAATCATTGATGTAAGTTTTTTTGTTAAATTGTATAATTAACCAAGCCTGGTGTTGGCTTAGCGGTTAGGGTGCCAGCTTGGGATGATCCTAGGATCCTGGGTTCGAATCCCGGTCGATCGCCGAATTAACACCACAGGGGTTGACTCAGCCTGTCATAGACCTTCCGAGGTCAGCAAATTGATTACCAGCTTGCTGTGATGAATGATCACGGTGTGTACCCCGATTTAGAATAGGTACACCGTATCCCTGTGCATCGTAGGAGCGTGACCAAGGGCTTGCGTCAGGAAGGGCATCCGGCCATAAAAAAAAACATTGCCTCAAACAGGGAACCATGATTGTCATGGGGCCCGCAAGGCTAACCCCCGCTACAGTGGGGAAAATGGCCTCAAAACGATCATTCATTCATTCATTCATTTGTATAATTAACCATATAAATTTTTTTTTTTACAGAATTTCACCCGCACTTATAACCGAGGTTGAGAGAGAGGCGGAAGGGCTTCACAATGAGTGGAGCTGTTTGAACCAGACCCTGAGTGAAATATCATCAATTCGTCTGAGTTTTCACAACGACCTATGATACTGTTGGAAAAACCTCCCTCCTCGGTGGGAGCCCCCCAAAGCTCCCGCAAACCCCTCCAACCTGGAGGAATTGTTTGAACAACCTTGTGAAAGGTAATTCACACATTGGTAATTAAATTGAACATCGGTGGATAAATGAAACATGTTCCTTGTCTAACATCTCTGTGTTACCCCACCCATCCCCCCTCAGCATGAAGTTTGTTTCCACAAGAATGATAATCAAACAATTATCAAAGCGTACTCGAACTCGCCCTACAAAGCGTGAGTTTAAAATATGTTTTTTTTGAATGCATACTAGAAATGTCCAACTTCCCCTTTGTTTTGTCAGAGTATTGTTCCCTGGCTAACGTATGATCCTGGGTGTATGTTTTCACAGGAAATGGATACTCAGATGTTCCGAGACCCTCCACTCTTACACACGAATGAACTTTATGTTATGAAATATGTTGTAAATATTGTAATGTGTTGTAATACAACGCATGTTTATATTATTTACTTTGGATTTGACGATTTAATATTAAATTATAAAAAAAGGATAAAGGGGGGAAGAAAAAGGGGAAGTGCGCTCTCACCAACGACTCACCACCCCCCTCATCCAACCCCTTTCCCTGTGGGAGTGTGGGGAGGGGTGGGGGCGGGATGAGGGGGGTGGTGGGTCAAGGGTGGGGAACACAGAGGGGGTGATGGGGATTACATCATCAGTGTCATGTGTGTGGGTGGAGCTTGTGTGGGTGTGGTTTGTGTGGTTGTGGTTTGTGTGGGTGTGGTTTGTTTCGGTGTGGTTTTTGTGGGTGGGGCTTGTGTGGGTGTGGCGAATTTTTTAAATTAAATAAAGGTACTGGCTTCCCAACTATCTCACGAATAAACTAGCCCCGATTGAGGAAGTATGAATGTGGTTGATATATTGTGTGGGTACGGTGTATGTGGGTGGAGTTGAAAGGGGATGGAGTCAAATGTTTTGAATTATTTTTATTTTTTAAAATTTGTAATTCAGGACTTGGTCTTTTTTTGATGGCTTTAATTGTTGTAATTATCTGCAATATCCAAAATTAAAGATACCCATTGTTGTGAGAACTGAGTTGAGTCTCTATTTCAAAGTATGAGGAAGTGTGGCATGGGAGCACTTCCTGTTTTGTCGCAGGGGGACTGATTGCATTACCCATGGGAGCCACAGTCACATTCACATTCACATTACCACATGGTTAAAAAATGGGTTGTTATAATTATTTAATTATGTAAAAAACAGAAAATTTGGGGAAATCATGAAACTGGTAAATTGGAAATTTTTGAAAATCATTTTTTTTTGAAAATCTTAAAATGTTAAAATTAAATAATTAATTGGTCACTTCCGGTTTGTGGTGAGTCACTTCCTGTTTTGGGTTGGGGTAGTTTCGGTTTGGTGGCAAGGGGGATATGGGGATGTAATGTGGGGAATGTGGGGAGTGTGGTCTGAGGTGGCCTGGCCTGGTACTCCCTTTTATATACAACAAACCCCACCTCCAGAATGAGGCTCAGGTCTATCATACCGGAGGAGGGAGTAACCCGGGAGAGATATTAAGGAATCAGAGACATCATGAAGGAGGAAAGTTTCTGTTAAGCAGATCAAGTCTGGTTTGTCAGAATCAACCTGTATGGAGAGATCAGTCAAGTTTGAGGGAAGGCCCCGGATGTTTGAGGTCCATTCCGTTAATGAAGAGGAAGGGGAAGCATCGAATACAGAACAGGGGGGGGGGAGGGGTAGGGTAAGATGTGGAAGAGGTAGGGAGAGCTGTTGACAGTGTGTCAGAGATTTCCGAATAGCTAGGAGAAAGGGAAGGATGGGGTGGTCAAAAGGTTTGATGGTGATTGGGTGAGGCACAGTGAGGTGTTATTTGAGGGGGGGGGGGGGGAGCAAGGCAGAAGGTTGGGGGAGATGGAGGTGAGAGTTGGAAGGGGAAAGAAGCAGGGATGACGCTTTGAGGAGGAGGGGTGAGAGGGGAGAAATGGAGAAAAAAATGAGGATGGGGAGATTTGAAGGGGAGGGGCGAGGGGGGAGTTTATGAGGGGAGGGGTTAGGGGGGAGTTTAGGAGGGAAGGGGCAAGGGGGAGATTTGAAAGGGATGGGGGAGATTTGGAGGGGAGGGGTGATGGGGGGAGTTTATGAGGGGAGGGGTGAGGGTGGAGTTTAGGAGGGGAGGGGCGAGGGGGAGTCTAGGAGGGGAGGGGTGCGGGGGGAGTTTTGGAGGGAAGGGGCAAGGGGTGAGATTTGAAAGGGATGGGTGATGGCGAAGATTTGGATGGGAGGGGTGAGTTTGGATTCTTGAAAGTGTTGTATGATTAATGGGAAACGAACATTTATTGCAAAATGAGTTTCTTGTGACCTTTGAGTCAGAGATATGTTTAAGGATGCTGGAGGCGTTGGGGGGTGGAGTGCCGGTGAGTTTAGGGAATGTAGGAAAGAGGAACTGTAAGAGATGGTTGGAATGAATAGACTTGGTGAGCAAGTCGAAAGCAACCTTTTAAAGAAGAAAAAGAAAAATGTGTTATAATATACGACAGAATACATCACTTTAGGGGAAAGTTTAAACATTTTTAAATTGAACAGTGAAAACTATCTGGGGGAAATGGGGATGAAACACGTGGTCGAAGAACGAACGAACGAATAAGAACAAGGAATAAACGAATAAGAACAGAGAAGGAAATGTTTTTTTTTTTGAGTTGAGATTTTAAACAAGGAAGTATGTGATGAAAAGACTGGGAAAAACTGAGAGAATGAAAGTTATTGGACCACAATCGACCGCTGAGAGAAAACAAAGCCTCAAGGTAATTTCACAATGTGATGTCACTGAGTTCACAATGTGATGTCACTGGAAAACTTGAAAATTGACACTCTCGGGCTTTTTTCGGCACTTTGTGATTCGCAAATAAAATAAAATAAAATTCCCTTCAAATTAGACTGTTAATCTTCGTTTTTGTCTTGTTTTTGTTTTGTCTTTGATTGTCTTTGTCTTTGTTTTGATTGTCTTTGTTTTTCAGCAGAAAAAAAATTGTGTTTGGGTTCCCCTTTAAGGGTCATTTGGGTATTTTTGGTCTTCATGGCATTTTTGGTCTTTTGGTTGTTTTGGTCTTCATGGTCTGTAAGGGTATTTGGGGTATTTTGGGTATTCAGTGTATTTGGGGTCCATTGGGTCTCTGGGGCCTTTTTAACCTTTTGGGTCTTTAAAGGATCTTTGGGGTATTTTGGGTCTTCAGGGTCTTTTGGTTATCCTGGGGTTTCAGAGCCTTTAAGGATCTTTGGGGTCTTTGGGCTCTTTTGGGTCTTCAGAGTTTTTTGCATCTTCGGGGTCCTTTGGGTCCTCATGGTGTTTTGGTTCCTCGAGGTATTTTTGGTATTCGGGGTATTTTCGGTCTTCAAGAACTTTAAGGGTCTTTGGGGTCTTTAAGCACCTTTGGGATATTTTGGGTCTTCAGGATCACTAAGGTCTTTTGGGTCTTCAGGGTCCTTTGGGTCTTTGGGGTCTTTTCAGTATTTTTGGTCTCCGAGGTCTTTTGAGTGTTCCGGGTATTTTGGGTCTTTGTGTCCATTAGATCTTCAGGGTATTTTGAGACTTTTTTGTGTTTGGGTTCTTTAGGTTCCTCTGGGTCCTTTGGGTCCTCAGTGTCTTTTGGGGGTATTTAGGGTCTAGGGGTCTTTTGGGTCCTCGGGATCATTTGGGTATTTTGAGTCCTCATTGTTTTATTGGTCTTTTGGTTCCTTGGGAAGTTGGGGAAGGGAGTATTTATGGGTTCTCTGAGTACTTTAGAAGAAGTATTTCAAGTTACAATTATGTGTGGCGTCAGGCCAGCTGTCCAACCAATGGATGAAGACCGGACATACATACATACATACATACATACATACATACATACATACATACATACAAACAAACATACATACAAACACTTGCTCCATTATATATAGATTATTATTATTATTATTATTATTATTATTATTATTATTATTATTATGTGTGTGTGTGGGGGGGGGGGGAGGTAGGGGGGATATGCGTGTGTTTGGATATGTGTTTGGGGGGGGGGGGGTGTTGGTGGGGGTGGGGGAGATGTGTGTTGGGGGGTTGGGATGTGTGTGTGTGTGGATATTTGTGTGGGTGTGGGGTGGGGGTAGTAGGGATGTGTGTGTGCATGTGGGTGGGGGTAGGGGGGATGTGTGTGTGTGTGTGGATGTGTGTGTGTGGGGGGGGGGGGGGTGGGGGGGGTGGGGGGGTGGGTGGGAGGTGTGTGTGTGGATGTGTGTGTATGTGTGTGGGTGTGTGTGTGTGTGGGGATGTGTGTGTATGTGTGTGTGGGGATGTGTGGGTACGTATGTGTGTGTGTGCGTACGTGTGTGGATGTGTGTGTGTGTGTGTGTGTTTGTGTGTATATGAGTGATGTGAGCGTGTGTGTGTGTGTGTGAGTGTGTGTGTGGATGTGTGTGTGTGGATGTGAGTGTGCATATATGTGTGAGTGTGTGGGGATATGTGTGTGTGTGTGTGTGTGTGTGTGTGGGTGGGGGGTGGGGGGGGGGGAGTGTGTGTTTGTGTGTGGATGTGGGTGTATGTGTCTGTGTGTGTGTGTGTGTGTGTGTGTGTGTGTGTGTGTGTGTGTGTGTGTGTATGTGTGTCTTTGTGTGGATGTCTGTGTGTGTGGTTGTGTGTGTTTGTGAATGTATGTTTGTGTGTTGTGTATGTGTGTGTGTGTGTGTGTGTGTGTGTGTGTGTGTGTGTGTGTGTGTGTGTGTGTGTGTGTGTGTGTGTATGTGGGTGTGTGTGTATGGGGAGGGGAGGTGCACATTCGTCTCCTCCCCGTTCCCCACCTATCGACGCCCTTGGGCCACATTCATGCTTGCATGGCAAATATGTAAATGTACAATATTTTACCGTGTTGATAAAGATATTTGATGGAAAGTGTAATCCTTTTTAAATAATGTTTAAGAAAAGTATTTATCCCAATGTGTACCATAGATAAAAACGTACCGGTATTATGTATGTGTAGGCCTTCCGGTTAAGGTATATATATTTCCGGTCCATATATGTTAACCTCGGATTTCTTTTTGCATTTTACATTTATTAATAAGCCTTTAATCATGCCATCTGATCATCTTCTACAAGATAAGAGAGCTGTTGGTCTGTCTGTCTGTTTGTTTGTGTCGCCATTTTTCTCAGAGATGGCTGAACGGATCTTCCTCAAACTTTCAGAAGTTCATCAGTGAGTACCAGGGAGTGTTTTAGGCAAAAATAAATAAATAATAAAAGGTCGTTTTTTGGATGAAAAAAAACTTGATCTGTAGTGCAGACGCCTTTTTGATTAATGCTAGTTAAATACAAGTACACATTCGCATAAATAAATACAAAACAATCACCAGACATTTGAACACAAATAATAAAACAATTCAGGAAGCGGTTGAAGTTGTTGTAGGCTTCTTCTTCTTCCTGACGTCATCATACTTAACTCAGAAACCTGATGAACGGCACATTCACCAGAATATATTCAACAAAAAGATGGTGGTGATGGTGGCACCTGGTGTTGGTGGCAGAGGGTATTACAATTACCTTTTTTGCCTGTGCAACAATGAGGTTATCAAGCACTCTTTACATGGGAATATTTTTCCTCCTTCCCTTCCCTCCCTCCCTCAAAACAGAAGGGCCTGTGAAGGCCACCCCCCCCCTCCACCCCCAACCAACCCGGGTACTCCTGCAGGGTGTATTATATTTGAAATTTTGTGTCAATATTCACGGATCGTCCCTTGGGAAATTTGAGAAACATCATTGTTCTTTCATGTCACGTGGTAGGCGATGTGATCACGTGTTTGGTGATGTTTTCAGGTACGTTTTTGAGTATCAGGTAAATATCACCTTTGTAGTATTTATTGTTTCAGATAACAGACTCGTGTTGGTGTCGTTACAGCAATTGGGAAGGAGAACGGTGGCCATTTTTTTTTGCCACAGTTCTTGTCATGTCACATTATGTGGATGTGTGTGTGTGTTACACATTAAATGTTCAAATTGAATTTACTATTTTCATTGTGAATGACGATTTGTGCAAAGCAAAGACTTCGATTTATATTTTTCCCGAAATCATTGAGGTATCGTCGTCTTTGCATGGTTTGAGCTTCGTTATATATTGTCATGTGCCTGCCCTCTGGTTAACACCGCAGGGCAACACAGATGACCAAACGAGCTAAACTCCCGGGCGTTCAATCTAAAATGTGAAATTCTTTACGCACGAAGGAAGGAGGATGACGGACTTACCAGGACAGCTTCCACCCGACTTCTTTCAACCTGTATAAATTAATTCAAACTACAAAGAATTAATCTGTACAAAAATACCGGCTTCATTAAAGAAAATGCCGGTCACAAAGAATGCACAATAAAACTAAATTCCTAGTTGGAGCGCCCCCATACAGACTCTATTACAGACAGAGGGAAAAATAACTGGGAAAGAAATATGTGTGGTTTGTGGCACTAAGCTCAAATCGGCTCTTGAATCTCATCAGGAATCGTCAACCCCTACCCGCCCCCCCCACCCCCACATATTTGGTGGAAAACCTCAGGCTACACTGCCGTGGGCGCGAACTGGGCCTCGCGCACCCTCGTTCGCCCAGCCTCACTCGTCTTCGTCGTCCTTGTGTGGGAAGCCGCAGCTCTTCCTCCTCACGATCACGAGCAAGATGTCGGAACATGGCCGTTCGTGATGAATCTTCCCTGCGCAAGAGCGTAACGTATATGTCCCCATTCTTTCTGAATGTCCCTCGCTCCGGAGCACCCCAACACAAGAGAGAAAGCCACGAGGAAAGCGAGAGAAGATGAAAGAGACAAAATGTCGGGACACGACTGTTCGTGATGAATCTTCCTTGTGCAAGAGGAGAAAATGTCGGCAGAGCATTCTTTTTATAGTCCAGGCTCTGACGTCATCCTATGACATCTCCACCAATCCCATAGTCCCTTCCTACTAGTCTTTTGTGGCAATCAATCCCCGGCCAATCACTGTTCTTCGGGGCTTGGCTCCACGGCCTGCCTGATTGAGGTGGTGATGTAGCGGCTGCGGCACCAGTGGTAGTGTTCGATGCCTTGTTTCCGATTGGTTTTTAATTAGTGTGGTTAATGGGCAATTTCTTACTACGTGTGTGTGCTGCTGGTGTCATAAGGAACAGAGGAAAAAATAACAGAGGCCATGACATACAGGGGATTAATTTCCCATAATCCCTAGCTTATTAACAAACCCCACCCCTCTCATGGGGACAAAGATATGCTCTTATACGACATATGGTCTAAACGAAATTCCTTCTTATTATATGCGGTTTCTTCTTCTTCACGACAGTTGGAGCATATTACCGATTCAATTTTACCTGGACTAAGGTATTGCCTACTCCCTACAAACGTAACAATATTGTTACGGTCCGCGGATAAGGATGTTGTTTGCCGAGCGAAGGCACCGTGGCCGAACAGTTTCCCCGACTCACCCGATTCACCCAGACGTTGGCCGTATCGCGCCACAGCTATTCAATATGGAAACCTCTAAAGCGACTGAATGTAAAGAGGAAGAAGAAGACGTACTGAGGAATAACAGGTTTTATTAATTATTTTCACAAGCCAAAGCAAAGAGAGCAGTTGGTTATATACAGAAAATGGAAGGAGCAGGCACACAGTGAAATCTTTAGCTTACCTATACAAGCTTAATTAATAAACCCCAGGACAACGTTAAAGACAGACGGACGATCACACTTACATGGGGAAATGCAGGCAGGAATGAATGGCTTGGAGATGAGTGGCTTTTAGAGGCAAGGAAGGTTCAGCGGGTACTGGGCACGGTCGGGCCAGAAGGCACCGCCGTCAAGAAGCCGAGCTTTGGTCCCAAACTGCACGGGCGAAGTTCCTTTCTCTGTACTGCTGCCTCGTGCGCTCCTTGCGTTGCCCCGGTCTGCTTTTCCTGCCGTGCGGCACGTCTCACGGCGGCTCGGTCACACCTGCTCGTCTCCAGCGCATCTCCTGGACCCATCTCCGTCAAAGCTCATCTCGTATCTGCTTGGGAGCGTCCCGCGGCGGGTTATATAGGCCCCGCCCTTCACCCTTTTCGAACCTTCCCCAAACGTTCTCTCTCCGCCCTCACAAGCCAAACCCCTTGTTCTGGGTTGGATGAGCGGGGCCGACTTACTCCTCCCCTCTATGACGAGGTGGAGACCCGCCTTTCTTGTTCGGCATTACCTCGTGCGTAATGGAGTCAAATGCAGCAAAGTGGACGGCAGATGAAAATGCAGTAAAGTGCCTAAAGAGGCAATTGCAGCAAAGTGGCGAACCTGGCACTTGGAAGCTGCCATGGGGCGTCGGAGGGCCTACTCTTATTTAATTCGGTGCAATGAAGAGTCAAACTAGTGGGAAACACATCCTTAGCCTACACAGAGAATAAGGGACTAACTATTTAAAAGGATATATCCTGTCCTGTGTGTAGGTTTATGGAATTAACTAAGAGGACGAGCTGCGACCATTCTTTACATTACGAGGGTCAGTTACACACAACAAAACCATACTTTTCACATTCGTTACACTTCTCATATCCGTTACAATATTTTGAAATAAATTGCTGAGGTAAACTCGTATCAGCGTGTCCCGTCTGTCGACATTAGTTGATGGATGTTCAGCTGGCTGTCCCATCTGTCGACATTCGTTGATGGACGTTAAGCTGGCTGTCCCGTCTGTCGACATTAGTTGATGGACGTTAAGCAGGCTATCCCATCTGTCGGCATTCGTTTCATTAGGATGAAATATATTGAGCATCATCTTGCGATAAATTGATGGAGAAAAAAAGAATAATGTGAAAACGGGTTTGTATGAAAGCGGGATATTGCTTCGGATATGAAATCTTTCCTCTTCTCCAATGGCTTGATCTCTGATCATCAATTTGGTTTCAGACCAGTTCACTCTACTCTGGACATGCTGCTTCTGCTGTCTCAACAATGGATGGAGGTCCTCAATGCCAAACAGGAAATCAGAGCTGTCTCCCTTGACATATCACGTGCCTTCGATACGGTCTGGCACCCAGCTCTGCTCACCAAACTCTCCTCCTATGGTATCCATGGAAATCTCCATGCATGGCTTGCGGACTTCCTCTCTGGTCATAGTCAACGTGTGGCCCTGAATGGATGTCTCTCATCTCCCCTTCCTGTTCAGGCTGGAGTTCCCCAAGGCAGTGTGCTGGGCCCTGTGCTTTTTCTGGTCTTTATCAATGATCTCTCCGACTCTCTGGAAAATCCTCTTTATCTCTTTGCTGATGACTCCACTCTCTGCCGCTCCAGTCCTCTTCCCTCAGATTGGCAGTCTGCAGCCTCCTCACTCTCTGAAGACCTGGACAAAATCACAGACTGGTCAAACAAGTGGAACATGTCTTTCAATCCTGACAAATCTCACACTCTTACTATGTCTCTCTGAAAAGATCGACTGGACAACCCTCCCATCTACTTTCTCAACAATCCTCTCCAAGAAGTTCTGTCGCTCAAGCTTTTGGGTCTCACTATCTGCCATGATCTTTCTTGGGAAAATCACATTTCCAAGCTGGCCTCCAAAGCCAGTCGCCGACTGGGCATCCTCCGTCGTGCGAAGTCCTTTCTAGGCACACCTGAGCTCCTCACCACATACAAGGCTTTCATCCACAGCTCAATGGAATACTGTTCTCCCCTATGGGCTGGTGCTCCTGCCTCACACCTGGCTCGGCTTCACGCTGTTGAATCCAAAGCTTTCAGAATCATTGGAATGTCCCGCGATGAAGCTATCTCTGAGGGCCTTTCACTCACTCACCGCACGCAGGTAGGAGGTCTTTCTGTCTTCTACCGACTCCTCTCCGGCCTTGCTCCCCCAGCTCTCTCTGTGCTCTGTCCCCCAAATATTCCTACAGGTCGCACAAGATCTGCCAGCCACCCTCTGATGGTTAAATTGCCGAAATCTCGGCTCTCTGCTCACCTTCACTCTTTCATTCCTCTTTTCTCCCGCCTCTGGAACAAACTCCCACACTCAATTCAATCACACTCCTCCCTCCATGTCTTTAAAACAGCTGTTCACCACCATCTCTTATCTTCCCCCATCCAAAACCTTGATCTTTTCTACCCCCACTAATTCACCCCAGATCCACCTTGTTTGAAATTCCAACTTCTTTCCTGGAAGTCCTGGCAGTGTCCATATGTTTTATACCTCTCCCACCCCCCTCCCCTTCCCATGCCTCCCCCCCAAAGCCCTCTCCCTCCCACAGTTCTCTCGATGTCTCCATGTCTCTCGGTCCCTGCTCTCAAATATTGTGTTTGTGTCCTTCCCCCTCTCTCTCCATCTTGTCTACCGCTCCCGATGTTATTTGTTTTGTGTGTCTGTTTGTCTTTCTGTGTGATTAATGTTCGCTCTTTCACGAGCCTCGATCTTGTATACAAAAAAAAAGAAAAAAAAGAAAAAAAAAAAGGTGGAATATAACTTCTGAATTGTTTTACCACGACCTTCAAATTCGTTATTTTGTTTCCATTTAATTTTAAAGATAAACACTGCATGGGGTAAGGTGTTCAAAGAACTCTCGACTTTAATGATGTGGTCTTTCTCTGTGCAATGAAGTTGTTTTTATAAAAATTTGAAGAAGCTATTATGAAGATTATTTGATTGTATTATCTGTGAGAAGGGAGGAGGTAGGGGTGGGGTTGAGAATGAAGAGTTGGAGTGGTCCAGAAATCTCATTTATTTCCATATTACTACTCATATCATTGATGTGAAGTTGTGTTTAAGTTGCCAAAAACCAAATAGAAACAAATTCATGTGAAATCTCCAATATTACATGAATTCTTTTTAATCCCATGAGGATATAGATTACCTGTAATTATTACACAAGGATAACTTTTGGTAGCAGTATTATTATTTCCCCCAAACTTGGAAATTAACAGGATTGATGAATGATGACGACAACAGCGGCACCATCCTGTATCCCAGAATGTTTTGCAGCAAACGTGATGTTCTTCTGGTGAGGCGGGTGTTTTGGTAAAGAAACCTGTCCTGATTTAGAAATTTCAATTTTCACTTTTCTTCCTTTCAATATTATCATTCCCAGTAACAACATTCACACCCAAATTAAATGGCTTTTCGTGGCGAATTATTTGCATTTTATGGAAAGCAAGAACGATCGTTGAGCGAATTTCCTGCATTCTGAAACCGAATATTAATGGATTAACAAGAGCTGGTGTTACCGAACTTAAAAGATCCAAGATAAAACCAAACGTGGGAATTCGTAAAAATCGTTTCAACACACTTATGACAATAAGTGAAATGAACTGTGCTAAAGATGCAAACAATTGTGTAAAACATGTGTGCAATGCTTTTAGATTTGCCTCTGTGGATGATTTTCGACATTTACGAACAATACACCATGTAGAGTACAGTGCTGTAAAACCGGTTAATCCATACACCAAATACTGAAAAAATAGAGAATAAATGAGTGAAGGATTCACATTTCGACAAGCTGATCTTGCAACATGTGAAGAAACACAGCCAGCATCATGAACTACCACAGAGTAGTTGCAGTACACCATTGTTGTTGGTACTACAACATAGCTTACACCCAACAACAACCCGATTGTTAAAACTACAATCACAAGTTTCACAGCACCACCTTTGTTCACCATCAGAGCCACGTAACTGTACGGCCAGAAAATAGCCCAATGTCGGTCAATGTACATTAACCACGTGGTGAGAAACTGATGAAACAATGCACAATGTATACAAAACAACTGAACCAAACATTCATTAAACGATATTATTTTACGCTTTGCAATTATTCTGCTGAAATAGGACGATATTACCACGACTCCCCATAAAGTGTCAGCGAGCGATGATAAAGCAATGTACATGAGCATGGGTGAATTGAATCCACGATAAAAACAAGCCGCCATGATTGCTGCGTTGAGAGGGATTGAAATACACATGCTAAACGTGAAAACCCACATGATAACTCGGCCGCCGTAACCCAAAGGAATGTCCGACACATCCAATGTGACCGTGAGAGGCAAAGATCCCACAACAGTTTCGTTCATGTCTCCTGTAAAAACACAATGAAAATTGTAATAACTTGTGTTACATCAAGATCACAATGATAAACACAATGAAACATTCACTTTCTAAAACATCTGTGCTTGTCTCACAATATAAAATGACATATATATATTAAGGATATAGACTGTTTGATGAAGAAACCATGAGACGTGACATTGGAATTTTATATTAAATTAAATAGGTTTTGTCCTGTTTTATGAACATTTATCTCATGAATTTCACTCAAGTTAAAATGCTCGATATTGGTGTTGATTTGTCATTTGTTCACTTTGTTCTTTCTAATTCATGTTAAAGCATATGCTGATGTTCTCTGATGGCAATGTTCTGCATTTAACAACTAATAAAAGTAAAAATATATTTTGATTGGAATGAAAATTTGAAGGGATGGCTCACTCTTCTTAAAGTAATTAAACAAGGTCGGGATAATCCAAGGACAACAAAATTCAACACGCTATTTCCATCTAACAACAAATGTGCAAGTTGCAGTATAACATCAGGCCTACTTTCATGTTTTTTCATGTTGAACAAATGTTTGTTCTTTAACTTATTAAACGATATTATTCGTTGTAGTTTTTGATTCGGGTCACAACCTTTATCCTGTGATGGGATCATGGGGGTTTGCGTTGTGTTGAAACATCAAGCAAGTTGGCAAAAAATTACATTGATGTCATGAGGGTCCTGTCCTGCATATAATAACTGAATAAACTTCACGGTCAAAAAAAATAATAATTAAATTGAAGTTTCAAATATCAAATTCAATTTTTTTAAATGTCAAATTTGATGTTAATCTGAAAAGGTTAATGTCCCATTCTTTCCCATTCTTGCAGAGCAGAAAAGAGAGGATGAGTTGGGCTGCATGTTGAACTGTGGATAACAGACTGGCAAAGTGTAGGAGACATGTCCAATTCACCTGGTGCACTGAAAGACACCAGCCAAATGAAAGTGTGTGTGCTGTCTCAAGTCACCCACGAGATAAGCCAAGCACCTGGGAGCGAGCCCAGGGAAAGGCGGGCCTGCAAAAAGGTGTCATGTTTGTGTTCTGGCCTGCGTGTGCTACGGTACCAAGAGAGAGCAGTGTGAGCAAGCATCCATGGCTGTTAGCTAAAAAACGACCAGATTAAAAAGAGCACAAGCCACAAAAAACCTCATAAATGGAAGTGCTGTGACAGCAGGTATTGTAGTAAGCCAGCATCTTTGCCTCTATCCCGAACCCACTTATTATTTTAAAAAGCCTCACACAGGACCACGGGGTTCATACAAGCGTCTAGCATTGGTCCTCTGAACACCTGCCATGTGGCTAACTGAACACATGCCCAGGTGATGCACAATGCATTGAATCTGTGACAGCAGGTGTGGATCAAATAACAGCGAAGTTCATGAGCAAGTGCGTCCAATGTAACCTGACAGTGTCTGACACAAAGAGCCTCAAAACAGTTCTTTCATTTGTTCCTGAACAATGCTTTGCTTTTCAGTTTGAATAATCCGTGCTCGTCAGTCTGATATAAATTCCACCTCCATGAAATAAACAGGTCAGGATTACGAAATAATGATAAAAATAAATAATACAAGTACAGATACATTCAAAGTACATCCCCCACGACAAATAAATACATATATTCCAGTGGGGCATTGCCGGGGCGCCTTCGGCAGCTTGGAGATTTCCGGGGAAGCTCGGAGAGACTGTATTGGGTGGAAGAGGTGGATAATAATTGTTGATTAATTGCATAATTAAAATCAGCAAATAACGATCATACAATATTTTCTTAATCAATTGGCTAAGAGCATACCTGAACCACCGTTGCTTCATCTGAAGCTCTAACTTTTTGAAAATTAATGAAATATGTCATTAATTGAATTTTTTTTTGTTTTAATCAATAAATAATTAATCGATTAATTGATTCGTCAATAAACCAAAAATATCCTTTATAGCCACATCATTTGGTCACTGTTTTGTCTAAATATTAGCTTCGTAGCCCAAAAGGTGCCTGAGATATTGCCCAGATGAGAAAGAAAATCAATAAAAAATTAATAATTAAAATAAATAAATAACAATCATAACATAATGAAATAATTAATTAATTGGCTAAGAATACCTAATCCACTACCGTTTCATCCGAAACTTTAACTTAATTTTTTTTAAATCAATGAAGTCATGAATCATATAATTAAATAATTAATCTATTAATTGATAAATCAATAAATCAAAAATAGCATTTTTAGCCAAATCACTTGGTCATTGTCATGTCCAAATATCACCTTCCTAGCTCAAAAGGTGCCTGAGATATTGCCCAGAAGAGAAAGGAAATATATAAGTACTTAATGAATCGATAACAATTAAACACGTAATTAATTAATTGATGAAGAAAAAACAAAAAATTGTGTTTTTGCCAAAGTACTTGCTCACTATTGTGTCGAAATTTCAGCTCCCTAGTTCAAAGGATGGCTGAGATATCGTCTGGACAAACAATCAAACAAACAAACAAACAACCAGAGTGAAAACTGAGTCCTCCTTTTCAGCGTGCGTCATTACCGAGCCCCCTTCGGTGCCTGACAATGACGTTATGCAGCGTCTGGAGCTGGAGCTACATAGGAAAGGAGCGGTGTACAATAATAAAATACAAAAAAGAAACAAGAACGGCACTCGGAACAGTGCATGCATATCTCTGCGAGGCTGAACAGTTTACGTTTTGTATCCCACTGATAGGCTGGATCTGGATTCGGACCTGAACCAAAATCTAATTGGCTTGTTCTTATCGCTTAACCAACTAATGTACGAAGCTTCGTCCAAATATGTCCATAACTTTTTGAGATATCTTGCTATATATTGCTTTTCACATGATTTCTCAATGGGGAAGAATCACTTAAATATTCGAGTAGCCGGATCTGGATCCGGATCTTCACCAAAATCTAATAATTTCGTCCTTGTCGCACACACAACCTCACCTCCAAATTTCGTCCAAATCCGTCCACAACTTTTTGAGACATCTTATTCACAGACAGGCAGACAGGGGTGAAAGCATAACCTCCATCCACCTTTGGTGGCGAAGGTAATAAACAAAGTATGATGATGAAATAATCATGCAAACAATACCAATAACAAAGTTGAGGTTATGCGAATTAAAATCGATGAAATACACAAAATTATCTGAAACGCGTAATGCTCGAAAAATGGCATCAATCTCAAATATGTAACATCATAGCAAGTATTTATTTGTAGCTCTTGATGTGTGTAAGCGATTAAACTGAGCAAAGAAAGCGAGACCACACAGATCAGGATGATGTTGAATAAATGCACTGATATATTTACGATACAGACATCATGTTCACCACAACACCACATAATATTCCATGAGATACACTACACACATCATGCTCTATCACAACACAACATCACATAATATTCCATGAAATGCACTACAGACATCATGTTCATCCCCAACACAACACTACATAATATTACATGAGATGCACAACACGCATCACGTTCATCCACAACACAACAACACATAATATTACATGAGATACACTACGCACATCACATTCATCCACAACACAACACCACATAATATTACATGAGATACACTCGATCTATCGAACTCTAACTGTGAGATGAATTCTCCTTCACATACCAAATCACTTACTTGTATCGAGCATAGAAACCTCAGATCTTCACCAGTATGTTCTATCTGATTCTCCATTACCGGTATATAAATGCTCATAATAATTCTAAAGAGAGTACTTGGGCCTCAGGGATCTTTCTACAGATTGGATAATTTGGGTTTCTGCTTGGATTCCTGATTGTTAAATAAAGTGGAAACATGAACACAATTTTGTGTTTATTACTTTCACCTGAACCAGTGGCACGTGATGCTCTTAACCCAGGTTCGAATCCCATATTCCCACAAGCAGCACTCTACCATATAATCAGTAAGGCGATCTGCTTACTATTTAGGAATGGTATCGACAATCTATATAGTTAATATATCTCAAATGCTCCAAAAAAAAGGATTTATCTGCGGAGGATTTAAACATTCATGGGACTCGTGTCCATCATCACTGAACTACAAAAATGACCGACACCCCCAAAACTGCGTGTTTGTAGTTATTATTCTTCTTTTCAGACAGTCTGCCTCAAAATTAGTTGAAGCTCAGGATTTGGTTTAAACACGAATCTACTGCATTTTACAGTCGGAACGTCCATGACTACTCATAATTTTGATGAATCGAAAGGATTCAACAAAGTATAGGTAGAGCTGCACACCTGTGGGATTAGAAATGAACGGAAGGCCTTCCTTGGGGTTGGTGGGAAAACGCCTGTCAATCAAGCCTAATGTGGGCGGGCCTGCAGTGACACATTTGTCCAAGGGCTTAACATACCAACATCAACAATATGCCGCCATTGTGGTTAACAGTGGAATATTATTGCTGCCATTTTAAAATAATGCGACGATTGGATGCATGTTTTCACACACCTTCGAAAATATGTTTAATCCTGACATCAAAATTATATTCTCCAGTTTGGAAATCCACATATAATGGAGCAAGTGTTTGTGTGTATGTATGTCCGCTCTCCACCCATTGGTTTTACATTTATCCTGATACCACCCACAATTGTAACCTGAAATACTTAAACCCAAAGTACCCTAACGACGCAAAAGACCATCGCACTCTACCTCCCCCCCACCCCCCCCCCCCCAGGACCCAAATGACCTGAGGACCCAAAATAACCCTATGACCCAAATGACCCCAAAAACACAAAAGGCCCAGAGGCCCCAAAAGACCCAAACGACCTCGAGGACACAAAAACCTCCCGAGGACCCAAAAGACCACGACAACCCAAAATACCTAAATGACCCTGAGGACCCAAAATACGGTGAAGACCCAAAAGACCCAGAATACCCCCAAAGACCCAGAGGACTCAAAAAGACATAGAAGGCCGAAAAGAAAGAAAGACACCAAGGACCAAAAAATATTCTGATGGCCCAAAAGACGCCGAAGACCCAAAATATCCCGTGAACCCAAAATATCCCAAGGACCTAAACGACCCAAGGATGCAAACAACCCAAATACCCCAAAGACCCAAAATAGCCATGAAGACCCAAAATACCAAGAAGGCACAAAAGGCCTCGAGGACCCAAAACACCCCCACGACCCTGAGAACGTAGAAGATCAAAATGACCCCGAGGACCCAAAATAGCCAAAAGACCTGAAATACATGTAAAGACCCAGAGGACCCAAAATACCCTTAAAGAACCAAATGACCCCTTAAACCCAAAAGACCTTGATGACCCATAGGATCGTGAGGACCCAAAATAACCCAAGCACCCAAAATACCCCGAGGACCCAAAAGACCGAAACAATGACAATGACCCTAAATACCATTTTTGTTTGATTTAGCCCATGGCTGCGAAAGACTTTTTGGAATAATCCGATTCATATTATTATTATTATTATTATTGCTATTATTATTATGACCCTGAGGACCCTTTGTACTTTATAGCCCTTTTACCTTTAAGACCCTTTTGACACCTTTAGATCCATTCTTCCTTTGGACCTTTTCTACCCTTTAGACCTTTACACCTCTTGATTCCCTTTAGATGAGTTCGACCTTGACACCATTTGGAGCCCTTATATCCTCCAGACAAATTAGACAGCTTAGACCCTTGACACTTTAGACATTAGAGCTTTGAACCACTTGCACCTTTTCCCACCCTTTCAAATGCTTGAGAGATTAGACCCTTTCGACCCTTCGACACTAACTACGGTCCTTCAGACCATCTCTAACCTTTTAAGTGCACACCACGCAAACATCTGCAGTCTTCTTGCAAATACAGATTATACTTTTTTCAGCAGTTGTTGTGCAAACTCGGTCCACACGGGGCGGGTACTCTGCTAGTACAGTTAAAAGTAGAACAGAACTTGGTAGAGCCTATACCTTCACCATGCTGCACAGTTACATATCCCACTGAGAGGCCAGATCTGGTTCCGAATCTTCACCAAAATCGAATCAATTCGTCCTGGTCACACACCCTATATGTACACAAAGTGTCATCCAAATTCATCCATTGTTTTTGGAGATATCCTGCTCACAGACAGACAAACACACAAGCAGGAAAGATGTGCATCACACGATACTTGCGAAATCCAAATAAGCAATTGCCATGGAAAGAGAAATTTGGTAATTTGGAAATTTTGAATTGTCAAGTATTTGACCTGATGGAATGTTGTGCATAACAAATTTGGTTGATACATCTTTTATTCCCCATCTATTGAGTTTTTCCATGTTTTGGATGGCATTGACCTTGTCTTTTGACTAATTTCGATCAGATTTCATTCACGTATACTACACATACGTACAAAAAAAAACAGTGCACGTTTCAATCTGAAATCTTGAAAAATTCCTGAGTTTGGGCAATAATAAAATCACAAAAATATCCCATTTGATTTTAATGGCTTGAAATGGTTGTCATGGACATCGTCTTATCTTTGCTACGAGGGATTTTTTTTAAAATTTTTATACTTGGGCTCAATAGAGCTCACATACATACATGCACACACACACACACACACACACACACACTTAACAGTCACAACCGTCACTTCCCGGGATACTCTGGGTACCAGCGACATCGTAACATTGCAACCGATTTTATCATCATACTCACTGGGGAATTTCCTAAAGAGGAATTTCCTCCTCCCCATGGATGCCAACCGATGGGGATTGTCCGTGCTCTATCCATTTTAAGCAAGGAAGCAGCACATACCATTTTTAAAGTCTTTGGTATGACTTGAACCGGTCCAAACCGGATGGGTGTTTTTTTGGGAGAGACCATCTCCTTACTGGATGGCCGTTAGCTCCCTGTGAGAGCTCATCCACCCTTTTCCAGGTGTTGTTTTTGGTCCCGGCAGGTTGTAACAGTCACCCTCCCCACTAACAAAGCCAGTGAGTGGTGTCGGTTTTGTTGCTGACAACCCGACCATGCGGCAGGTAGCACTGGGTTACATGCTACCGGTGCCAGTCCCAAAAGACTGACCTGACCTGAAACTGAACGGACAAACTTTTCACTGTCAGAGATTAGCAGAACCTGAAAAAAGATCAATTAATTAACTAATTAATTATATTTTGCACACGCTTAGCTCGATACTGAGGTAGTTTTACCAATGGGGGACCATTTGATTATGACTGGTGAACCTCATATGTTAGTGTAAAAAGCTCTCAGACAGAAGGTATAACAGGATCTATCGGGTCTTAGAAGAGTAAGCGATATAGGGATATTAGGCGAGTAAATCCGTTTCCGGTTCCCCAGGTGAGGTTGTGGGTCGTCTGAGCTTGTCCACGTCCATCAAAGTTAAGTTGTTTTTTCCTCAAAGTTAAGTATTTTGTTTTGCTGTGTTTGTGTCTTCTGTGTTTCTGGTTCGATCGTGTTTGCATTCCGTGCACTATTGTGTATTAGTTGGACTGTTTGGTTGTTCGTGTTTTTGGGGCCTGGTTTGCCTCGAGACCTGCCCAGTCACGTCGTGTCGTCATATGGTCTTTTGTTATTCACGTTCGATCTCTCTCTAGATTTTTTTTCACCACCTACTTTTACCCCAACCTCTTACCCTTTGTTTGATGTCTTAAATACAAAAATATTGATTTTTTAATAATAGTAATAATTAACTTCTCTCCATAATAATAATTACCTTCTTTCTCTCGTGGTCTTACCACCTGTGTCCATGTGTTCTTCCCTCCCCCGCCCTTGTCCATCCCTCCCCCCGCCCGTGTCAACTGGTGGTTTTGCTTTTAAAATGTGTAAACAACCCCCTACCATGTTGTATTCCTTTGTATACTACAATTCGCTTTTTTTTCTTCCTGTTCAAAAGGCTGCAACCAATTTGCTCATTAAATTCTTCCATCACAAAAAAAAATTCAATCTTGTTCAATTCTTTCTTTCTTCATTCTCTAAAGTCACACTCATTCCACCCCTCTTCAAACGTTCTCGAACAGATCTCTGATTTGAATATCTCAAGAAACCCAGTCTGTAACAAATGTTTGATTTTCTTTAATCATTCAAAACTTTCAAATTTCCCCCCTCACCCCTCCCCTCACCCCTTTCCTTCAAAACTCCCAACCCACCTCTCCTCTTCAAAACTCCCGACTCACTCCTCACCCTCAAATTTCCCCATCACTCCTCTCCCTCAAATCTCCCTGCTCACCACTCCCCCTCAATTTCCCTTCTCACTCCTCTCCCTCAAATTTTCCACCTCACCCCACCCCTTCAAAACTCCTGCCTCACCATTTTTCTTCAATTCGCCCCCCTCACCCCTCCTCAAAGTTGCCTCTTAACTCCTCCACAAAGCTGCCTCCTCCCCGCTTACACTCCCTTCCAACTCATACCTCCAGATCCTCCAACCTTCGACTTCACTCGGCCGCCCCTCAAACAACACCTCACTGTACCTCATCCCATCACCATCAAACCTTTTGACCTCCTCATCCTTTCCCTTCTCCGAGCTTTCCTGCAATTTTCAACACACTGTCAACTGCTCTCCCTACCTCCCATCCACTCCCTCATCTTTCCATACCCTTCCCCTCCCCTGTCCTGTATCCGATGCTCCCCCTTCCTCTTCATTAACGGTATGGACCTCAAACATCCGGGGCCTTCGCACAAATTTGACTGATCTCTCCAAACAGGTTGCTTCAGACAAACCAGACTTAATCTGTTTAGCAGAAACTTTCCTTCTTCAAGATGTCTCTGATTCCTTAATTTCTCTTCCTGGTTACTCCCTCCTCCAGTATGATAGACCTGAGCCTCGTTCTGGTGGTGGGGTTGCTATCTTTAACAAAAACTCTCTTCCTTACTCTTTTTGCACTGCCCTCTCTCCACCCCACCCCCAGGAGTACCTCTGGCTTCGGCTTCCCATCCACACCCACCTTTTGTTCACATGTGTGTGTTGTACCGTCCACCAAACAGTGATGACTCCATCTACATCTCACTGTGTGATAACATGGACCAACTTCTATCGACTCATCCCTACTCTCTCTCCCTCATATGTGGTGATTTCAACTGTCATCATGCCAGCTGGCTGGGTGTGCGTGTCGGAAACATGTTTTTATTATGACTTCGGACCTATCTAATTAATGTTTGCATCGCATTAATGTTTGCTTCACAAATGAATATGGAATTAAGCTTTTACAATGTTCCTCAAAATTGCTTTATTTTCTTCACAGTTAAAACTTGCTTCAATAATGCGGTTGATTACAAACTGCTTGCTTCATGGAAAGCCTCCCTCTAGAGGCCCCGAGTCTTTCACAATCCTCACCCTTATCCCAAATTCAAGGTCTGGTTAACATCTGCAGGGAGAGATAAGGACTTAAGGGTATGTTTCGAGGCCCTCCTCCTCCGCTTTGTGGCCAAGAATGTTGCAAGGACAGGAAAGGACAAGGGTGGGAGCTGTTTGTCCACTCATTGCCCCTTTGCTCAAAGTTTGGTGAAAGCAGTTTTAGCGCAGATCTTTATCTGGCTTTTTGAACATATAAGGAACACATTTTGTCAAGTTACTTTGAGACTGTCTGTGGCTTATACTGTTCGTTGAGCTGGATATCCCTGACATCTCCCGCAGCTGTGTACGGATTTTAATAAATGCTTGTTACTCCTTGATTTCTAGTTGTGAATCCAGGTTCGATTCCCGACATCCTGGTGTCAGAAGTGGGATACAACTCGGAGCGAGGCTTGAGGAACAGACCCTGCAGAGATGGAGAGGAGAGGCTGGCCAGCACTTGATTTGTTTAAAGGTGAGCTCTTTATGCTGAGGGGTTGTTCAAATTGAGCTCCGCTCCCTCGCCCAGGTTCTGTTCCCCGTTGCGCCGCCCGTGCTTGTATCATGAACAAATTGTAAGTACAGGCCGTTTGGCCTCGGAGTGACGAGCTGTTTATTGATCAACCAAGGGTAACGTTATGGGGTAACGTTATGGTTAGCGAAGGAGAGGGGGGAAGTGAGGCTAGGCTGCCGCAGGGCAAAGCCAGTAAACCGAGAACTTCCCAGGAGGGAAAGCCCAGAGCAATAAGATGGGGAACAAGTCTGGAAAGGAGGGGGAGCCCCTCAGAAATACTCCGGCATTTTTTATGTCAAAAACATCATTATGCCGCAGTAAGACCAGGGAAGGCATGGGCTGAGCTAACCAAGGATTTGAGTGTATCATGGCCAGAGGAGGGATCATTCGCGCTCGGAAAATTAGAAGCACTGTATGGAGCTCTAGACAAGCTAGAGAAGGAGTAGAATCACTTCCCACCCGATTATTGGAAGGTGTACCAGTGGTGGAAGGAGGAAGCAATGAAGCGACAGGCTGCATCAAAACAGGCTAGCCTGGCAGGAGAAGTATTGAAGCTACAAGGACAGAGGAAGCAAGCAGATAAAGTACAGGATAAAACAATTAAGGAAATAGCCAAGCAAGCGAACCAGCGACTGATGCCGCTGGTTCTAGATCAAGACCCCGTGGTAGGGGAGATAGTCACCAGACACCTACCCTCCCAAGACCTGGGCCCTGTCCCCGGGCCTCAGGCACCACCCTCCATACCCCCACCCTGGTTACTCCAGGGGCTGGACCCCCAGATAATTAGACCAGTCACTCCCCAGGATTACCTTAGCCTGGGTAACCCGTTCAGAGGAAAAGGGGCTGATGGGGCAGACAGTGGGACGGGCACCCCAGGGTTCCCACCACCAATAGGACCGGGAGGACTATACCCCTCACTGGCAGGGCTTACTGAGAGTGAGGTCCCACAGACTATGACCGGAATGTTCCCGATCAAAACCATAGGCATAATGGGAGGTCCAGGACAAGAACTGTGCAGCTATGACTAGGGTACCATGGAAGGAATGGGATTTCACTGCTATGCAAGAACGGGTAAAACCCTTGCTCATAGATCAGCCAAGTCAAGTGCCCAAATTCATGCAACTGTGGATACAAGATTCACAATCAGATTGGCGGGACATCTGTCATATGGGAAAAGCTATATTGTCCGCGCGAGTATGGGAACAGGCGAAATTACATGGGCAGTGGCCAAATGCGGAACCAACACCGCTCCCAACATTGGAAGAATGGGTCGCTATGGTCGAACAACTACTGGCTGGGGTACACACTGCTTTTATGCCAGCCGCGGGGCCGGATTGGAACAAAATATACGTCCTAAAACAGAAACAAGGTGAAGCAGTGGCAGACTGGAGAGAATGAGTCGAGAGGGCAGTGTTAAAGTGGGGAGAACTGGGCCACTGTGGGCCAGGCACGGGCACAGGATCACCCCCATGCTGTAGTGAACAACTTCATGGTGGAAGGAATGAGACCCACAATAAAGAAGCGCATCCAATTAGTCATGATTCGATGGAGGAATACCCCGACTAACCAGTTATGCGAGGCCGCCGTACAATGTAGTGACTGTGATGATAAGAAAACTGATGTAAAAGAGGACATACTGCAAATGTTAGTACAGGAAAAATGGGCCCAACTCAATCACAACAAAAAGTGGAAATCGAGATCATGGACGTGCCCAGAATCGGAAAACCAGGGCAGATCCCAACGAGGAATGGGGCGATGATGACGAAAATGACTTTGACGACAACGACAATGGACAGGTGGACATGCAGACACAGGGACCAACTCCCCCAAACTGGAACCAAAACGGGATGAATGGGACCTGGCAGCCACAATGGGGACAGCCAAACCAACAGCCAGCTAGGCATCTGAGACGACAGGGTCCACGTAACAACAGCGGACACCCCGCACCCTCATCCCCACCGGTTCCGCAAGGGGAGTGCTTCCTCTGTGGACAGATGGGACATTGGAAACACGACTGCCGAAAGTTCCGCAAGGGGCCCTGTGGACCCCCACCACAGGGTAATCGAGCAACCTATTGACGGGACGAGAGCGGGTCGCCCAAATAATGCCCCCTTTTTACTATGACACCTACAGAGGAGCTGACCTTGACTCTGGACTTGGACGGACAACAACTAGATTTCCTTGTTGATACATGGGCGACCCGCAGTACTATTAATGAGGGGCAATTATCATCCTTGCGCCCCACACAAAAGAACGTTCAAATAATGGGCGTCTCGGGCTTACCCCAAGCGCTTCCTATTTCGGAGGAGGTGAGGGTGGTGTGCGGCCCGTTAGAGGCCAAGCATGCTTTCTTAATGACCACCACCGCCCCAACTAATTTGTTGGGATGGGATTTACTTTGCCGTTTGGGCTGCCAAATTTCATTCACAGAGCAGGGAGTTTTTGTAGCTGTCACAGAATCTAAACGCGACCTGTTGATGGCGGTATTGTCTCGCCATGGCCCCACCGCATATTGGTGGAGCCTGGACGAAGGGGCTTTGGCAACTCGGACACACATCGCAGACAAGGTTGTGTTTTAAAGACAAGGAGCTGTGAGATTGGCTACGGGTACACCGAATTACAACAGACATAAGATATGACCCACCCCACTGCATGGCCTATTACGATGCTAGGGGAGAGGATGAAGAATATCGGGAGAAGGTTAAGGAATCGCTAGGTAAAAGCTCGACCCTACACTTATCATGAATATGGATTGGTCGTGAGGAGATGGGCATCGACGTTGGCCTAACCGCGGATCAGCGTGCGCTGTCCCGATACCCCGAAGGAGTGGATGCTCATGTCACCCTCACTACCACCCAAGGGTGGCCGCAGGAAAGTGTAGGCTGGCTGATGGGATGCTTACAACAGACTCCGATCATTGCCTTCTGGGAGGTTGGCCATTGGACAGTGAGAACGCTCGACAAAAAAGAAGGGTTTATAATTGACCTTCAGATACAAAGGAGAGAAGGGGAGTTCGAAGAGGTAGACTTGCCCCCTAAGGGCACCCATGTCGTGAGAGTGGTACCCAAGACCCCGGGCGACTCCGATGACATTTTAGAGGAGGTTCCGGCCGATTTGTGGACCAACCATGAGTAGTGTATAAATGTTGCTTCTGGGACACTCTCATTTTTCCCATTGACTTACATGTTAATTTTTCCCCTCCCTCATTGCCCCTAAACACCTCTATTTCTCTCACCCTGTTCTTTACGAACCTTCTAACCTTTTGACATGTTATCCTTATTCATTAGACCACTTAAACAATGGTCCTTCTGTGTGAACCTGTGATCCTTCTGACCTTATGGACCTTTTAACCTTTTACTCTTAATATCATCTGGTGAATCATCTTTGGCCCACTCAAACAACGACCCTACAAATATTTGTTTATGCGTGGGAAATAATTTAATTCTCTTGCCACTCCCTTCACCATCTAATATATTAACAAAAAAGATGTTTGAGTTTGGTTCTTTATTAAGATATTTTAACTGAGCTAAGATAAAATGGTAAACCTCCCTCAATGTTCTTGTTTGAGCGCCTCCAGTGCCACATACCATTTTTAAATTAAAGTATATATTTTCCTGACAACCATCAAAGTTTTCCGTCCACTCAAAAATATTTCCATCTTTTTTACCCAATTCACCGGTATTTAAATTAATTCTCTTATTTGTTTTGTAAATTGTTTTACCAGTTGTCTTTTCAATTATACCTATTTGATATTTTTCACATTCGTTGTGTTTACCATTTATATACCAAGGTTGATTACACCTCCACTCTTTAGTCTGGTTGGTACTTGGTTCTATCATTTATATAATAGTAAAAAAGGCGCCGGTAGCCCGTTAAAATCCCTAACCCCCCTTTTTAACTTATCACTTATATACTTATATAACCATAAGGGAGACTATCAATTCCATTTTCTAAAATAAACCTCTTATCATCAAAAGCCCCCAATGCTTTCTTATTCACCTCTTCTGAATATAATTTATGTTTATAACTTCTTATTCCATTAATCTTTCTAAACTCTTCTTTCTTTGTTGTTAAACAGTTATAATAATCCTTAAAGTTTATTGTTTCTTTAATAACATTTTTCTTTACACCTTTTAACTTCTTATCAGTCTTTTCTATGTTATTCACAATGTATTTATAAGCATAAGCCTTAGACCTCAATCCCACAAATTCACTCATGACATTTCCCCCTAATTCATCCTTAAACTTTCCAATCACCTTTTTATTTTTAGAAGAGAACAACTCACTCTCTGGACTGTAATTACTAGTGTCATAGATATTAATGTCCTTTTTCATGTCTGAATAAACATCATCAGTATTAATTTGCAAAATAAAACTATCTGTATCCATATAAAGTAGATTAACATCATTTTGATATTTCTTCCTCAAGTTATTATAAAAGTAATCATACATTAATGACTTTGATAAATCAAGAATTGATGTTCCAATATAAATAGGTTTGTTCATTTCAATACTCTCTTTAATCAAATGGATCGCACAAAAGTTCTCAGTAAAGACCTCAGCTCTAGTAAAACTTGGTCTATTAATTAATTTTGATGCTTGTTCCCAAGATGTTGATAGTCTGATATTTTGTCTTTTCCTCACATTCTCCATGGTCTTACCAAAGACCGCATTATTCATCAATTTATAAAAGTCTTTCTCAAAATCTGTTTTTGACTCTGTTCTTCTTTGTGTATTAAAATCAATGTACCCCTTCAACCAATGACTTTGATTGAACTTTAGAACCCTATGGATCTTCTCTACTCTTAGACCTTTTGATAAATATTGTCGCAAATTTCTTTGGTGTAGAACATAATTTTTCTTGTTATATAATGTAGTAAGTAATTTTTCTGTTGATTCACCTATATTAAATGATTGTTGATAATCACTTAACCACTCCTTCTTTGGACTTTCCTTTTCACAAGCAAATGGGAGATCTTTGTGTAGGTTATGAAGTTCCTCTGGATATTTCAAATCGACCTCAAAATAATAACCAACCTTTGAATCATCCAATTCCTTTTGTGTAGAGATACATACATCTTGTAAAACCTTTTTGTAATCTTTTTCCTTTACCCATCTAAGTTTTCCATAAGGAAGAGCCTGAGACATTGCCCAGCCATACAGGTTGTTCGCATCATAATACATCAAGTAGGAGCTCTCTACCGATGGATCATAATTTGGAATGTACTTGTTATTTGCTTTAGCATATCTCTTTGAACAGACTTGTGAAATTCCTCCTCTCTTTGCCTTTTCAATCATCAAAAGCATATCAACATCGGTTATCAAATCCAAAGCTTGTTTTGTCATTTTTAACATCGCGCTCCAAGCCAATCCAGGAGCAGTGTAATAGTGAGCAGGATCCAATCCATATCCAGAATGACAGATTGTTCTGAAAGCCTCAAACACATCAGCCAACAAAAGCACATCAGTTTTGAGGTACAAATCGTGATACTCACCAAGATTCTTAATGTTATATTTTTTCCAAACATTTTGTGCGTGTACATAATCTTTATCAGATATATGACTATTATTTAATTTGTTATAGAAATTTTCTTTTAAAGGAAGTTGTGTTTCATTGAATCTCTCAAATGAGTCCATATAGTCATAGGGGTAAATTCCCTTTTGTGTTAGAAAATCTTTATCTAAAAAATACTCTGAAAGACATGGAAACTCTTTTAGATTTTGAACCAAGTTAGCCAATGGACTTGCCATGAATTTAAATGTATCAAGAAATCTGATATGAGTAATAGGAGATGTGTGAATTGTTTTTGTGAATGAAATGTATTTCTGATCCGTGTTTGGAATTGCTGAGATACTTCCAGAAGTCTTTGAGACTCACTTGATAAATATCAAGTTCCTTGATAAATAGATGTGTATCATAATGAGCGTTGTTATGAAGAAAGACAGGAATGAAAGAGGGGAGTTGATAATTAATATTACAACTTTGATGAGCCGGACCTCTATATTTACCAGTGAGATGACAATGGTCTCTAACCTTTCGACCTTTACCAATTTTCTCCTCACAAATATGACAGACATTGTTTTTTTATAAATTCCCTTTTTTCTTTACTTGTTAAGGACATTGGTTTATTGGTTTCTCTCATTATCTTGGTTAATCGAACACAGTCTTTTTCTAGTCGTTTCACAAACTCCTCTGGGGTATTTGAGCCTCTATACATCTCTAACTTGTTATATTTATCACCAACGGATGATTTGATATAATAACAAAAACCACAAGGAGTATGTTTTTGATATTTATTTGTGTATGATTCTTTTGGATCTGGAGAAGCAGCATCAATTTTTTCTAAAATACTTTCAAAATCAGCATATATAACAAATGGATGTTTTATTGTTTTCTTTTCATCTTTGAATGTGATCTTTGAGTCTTTTTTAGGCATGTTGATTACCGTTGATTTATGTTCACCACAATAATTTGAATGTTTATCTAATCTTTCTTGTGTATGGAAGAAGTTAAGACAACGCATACAAATATATATTTTATTTGTTCTTTTACATACTTGTGGTTTTATTAATTTTGTAATATCTTTGATGTATGTATAATGTGAATTTTCGTCTGAATTAAAATATAGAAGATTAATATGAGTTTGTTTACAATTGTCAGAAAGCTTTAAAACCTGAATGTTGTTTGTTTCTGTTAGACCATAAACATTAACTGATAAATTATTCAACTTTTCAAATTTAGGAATATCATTTAAAGTCATCGGAAACTTTAGATCTTTCGTATTTAATGTATTCTCATATTTTTTATAATGAGATACTCTTTCATCATGAAAATGTGGAGGATGTAAGTGTGCTAGAATAGACCAGAGAAAACATTTATTGTCTTTATTTTTGATATTGATAACTGCTTTTCTATTTTTGATAACACTGGGTAAATCAATGTAAGAAGAAGCTTTTAGAGGATCTGATTTAAGAATATGAATGTCTATGTAAATAATTTTTCCTATATTGAATCCACTTCCTACGATTGAATTATCCACATCTTGCTCTTGTTTAATAAGTTCATCATAGACTCCTGATGTTTTAAAATCTTGATTATGAAGATATAAAGTGTGGCTCAGTTCTCATGTATGGTGTATCTATAACTCCTTTATCCTTTGTCATTTCTAATTTTACCCCCATATAAAATTTAAGTGGTTTCATTTCTTTTAGTGTTTTTTCAATCAATGTTTGAACAGCAGGTTTGACTATTTCTACAGCATCAACTATAGACTTTGGTTCGGGAGGTTTGAAGTTAAAGATTCGAATCCTGATATGTCTTTTGAAAGCACCATCAGTATTTTTAATAGTAAACAATTTTGACAAGTGTTTGTTAGTGTTAAGATGGGCTTTAAACCCCTTCTTGAGGATGGTTGTTTTACAGACCTTACAATGTTTTGTTTTAGCTGGAAGAGGGGAAAGTTTGTTAAGAATGTTGTATGTATGTTTTGCGGTGAGAATATGTTGTTTATAATATTTTACTTCCTTCTCGCAAGTATCACAATAAACCTTATTTATAGCGTGAGAAAACGTGGTGTTTTATATATATCACTGTGCTTAAAATAAAACACTTTTGAGCTTTACAGCTCCGTTTTATATATATCGCTGTGCTTAAAATAAAACACTTTTGAGCTTTACAACTCCGTTTTATATATATCGCTGTGCTTAAACTAAAACACTTTTTCACTCAGAATCATCGAAGTCATAACTATCACATGAATACTCAGAATCATACTCAGAGTCATCATTAAAGCTACTCTCATAACTATCATTTGAGCACAAACTATTAGTATCATAACTATCATCTGTGTTCAATGAAATACTATCATCACCATCGTCCGAGTTCAATGAAATACTATCATCACTATCGTCCGAGTTCAATGAAATAGTAAAATCTTCACTGCTGTAATGACTCATATTTAATTAGCAGAAAAAACCTTTCCATCTATACCAATATACTTTCTTTCATTAACGGATTCAATCTCTACATTTTTAATATCAAAAGTTATCTTTAAATAATCTCTAACTATCATAGAACGAAATGACATTTCACCAGAAATATTAACATCATTCATTTTACTTAGATCTACACCCTTTGGATTATTAAAGTAAATACAAATTTCTCCACGAGTATTGTTGATGGTCTTATCATTCTTTTTCAAAGTATCGTGGTCAATCACTTTTTCAAGCTTTGAATAAATTGCCAAGAGTAGAGGAGAAACTTTTGTTAGATTTAGTTTAATGGATGTCTTTCCAGGTATAGTTAGAGCTCTTCCTTTAAATGAAATAGAGGGGCTCATGTTATTTTCCATAACTGGTTTTACCCAAAAATTTCCATATTTATCTTTGTTCAATTTAACATCTTTGACATATTTTTCTATATCTTTCACCGAAGTAGAGATTGATTGAAATTTGTCTTTTGTGCTTTGAAACATTGTATTTATTAATGAATAAACTTGCATTTAGTTTAAGTAAAAATTTACCACATAAATATTGTTACAGACGCGGTGGTGGATGTTGGTTTACCGAGCGGTTTGGTATGACCGCGCCTGCACGTTTACCCGATTATACTCGAACGTTGACTAAGTCGCGCTATGCTAAATCAATGATGGAAAAGACACAACGGCTGGATTAAAATGACACGACACCAAGGGTTCAGTTCTCAAGACCTCCAGAGGAGGTTATATTAGGGCGGAAGGTCAGATTACAACGACAAGAGGGACAGCATAGAAAGGCAGGCACTTAGACACACTCTTATATTAACCCCGACAGACGACAGATAAACGGGACAAAAACTGACTCACACGGGGATTGATGGCAAGGAAAGCGGGTAGTCGATGGCTCAAAGTGCACTCTTGGCTCAAGGACAGAATCGACCCGGTCCGGTCCAATGATGCGGGGAGGTCTCTCTCAGCGCTAGAAGGTCGCGACTTGTCTTCTTCAGTCGGGGGCGCATCTCACGTCACGTCCGGCAAGTGGCTGCGTATATCCGGCGGGGAGTGACATGCCCTCGGCTAGTTAGCTCCGCCCCAGATGGAATCGGTCCGCCCTTCTTATTGGGTGCGGGGGGGGGGGGGGGGGGGGGGTTACTGGCTCCGCCCCTGACGAGGAGCTGACAGCCAGCCCCTTCGTGGTAACCCCGTGGAGCGCATGGGCAATGGCGGCTAACCACGCCGGTGTGAGGACGCACACTCCCCGCACGCCGCGCCGCGCCCCTCTGTTGTTGTAGTTGTTGTTGTAGTTGTTGTTGTAGTTGTTGTTGTAGTTGTTGTTGTAGTTGTTGTTGTAGTTGTTGTTTCATGGGGAAGATGGGAGGAGGTAAGGGGAGGTCCTAAACTCACTACTGGTGCCATACGATCACATTCTGGTGCAACGAAGAGTCAGAATTAATGGAAACGAGTCCTTAACTGACATAGACTAAGAATAACTAGCAAGATGTCCTATAGTTGTCTACGTGAGATGCGGTGGACCTGGGCACGACATTTAATGGGGGAAAAAGGGGAAGGTCGGTTCTACAGAGTGTTATTTACAGGCAATGGGACTAGGGAATGGGGGATTGGGGATAGTTGGGGAGTATTGGGGAAATAGGGGAATATTTACAAGCGGATATGGAGGCCAAATGCCATATTCGCAACATTGCACCCTTCTCTACCCTCGGGGCATCCCGACCCGGTAAATTTTTACCTACTTTAGTGTGGCACGCAGATGTAGTTCCCTCTACTATTAACTCTACCCTGATTGCGCCAGTTTTACAGATATTCACAAATGAGTAAATATGTCCCCCTGCGACGTTGCACCCTTCTCCTCACAGAAACACACCCACAGGATAACCGAATTGCGGAAAGAATTCGCAAACTAAACATACAGCCAGTAGGGAGCATTATTTACACAAGACTACGCTGATATTTACACTACGATCCAGGACCTGTTTTTGGAGGAACACATGCAGATGTTATGCATAGAGAGAGCACGCATGCCAGCATCGATACACCAACCCACGAGTGCTCTGTGGCCTTATGGCCTTTAATAATGTGCAGAGCACCCCTTCCAAACATCAAAAGCACCACCCCATAACACAGTCAGCACCATCCGGTGCACCAATAAAGTGTCTATAATCATGGTGTGGTGTCGCAGCCGGCCGATGTTCTGCCGCTGGTCTTGCCTTCGTGTGGTGCACTTGGCCTTCTTACTTCTTTCAAAAATAAAGAAAGGCGCCAACCGCGTCCATTTCTTTATTGTGGCCGTCAGGGGGCCAACTATAAGTGGTTCACCTGTATGGCATAGGTGCCACGTTGACCCATAGGTCCATCCACGGGTGGTGCTTGGCCGCAAAAGAACTGCGGTCCATTGTGGGTGGCCACAAACATTGCGGTCCATATGGTGTATCGATCCAGGCAGCAAGCAGCGAAAGTGCAGGCCCACAACTGCGTAGCCAGAACCTCTCTCTCCTCTCTCTCTACCCCAAAGCCAGATCCTCGGAGGTGGGAGACAAAAGAAGCAGACAAGTGAGTAAGGTGGTAAGGGCGCAAAAGTGCATGCAATATAAGATGATGCACACTGGTGGCACATGGGAACCAGGTGAGACAGGTACGTTCCTACCGTACGCCCCCCCACCCACCAGGTAACCTACATGGCCCCTCCCTTACCCCTTACTGTATCCACAAAACACAACACTACCCATAAACATCTATTTTACAAATCAACAAACATCCCTACTGTCTTCCCCGTTCCTCCCATAAACCAAATTCGTCTTCTCTCCCTCCTAACCAATCAAATTTGCCATTTTCAACTTTCATCAAAATTTGCCATCTCCAACTCAACATCATAATTTGCCATTACCAATTCATCATCAGTCCCTCCTAGGGAGGGAGAGATGGAATCACCCCAATGTCTCATCCACGTCGTGATGCGTCTCACAAATCCAACAGCAATTCTCATTTCCTGCACCAAAACAATTGGATTTGTTTGGATTTGCCATCCAAAAATTAAAAACGAAGAGTCAGAATTAATGGAAACGAGTCCTTAACTGACATAGACTAAGAATAACTAGCAAGATGTCCTATAGTTGTCTACGTGAGATGCGGTGGACCTGGGCACGACATTTAATGGGGGAAAAAGGGGAAGGTCGGTTCTACAGAGTGTTATTTACAGGCAATGGGACTAGGGAATGGGGGATTGGGGATAGTTGGGGAGTATTGGGGAAATAGGGGAATATTTACAAGCGGATATGGAGGCCAAATGCCATATTCGCAACAATATGATAAGTTCTGAAGGATATTTAGAATTTCCAGACTCTCCATATGATAAAATAGAGAATTGTCCGGCTTGTGATAGAGTGGGGCTTAATGATGAGGATTCATATAAACAATGTTTATTCTGTGATTATATTCTAATTAATGATAATAAGAAATATAAAAAAACATATAACTCTTTTAAATTAGAACCAAAAATGAATTACTTTACAAGATTAATAAGAGAGATGAATGTTAAGCATTATGGTGATAATACACCATTTCTTACAAGGAAAGAGACTCTTTGTATTGAGGAAACTAGGGCATTGCCCGTACTATATCTATATCTAAAATTATATCCCCCCATGAAATGGTTTGGTCCAAAGCGAACGGCTTGCGAGTACGGTGACAATCCCCCCCCCTCTATTTACATGCAATGGTTTGGTCCAAAGCGAACGGCTTCCGGAGTTTGGTAAAGAAATCGCCATCGCGTGCACAAACGCGCAGGAAAGCGAATGAATCGCAAATTCGGTTTTATTAGTTTTAAAACATAGTTTAACGCCAACATAGTTTGCAAACGTGAAATAAATGAATACGCTCTCAAATGTGCCATCCGAGGCAGAGTGTGTCCTCCACGTTCGGCACACGCGATCGTTCGCTGCTCTCTGATTGGTTGAATCGTTTTTTGGACATAGCTCGGTAAGTAATTGTCCGATTAATATGAAACCTTGAAAAGGCACATCCTCGGGTCCCCAGCAATATACCTGGCAAGTTAAAAGTATATCGGACCCGTGGTTGTCGAGAAACAGCGGTCACAGACAAACAGACGTACAAACGTACAGACGTACAGAGATTACTGGAATTATAGATAGATGTATAAGGGTTTAATGATATTTATTATTCAAAATAATTTTAATGGAAATGTTAATACAAGATACTACATAAATAAAATAATGAATTATTTTGAAATTAAACCCGAACTCAGGATAAAATATAGAGTTTCTAAAATAGCTCAAAAAAAGTTGGATGACTTGTTTTCCAAATATATAAATGAATGATTTTTTACCCGTTTGGGAAAATAAGATAAAATTTAATAACCATAAAAACATTCCAAATTCATTGAGATGTCTAATAGTTGGTTCAAGCGGATGTGGAAAAACCTGTTTGCTTTTAAAGATGCTCCTTACCCCCAACTTTTTAGATTATGATAATTTAATAATTTTTACGAAGTCAAGTTTTCAACCCGAGTATCAACTACTCTCACAGGGTTTTAATGCAGGTCTTAAAAAGGAAGACATTATCGGTTTATTTAAACTTCAAAAGAAACTAAATGATTATAACATTGAGGATATAATACAACTATTTTGTGATACACAGAAACCTAAACCAAAACCCATAACTTGTATTCTCAGTGATAATACGGATGATATACTTTCACCTCAAGATTTAGATAAATCAAAAAAGAACCTCGTCATCTTTGATGATTGTGTTAATGAGAGAAACCAAACAGTAATGGATAGCTACTATACAAGAGGGAGACATTCTTCTTGTAATTGTATTTATCTTAGTCAGTCATATTTTCAACTCCCTCGACGCTCAATAAGAAACAATGCTAATACTTTTATTTTATTTAAGTTAAATTCAATAGATGTAAATAATTTTTGGAGAGATAATTGCTCTACGTTATGTAGTAAAAAAGAATTTGAAAATTATATGAAACACACGATTGGAAAATATAAATATATTGTTGTGAAACAAGATGAGATATTAAAGGATGTATTTTTATTTTAAACATAATTACATATATAAATGACAACAATTATTATTAACCTTGTGGGTAAATCTGCTTCTGGAAAGAACTTTCATAAATCTAAACTCTTGAACAGTAAAAATGAAAAGATTGTAAGTTTTAAAAAAAAGCACCCTATGATTCGTTTTGTGAGTACTACAACCAGAGCAAAGCGACCAGGAGAAGTAGAAGGGAAAGATTATTATTACATTTCAATGGAGGAACATATGCGATTGAGGAACGAAGGTCAAATATTTGAGGAGGTCTCTCTTGGTTCTACAAAATATTCACATTGTAAGAGTGAGTTAAATAAAGTAAAATCTAATGGTCTTGGGATTTTAGAAACTAATCCTGAAGGAATGAGACAAATTATTAAACAATTGTGTGGTGATGGAGTTAAGATTTTATCATTCGGTTTTGATATCGATGAGGAGACTCAACGCAAACGTATGAAAAGCAGAGATACAAGTATTAGTGAAGAAGAAATAACAACTCGTATTAATACCAATAAAGAATTTGATGAAATATTTAAAGAAAAGGATTTATTTCAACACATTTACTATAATGACAAAGAAAAGGAAAATTTTCCCATTGACCTTTACAATTCATTAAATGATATTTTTCAATAAATAAATACAGAAAATGAATACCGAAGAAAGAGCAAGAAAGTTTAAAGAACATCAAGAGTTGGTTTCAAAAGTTGTAAAGCAACAGGAAGAGATAAAGAAGAAACGGAGACAGAAACTAACTGGTGAAGAAGCCTTTGAAAGAAAACAAGAGAAATTTTTTAAACCGCTTTTAAAAACTCAACACCCTACAGTTCCCACGGTAGAATTTACTCCATAAAAACTTCAAATGCTCAAAGATTTTAGTCAGATAACAAAACAAGAACTTGGAAAATTAGAATATAATGATGAAGAATTATTTCAGAAACTTGATGAGGTAAATCAACCCCCTAATTATGTAGTGGAAGCTCTTCAAAACAATGAATATTTGGCAGATTCAAAAACCAGAGCAGGTCTCATTCCAACAGAAGAACCAGCAGTGTTCCATCTTGTGGAAGAAAAGGTATTGATATTTAATGATGAATTGATGTTCTTGAGTTCTACTCAACCAAATGTTAAATTAACTCCAAGATTAATGTTTCTTCTAACAAACCCCGGATTCAGCGGTTCAAAATATTTTGAGGAACCACTTGATATGGAAAGAGAGGAAGATAGGGTATATATTGAGTTGCTAAATGCACTTGATTATGGAGTTTCTGTTGCTGGTAAAAGTAAGAAGAATGAGAAGGAGAAACATATTATTGATGCTTTAAGTAAGCTTGGTTCAGGTGTTAGTTTTCTTCCAAATGACCCATCACAATTAGTTAATAGGCTATTATTGTTGTTAGGTAGTAAGAAGGCTGGAAACAACAATTGTTTTAATGAATCCTCAGCCATTTTAGATCAGTTGATGAATATGAAAATAATTAATAAATGTCAATACAAAGATATTTTATTAGATATTAAATAAGATGAGAAGCACAATTCTTAGTTTTAATTTCACAACGAGCGATTACACAGCTTCATTCCCTTACCCACTACAACTTGACCCCCTTACCTCATATGAGGCATCTTTATTGTCGATGGAAACTTATAATACCTTGTTTAATATCACAGAGAAAAACAACAAGTTTAGTTATAATCCAGGAAGTGGATATAAAACTATAACCGTTTCACCTGGAGCTTACGAGATTTCTCAAATATCTTCAGAAGTCTCTCGCCTTATGAAAGAAAAAGGTGATGAACCAAAAAATATTGTAATAGATATTCAAAAACACACTTCAAAATCAACTATTAAACTTAAAAATAATTATAAAGTTGATTTCACGATTGAAAATTCGTTTAGAGAGCTATTGGGTTTCTCTTCAAAAAAGATTGAAAATAACGGGACGTTTTACAGTGATAATGTTGTCCAAATATCCTCCGGTATAAATTCAGTATTAATTCATTGTGATTTGATTGATGGTGCTTATAACGATGGAATAAGAACAAATACAATATTTTCATTCAGTGCATACTCAACCCCGATTGGTTATAATTTAATATGGAACCAAAAAATCTTGTCTATTTACCTGTGTCAGGAAAAACCATATACAGAGTAAATTTTAGGATAACCGACCAAGATAATCGTATGATATCCTTTAATGATGAAATTATATCCATCAGAATTCACCTACATGAAGTTTATCAATAAATAAATAATGGTTATTGTGAGAAAACACGAGTTGGGAAAATATAAAATAATTACAGGGGAGGGCATGTACCTTTCACCATACTATACAAGGTTTGTGGGTAGAGGATACTAAAAACCTAAGAGACAATGAGGTGTAGGTCATCAATTTCGAAATAAAGGAGATGGGATAATTGATACTCTAATGGGTATTGGTTCAACCATCCTTAAACATAAAGACCTAATTGGTTCAACTGCTTCTGCCGTGGGCTCTGTTGCGGGTGCTATAAAGAGTATAAAAGATGCTCAAAAGGAGTCTCATAAATTACAAGCAATCAAAGAAATAAAAAAGGTAAAACTCAACTATCTTCACAAGAACGACAAAAAATCATTAAAATACTTGGGTCAGGGTTTCAACGATTTTAATACTATATAAATACAAGTATGGAAGCGATTGATAGTATCTATGATTTGAATGATCCAATTATCATTTCAAACTCCACGAAAAAGGAAGACTATTTTAAGGTAAATACTATAACAGGAACAGACTGGAATTCAAACGGAACAAAAAGTTTTGAAATAAATAATCAACAAACTTACTTGAATATAGCTGATAGTTTCTTGCTGTGTAAATTTAAATTCACTAAGGCTGCGAATAATACTAATGCTACACTCGTAAATGATTTCTTCTGGAAAATGTTTGATAGTGTTCGCCTGTATATTGGAACACAAGAGGTTGAAGCAGTTGATTATGTCTCTGCTACATCTGAAATGATGAAATTTACACTATATTCGTTTGGTGATAGAATGGGTAAGGGAGCTGTTGAAGGTTTTATTCCTGATATGTCAACGGGTACAAACACAGACCCTGGTTATAGTCAAAGGAAGGCAATGTATAATGATGACACAAAACCAGAGAATAGTTTTACCATAGCAGTACCTCTGAAAGGTATATTTGGATTTTGTGATTATGACAAAGTTTTGTATGGGCTTAAAATTAGATTTCAACTACAAAGGAATGATAATGTAAATAGATTGCTTTTTGGGGCTCAAAATGCTTTTGGTGATAATAATAAATTTGTTATTAATGATTTGTGTTGGTATAATAGTGAATATACTCCTAATCTTAAAATGGAAGAGATGTTAAATAGAAGACTTAACTCAAAGAAACCACTAAATGTATCATACCTTAAAAGAAGATGTCAACACGTTAAACTGGAACACACTACCTACACTTGGAATTTAGGTGTTCTTCAAGGAAAGCCACGATACCTATGGCTCATTTTTAAGAAACCAGATGGAGATGAAGGCACTGATAAGAATAATGCGCTGAGTGATAATGCTAAGGTGAAACAACTTCGGGTTTCTCTTGATGGCACATTTTATCCGCGAGATAGATTGGAAATTGATTGGGAAGAAAATGATTATGCGGAAGCCTACAAGTCCTACCAAAAGGTGTGTGAAAGTAATGGTAATAATGATCCTATTTTGGATATGGTTGCGTTTCAAAAACTTTATACAATCTACGCAATTGACCTGAGTTCTCAAAAGGAAACTATAAAGTCTAATAGAGTGGATACTTCTCTATACATTGAAAGAGGGGAGAGTGAAGAGGTTAATGCATATTGTTTGCTTTTGGAGGAAACAGAATTACAGATTAATACAGATAATGGTGTTATGATTAATATCACATAGGTTTTTTCTCATAAATAAATGGTTGGGGTATATGTTAATCAAATCAATCTTAATAAATTAACAACTTGTATTCAAAATCAAAAGCCTTGTATTATTAATGTTAATACAATTCAAAGAAAAGGAGCTGTAAGAATTGATGTTTTACTCACACACACACAAGTAAAAACACTAAATGATGTTGGATCACTTAAAATTAAAATGACGAAACCTATGTTAAAGAAATATTCAATAGACGAGTCAAGAGGAGGATTTCTCCCGTTTCTAATTCCTTTATTTGCTGGTTTAAGTGCGGCGGGAGCATTGACTGGTGGTATTTCAGCAGCGGTAAAAACTGCTAACGATAGGAAGGCACAACTAAAAGCTCAAAAAGAATTGGAAAGACATAACAAGGAGTTGGAGAAACAAATTAGTGGAAGTGGTGTAATTGTAGATTTTGCTCAAAAACTTGAAAGTCTACCTGATAAAGCTAGATTGTTGGTTGGAGATATGCTTTCCTCTATCGCTCAAGCGGGTGTGAAACTAACTAAACAGGGTAATGGATTGTATCTTTCTCATAAATAAATGGATAAATGGTTTAAACAATTTGGAAAGAATACAACGTCAAATATAGAACTAGCTAAGTATTGTAAAACACTAAAAATTGATAATGTGGTTATTTGTATGAGAGATGAATTAATACATATAAATAAGAATACAAAGAATATTATTATGAATTTAGACACACAGAATGGTTCTCATTGGGTTTGTATTCATAATAGTCAGGATAAATATTATTTTGATAGTTATGGTATGCCACCACCTGTTGAAGTAATACAATTCTTACAGAATGGTGTTTATCAAACATTTCAAGTTCAATAAATTAATTCTAAATGTTGTGGTCAATTATGTTTATATGTATTATTTCAACTCAACAATAATGAAAATTTTTATGATATCATTTTTAATCTAATATAAATGACTTATGTTGGAAAAGATGGTTCTATCTTTGGAAAATCCTCTCAGGATATTGATTTATCAAATTATTATACAAAGGCACAGGCTGAACGACAAAAATATAGTGTAAGTAAAAATATTAATATGAAGAATACTTATAAATTAATCAATTATCCAAACCCTACAGATGCGAATGACTTAATTAGATTAAGTGATTTATCACAATATATATATTTAAAGAAAACAGCACGTTTTGTTAAACAAGTAAAATTTACAACCACAACACCTGGTTATACTGACCATACACCTTTCCTCATTGAATTTAACTACCTGCTTACAATTGAATTTTATAAAGAAGGACATATAGTTAATATGCGAATTAATAAATGGGGGTATGAAATGCCTGATTTAGGGTATAATTGGTCTTTTTCAATAAACATAGAAGACCTACATGATTTTAATCAGTCTCGTAAAGAAGAATATTATCCACTTGGTGAGGATAAGGATTTATGTGGAAGTACAATTAATAAACAACAAATACATGGTTTTAAGAAAAGAAAAATATATGACAGTATAGCGATGGTTAGCATGACAAAGAAGGAAGGTCATGAGATAAGGATAGAAAGCCAAGGAATACAAACCAATTTGGTAGTGGGAAGATGGGGTGGTATTACCTGTCATAATATTAATCTCACATATATTTCTGATACATAAATGGCAGGAAGAAGACTACAAGAGAATTATAATTTTTGTATTCAAGGATACCTACAAGAAAAGGGTGCTCGGTATTACATACCTTATGATTTGGAGCATATACATGGGAATTTTGTCATTAAAAACTGGCCTTATACTGATATTGTTAAACCCACAAATAGAGACTTGTTTAAAATATTAAATAAAAATGAACTTCTCAAAGTTATGAAATATAAAACTCTTTTAGAAATCGTCAACAAATCTTATTGGTATCCTATTATGAGAAAAATAATTATAGATACAAGAATATCTCAAAATCCAGATGAGTATATGTATAATATTCTTTGGGGTTTAAACTCAAGGGTAGCAAGGGATGAGGAAGGAGTTGAAGAAGAGAAGGAGAAAAGAGAGAAAAGAGAGAAGGAGGAGAGGGAACGAAGAGAGAGGGAGGAGAGGGAGATGGAAATCAGAGCGATTCAAAAAAGAGTGGATGTATTACAGCAAGAAGATCAATCTCAATTCACCGAAGAGGAAAATAAAGAAAGAATGAATGCTGTGAAAATATTGATATCAAAAATTGCTAAGATAAATGAGGAAGGAGTTAAAGAAGAGAAGGAGGAAAGAGAGAAAAAGGAGAAGGAGGAAAGGGAGAAAAAGGAGGAGGAGAGGGAGAAAAAGGAGAAGGAGGAGAGGGAGGAAAGGGAGCAAAGAGAGAGGGAGGAAAAATATTAAAAGATGGAAATCAGTGAGATTCGTAAAAGATTGAGTGTATTAAAGCAAATAAATCAATCTCAATGCACTGAAGAGGAAATTAAAGAATTATCAACTCTTATGAAGATAATGGTTTCAAAAATAACAACGTCAATGTGTTCAATTTCAGGGAGGAGATTTAAACGAGAAAGTGGTGAAGAAGAAGAAGAAGAAGGAAAAGATTATGTGATTGATGATGTTGGTGTCATTGACTTTAGTTAGTTTTTATTTGTAAATAAATGGAGGAGAGAGTGAAGGCATTCCTTAGGATTCTTTATGTTTTAAAAATTAAGATAGAAATGTATATGTTAAAAACCAAAAAGGTTTTGATACTCTGTCGGAATTTTTCTGATAAATAAATATGAGTTATTGTCTCAAATGTAAAAAGAAAACTAAATCTAAAAATATCTCTTATGTTAAAGCTAAAAATAATAGAGTTTATCAAAAAGGAATATGTCAAGTGTGTGGCTCTAAAAAGTGCCAATTCATCTCACCTAAAAGAGGATGAGATATACAAAAGTTTCTGTCAGGAAGTAAATTTACAACAACTGGAATTCCAGGGGAATTACACCTTCCAGGGTATTCTTTCTGTGGTCCAGGAACAAACCTGGATAAAAGATTAGATGAGGCTGACAATCCTAAACCTTGGTCTAAACCTACAAATAGGGTTGACGAAGTGTGTATGAAGCATGATATTGCTTATGGGAAAACCACTACGTTGACTGAAAAACATAAAGCCGACAGCGAAATGTTGTATAATTTGTCTTTGATACAAAATCCAACGTTGAGAGAGAAAGTTGATAGGTTTATTGTGAGAAATTTGATAAATGCTAAATTGAAACTTGGTCTTGGTTATTCCTCAAAAAACTATTAGGCTCTAATGATGTCATCAAGATTGAGGAGCTTTTGGATGAAGAATTACACAAACCTATAATCACAAAGTTTAAAAGAAGGAAGGTTTATTCTAAATACACCGACCACATATGGTCTGCTGATTTAATTGAATTGAATAATGACAGGGGATACAGGTATGCTTTAACCGTTATTGATTTGAGGAGTAGATTTGCCTGGGTTGTCCCTTTAAAAAATAAAAGGGGTGATACTTTAATGTTAGCCTTTAAGCTAATATTTGATCGGGATAAAAGGAAACCAAAGAAGTTATGGACTGATGAGGGAACAGAGTTCTATAACAAAATATTCATGAAATTTCTTAAGGGGAAGGGTATTAAATTATACAGCACCTTTAATGAAGGAAAGGCAGTTGTTATTGAGCATTTTAATCGTACTTTAAAAGAGAAATTATATAAAAAATTCACACAACTCGGTTCTCAAAAATGGGTGTATTTAATTCAGGATATTGTAGATAATTACAATAATACAGTTCATTCATCAACAAAATCAAAACCATCAGAAACATTTACAAAATTAGAATATGAAAAGGAGATTAATTTGAGAAAGCCCAAGTTTAAAGTTGGTGATATTGTAAGAATATACAAATGGAAAAGTCATTTTGAGAAAGGTTATACACAAAAATGGACTCGTGAATTATTTAAAATCATTGATGTAATGGATACAGTCCCTTGGACCTACAAATTATATGATTTAAATGGAGAAGAAATCTTGGGTTCATTTTACTCGCAAGAATTACAAAAAACACAAGTAAGCAGATAATACCCTTGAAAATAATAAATAAATAAATAAAATGTAATGGGGATACGTTTTTAAATCTGTGAACCCCAAACACAGAATCCCACAACTTTTTAGTTGGGGCTTAACTTTTGTGTGTGTATAATGGGGATACGTTTTTAAATCTGTGAACCCCAAACACAGAATCCCACAACTTTTTAGTTGGGGCTTAACTTTTGTGTGTGTATAATGGGGATACGTTTTTAAATCTGTGAACCCCAAACACAGAATCCCACAACTTTTCAGTTGGGGCTTAACTTTTGTGTGTGTGTGTATGTGTGAGTGAGTCATAATAATATACAAACCCTAACCCAACCCCATCCCTAACCCAACCCCATCCCTAACCCAAACCCATCCCTAACCCAAACCCATCCCTAACCAAACCCCATCCCTAACCCAACCCATCCCTAACCCAACCCCATCCCTAACCCAACCCCATCCCTAACCCAACCCCATCCCTAACCCAATCCCATCCCTAACCCAACCCCAACCTTAACCCAACCCTAACCCAACCCTATCCCTAACCCAACCCATCCCTAACCCTCACATTCAAAATCCCAACCCTAACCCAATCCCATCCCTAACCCAACCCCAACCCTAACCCAACCCATCCCTAACCCTCACATTCAAAATCCCATCCCTAACCCAACCCCATCCCTAACCCTCACGTTCAAAATCCCACCCAAACCCTAACATAATCTTTCTTTTCTTCTTTTTTTAAATACGTATTTCTTTTTTTTTTTTCCTCTTCCCTCCAATTCTGTCTTTCAAGGCTTTCAAGTTTGAAGAAGTAGAAATGGGAAGAAAGAATTTTCCAGCATTTTCTTCCTCGAACTTTCTTGATATTGCTTAAATCAAGCGTCATTAAATAAAGAACATTGTTCATTGCTTTAGAATCCAAAGAGTCTCCAAGAGGAACCCCACAGGTAGAGTCTCCAAAATAAAACCAACTTTCCAAGTTCCCAAGGTATAACCACATTCCTGTTGAGCCTCCAAGATAGGTATCACAATCCGAGTCATCAAAACAAAACCCCCATTCCGAGTCTCCAAAAATATAACCATCGTTCCAAGTCCCCAAGGTAGAACCACAATTTTCAGAAATATTGGGGGTTTCCGTGATAAGTCTCACATAGTATAACTGCAGACCATCAGGGAAAACTTCCCTTTCCCAATTTTTTAGGGTTTCTATGATGTGTCTCACATAGTATAACTGCGGACCATCAGGGAGAACTCTCCTTGCCCAATTTTTTAGGGTTTCTATGATGTGTCTCACATAGTATAACTGCGGACCATCAGGGAGAACTCTCCTTGCCCAATTTTTTAGGGTTTCTATGATGTGTCTCACATAGTATAACTGCGGACCATCAGGGAGAATTCCCATTTCACAATTTTTTAGGGTTTCTATGATGTGTCTCACATAGTATAACTGCGGACCATCAGGGAGAACTCCCCTTTACCAATTTTCAGAAATTTGTGGGTCTCCAATGTATGACTTGTATTCTGGCTCATCAAGGTAGAACTTGTTCAGTGGGTTTTGTTTTGATAACTCACAACAAGTATCATCATGGAAAAACTCTTTTTCAGGATTTTGTGGATCTCCAAGGTATAACTCTTTGGCTGGGTCATCAAGGTAGAACTCGTTCTGGGGGTCTTGGTTGTTCAAAATGTCTTCAAACAAAAAAATAACTTCATCCCAAGTTGTGTTAAAAGCAGAATTTTCATTTCGTATCTCAGATACAATTTCCTGTGAAAGAAAATAACAATGTATTAATTTAATACAATATTTTTATTTGTATAAATCAAGCTCTATGAATATTAAAATAAACTTTGTTAACTCTTACACGAGTCTCATCTAAAAAAAAATTAAATTAAATAAATAAATAAACAAACTTACCTCCATTGATAAGAGGTTCGAGTCCAGTTCATGAATCTGAAGGTTGAGTTCTACACAGGTAGTAGGACTCCAAGGAATAGCAAAGTTATCCCATTCCATTTCGGCATAGTAGTCTATTCTCAAGTGAAGCAGAAAGCGTGTTTGAAAAAGCCTGTGTGGTCGGTGCCTTTTATAAGAAGGGCTGGGTGTGTGTCATTTCCTGTGGAAATTCCCTGGGCAAACCTGGGCGTGTCTTAACTGGAAATGATGTGATGGAAATTCCCTGAAAATGATGTAATGTATTACCTGGAAATGATACAATGCTGAAGAGTTTATAAAGTGGGTGGGACTTAGCAAAAGTGGGCGGGGCATAGCAAAAAGTGGGCGTGGCTTAGCAAAAGTGGGCGTGGTTAACCAAAAAGTGGGCGGGTTTACCAAAAAGTGGACGGAGCTTAACAAAAGGTGGGCAGAGCCTACCAAAAAGTGTGTGGCACTTGAGGCGCTCAAACAAGAACATTGAGGGAGGTTTACCATTTTATCTTAGCTCAGTTAAAATATCTTAATAAAGAACCAAACTCAAACATATTTTTTGTTAATATATTAGATGGTGAAGAGAGTGGCAAGAGAATTAAATTATTTCCCACGCATAAACAAATATTTGTAGGGTCGTTGTTTGAGTGGGCCAAAGATGATTCACCAGATGATATTAAGAGTAAAAGGTTAAAAGGTCCATAAGGTCAGAAGGATCACAGGTTCACACAGAAGGACCATTGTTTAAGTGGTCTAATGAATAAGGATAACATGTCAAAAGGTTAGAAGGTTCATAAAGAACAGGGTGAGAGAAATAGAGGTGTTTAGGGGCAATGAGGGAGGGGAAAAATTAACATGTAAGTCAATGGGAAAAATGAGAGTGTCCCAGAAGCAACATATATACACTACTACCATGAGAATGGTGTTGGTCGAATTTGAGATGCCGAACCTTTGGTAATACCAGTGAAACCCGGGGTGCCCCTCCCAAACGTGAGACAATATAAATTACGACATGAGGCCGATGTGGGTATAGCATCAGTAATTCAAACCCTGGTAAAACAGAAAATAATTGTGGAAACTAACAGCCAATGCAACACGCCTATGTTGTCGGTAAAGAAACCGAGGAAAAACAAATGGAGATTTGTAAAGGATCTGAGGGAAGTGAACAAAGTAATACAAGGCATACACCCAGTAGTACCAAACGCGGAGGCCCTCATGATGTCTATCCCACCGGATGCAACACACTTCACTGTTATTGATCTGTGCTCTGCATTTTTCTCTGTGCCTATTGCACCTGAGACACAACATTTGTTTGCCTTCACCTACAGGGGGTGAGAGTACACCTGGACGGTGTTACCCCAGGGGTTCGCTGACAGCCCCTCCCTGTTCTCCCGGGCGTTGCACCGCGACCTAGCGGACGTGGAACTAAAAGGGGGATCTGTGTTGTTGCAATACATTGGTGATTTGTTGATTTGTTCCCCTTCCAAAGAAGCCTGCGAGGAGGAATCTGTGGGCCTGCTAAAAGCCTTGGCAGCCACGGGCCACAAGGTGGGACGAGAAAGCTTCAATTTGTACGTCAGGTCGTAGCTTATTTGGGCCATGCCATTTCGCACGGCAAACGAGAACTGGACGCGCAGCGAGTGACCGCTATCATGGAGGTGCCGCGGCCATGCATGCAACAAGAGATGTTGCGCTTCCTAGGTATGACGGGTTACTGCCACACTTGGATAATTGATTATGCGCTACTTGCTAAGCCAATGTACGAGGCTACCAAATTGGAGGCCCCGAACAGATTGATTTGGACGGATGACATGATGCGCTGTTTCGAGGGCATGAAAAGAGCAATGGTTACGGCACCAACTTTAGGACTCCCCGATTACGCGAAGCCGTTCACCCTTTACACTCACGCGGTGGGGGGTTTTGCCCAGTCTGTATTGACTCAGACTCACGGGGACAAGGAGCGACCGGTAGCCTACTTTAGTAAAAAGCTAGACCCGGTCGAGCAAGGGTTTCCGGTATGCCTGCAAGCCGTGGCAGCGGGTAGGTACGCAGTGGAAAGAACAGCAGACATCTTAATGGGACACCCGGTAACGTTACGTGTGCCACACTGCATCACTTTGCTGTTACTACAGTGAAAAACACAACACTTGTCATCCACTAGATTAATGCAATATGAAACCACATTGATCACCGCAGCAAACGTCACTATTGAACATTGCACTACACCCACTCCAGCCTCTCTGATGCCCACACCAGAGGAGGGCGACCCCCATGTGTGCGTCGAGATAGTGCAGCAGGTTTCTACGGTGCGTCCGGACTTGAAGGACATTCCCCTTGACAACCCCGATTGTGTGTTTTATGTCTACGGATCGGCTAGACGTACATGGGATGGCTTCCTGCTATCCGGGTACGCGGTGTGAACTGATAATGAGACAGTGGAAAGCGGACGCCTTCCACCTACCTTTTCAGCCCAGCAGGCGGAGCTATGCGCCCTAACTAGAGCATGCACCCTGGCGGCAGGCCTCGCCGTCACATGCACCAGCAGCGACGGATCATTCATTAGTACCGCCGAAAAGGGGGGAGCCTGGGAAAAGTTGTTGCCACCACAACTCAGTGTAGCACAGCACCAGGAAATATCACTACCATGTTTCCGTGAAAAATCCAACTGGGGCCATAATAGTGTGTGGAGAACTGTCATTTGGGAAGCGTCGTTGAATGGCAGTAGGTTTAGACAGGTATTGAAAGAAGTCCGTGCAATGTCATTTTGGGGGGTAACCCCACTCCAGGTGGAGGAGCAGCCAGGGTACAAATGGGGGTCACCCAATTTGAGGATACGGATGTGCACTCACCTGGAACAAGGCATGTTCATGAAGCTTAGGTGTAAAGGTTGGTTGAAAAGGGGAATGATAGATGGCCCTTTGAAAGCAAACTTCGAAATCATACTCAAAATATACCCCTGGGATAAAGCTCAAGTGAGAAAAGTGGAGAACACATATTGAAAATTAGCAAAAGAGGTGGCGACAATTCAGAATAGGACTCAGTGCTGGTCGTGCATGAAATTTCCCCAGACTGGCAATGCTGGGATTGAAATGAAAGTTTTACCCTTGTCCCTTAATGATCTTTGCTCACAACCTATCGATTCTCCATGTTTAGTCACCACTTTGGAAAGAGAGGGGGTTAATAACGACAAGAGTTGTAAGCGGCGGTTTAATTATCGCCCTTCAATGATTGCCCATGTGGATGAGAGGCCCGCCCCCGTTTGGGTCAAACCACAGAAAGGGATGGTCTGCCTCCAGGGCAATGGCCACTTGCTTATGAGGAAATCAGAATGCACCTACACTCTCCCTGGGAATGTGGGAAAGGGGAGAACCGGGATTACACTACGAATAGAACTGCCAGACAAACACAACCACAATATAACAGCTATATTATTTTCTAGGGGGGTTGGTATGGCCAATGGGGCGATAACGGGAATCCAGTGTTTATCCACCCACCTGGGGTCCGCCCCATGGAACCATGTTCATATGCGATGATAAGGCATACCCCAATTTACCAAATAATTGGGGTGGCACATGTTATCTTGGCTTGGTCCTCCCCGACGTCGAGATACTGGATGATCTAGATTCAAAGACCCTGAATATGCGACATAAGAGGGCAGTGTGGAACGAAGACGGGACTACGACATTGCATGGAGCGGGATGGGAAAAGGCGTTGGGTTTCTTTTTCCCAGGAGCAGGCACAGTCATGAATAGCTTTCGGATAGATAGGTTAGGCCTAGGTTTGGAAAAGGTGGCCAATGACACCGCCACAGCCCACGACGAACTATTGGACACGGTAGTTCATATGCGCACAATGGTAATGCAGAATCGGGTGGCTTTGGATATGCTGTTGGCAGAGAAAGGAGGAGTATGCGGGGTAGTAGAAGGAAAATGTTGCACATACATACCAGATCCATCCGAAGGGGTGGATCCAGGACAGAAGTTGGTACAGTGTGGCCCCTTTATAATGCGATCATTGAGGTCCATAAAATGTCATCGCGAAAAAAGCGGGGTCGCGCTAAATCGGGGTTCAAGAAAATCAGCGTTCAAACTGACCCAATGTTGACCTAACATCCTAAAACATCCTAAAACAACAAATAAAAACATTCAAGAATATTAACAATCATCATTTACAGTTTATTTCTTAAAAAAGTGATCGAGTGTTTCTTGCTTCAACATAGCATGTCGCTGGCTGCGAGCGAAATCTAGAATGCTTCTGAGTTGGAGGATTTTTATGTGGTCCACCTCCTGGGTCTCCAGCCAACGGAGGCTAGCCTCGAGATGTTCAATGGCTTCAGACACTTTTGGGGGTGGGAGTGGAGGCTCTTCATTATCATCTTCTTGTGGCTCGAGAACCAGTACACTTGCCTCCGCCGGTGCTATAGTTACGTTACGGACGATTTCGGCGTCCGTCAGGTGCTCATGTTGGGCATTCGTCGTCGGCAGAGTGCCACTGGTGTAGCTCTTCTTTGCTCCATTCATACAGCTTCTCTGCCTCATGCACATCTTCCTCTGTGAAGCCGTACACATCTGGCTCGTCATCATCATCTTCCGTGGTGGATTGGCATGATGAAAAGGCTGGCCCCAGACCCTTCTCCCAGCATTTCTCTACACATGAGCTGATTGCTGCCCAGGCCTTCCCACCTAAGTGGCAAACTTCCTTCACATTCAGGCTTTTCAGATAGGCTTCAAGCGTTGTTGAGTCGTCTACAATTCTACGAATTAATTCCCACCTGTAATTCTGCTTGAACACAGAGACGATCCCCTGATCTAGGGGCTGGATCTTGGATTTAGTGTTCTTGGGGAGGTAAGAAACTCGGATATTTCCGTCACGGCTTACGAGGTTAACAGTTGACGGATGAGCGGGACAGTTGTCAAGCAAAAGGAGAGCATTGGGTTCTAGCTTTTGCTTACGCAAATGAGCACGGACGGCAGGGACAAAAGTTTTGTGACTTGAGATTTCCAGCCACGAAGTGTTGATTCCGGTATTCCGAGGTCTCATGCAACTTGAGTTTAACCTTTAGTCTTGATGGCGTCAAGTGCGTGAAGCTTATCTTTCACAGAAAAATATTTTCTTTTTCTAGCAGTTTGTTCCATTTCCGGAAAGAGTTCCGGAAAGAGCAAAAAAAAAAAAAAAAGGTCCAATGACTCATCGCATTATATCCGAATTCGCGTTAAATCGGGGCGCGTAAAATCGGGGTTTCACTGTATTTCAAAAAAGTGGATTTGGGGTGAAATTAGCGGGGGTAGACAAGATGTAGGTTTTGGATGGGGGAAGATAAGAGATGGTGTTGAACAGCTGTTTCTTGGAAGGAACATGCCCTTGGAAGGACACACATACAACACTATGCTCTATTGCTTGCGAATAAAGCCCGCTGTGGCAATTGTCTTTTTAGATACGTTGTCTCTGTTGAGCCAAAATTGGGGTGATGTCGGAAACATGTATTTATGATAACTTTTGACCTATCTAATTAATGTTTGCATCTCATTAATGTTTGCTTCACAAATGAATATGGAATTAAGCTTTTACAATGTTCCTAAAAATTGCTTTATTTACTTTACAGTTAAAACTTGCTTCAATAATGTGGTTGATTACAAACTGCTTGCTTCATGGAAAGCCTCCCTCTAGAGGCCCCGAGACTTTCACAATCTTCACCCTTGTCCCAAATTCAAGGTCTGGTTGACATCTGCAGGGAGAGATAAGGACTTAAGGGAATGTTTCAAGTTTCAAGTCCTTTTTCAAAAACAGTATTTTTTGTTTTTGATTAATCAATTAATTGAGGAGTTATTTAATTATTTGCGATTAATTAAGTACTTATTTAATTAATCAAATTTCCTTTCTCTTCTGACCATTAACTCAGGCACCTTTTGAGTTAGGAAGCTGATATTTGGACATGCCAATGAACAGGTGATTTGGCTGCCAAGGCTATTTTTGATTTATTAATTAAACAATTAATCAATTAATTATTTAATTATTCGATTAATTACTAATTTATTATTTTTGAGTTACACATTTGAGAAATGGTGGTGGTTTATGTGTTCTGTGACCGAATTGATTAATAATTTAATTTTTTAATGATTATTATTTATTTATTTTCATTATTAATCATTTATTTATTTTCTTTCTCATTTGGCCAATATCTCAGGCACGTTTTGAGCTCGGAAGCTAATATTTGGACATGAGTGACCAAGTGATGTGGCTATGAAGGATATTTTTGAATTTTGATTCATCAATTAATCAATTAATCGATTAATTATTTAATTATTCGATTAATTACTAAAAAAATAGCAGATTTTTCAGTTACAGATTCTGATGAAATGGTGGTGGTTTATGTGTTCTGTGACCAAATTGATTAATAATTTAATTTTTTAATGATTATTATTTATTTATTTTCATTATTAATCATTTATTTATTTTCTTTCTCATTTGGCCAATATCTCAGGCACCTTTTGAGCTGGGAAGCTAATATTTGGACATGACAGTGACCAAGTAATGTGGCTATCAAGGATATTTTTTATTTATTGATTAATCATTTAATCAATTAATTATTTATTGTTTAATCGATTAATTATTTATTGGTTAATCAATTAATTATTTAATTTTTTATTAATGACTTATTTCATTAAATTTCTAAAAGATACATCTTCGGATGAAGCACTAGTGGTTTAGTTATGCCATTAGCCAATTGATTAAGAATATATTTTGTGATAATCTTTTATTGATTTTAATTGTACAATTAATCAATCAATTAGTGTACACCTCTCCCTCCCAATGCAGCTTCTATGACAGGGGTGGGGAACCTTTTTCCTGTCAAGGGCCATTTCGATTTTTGAACATCCTTCGAGGGCCATGCTAAATTATTGAATACATATATCGGACTCACCTAATGCGATGGCTGGAACTGTTTCTCTTTGGCGAGGCGTTTGGTGTCAGGTGGTAGTGATGATGATGCTACTCGCAGCTGGTTTTTCAGGTTTGGGTCAGTCAGTCTTGAGTGGAAACGAGTCTTTGCAAGAGTCAGTTTTGAAAAGAACTGCTCACAGCTGTAGGTCGTCCCAAACAGTGATGCAAACTTCAGTGCATGTCTCCTCAGAATGGGAAAATCCTCAGCACGTACATACAGTTTGTAGAACTCGAGCAAAGGGAGGTTGTTGTACCTAGCTTTGAGCTCGTCATTGCTTTGCAGCTCAATGATTTCGTGTTGTAGGTTGTCAGGCACATCAGCTGGTTCCACATTAAACGGCGTGGCAAATATGTTCAGTTCCCTTTGTTTACTTTTCATGTCCTGGAACCTCTCTCCAAATGCCTGGAGGAGTTTTGCACACTCAGCAGCATATTCAGATGTCACAGCAGGCTTTTGTTCTTGCAGAGTGGGAAAGTGGATAGTGTTTCCCCTTTCCAGTTGCACTTGCCACAGCTTTAGTTTAGCTTCAAATGATTTCACATGTGATTGCAGAGAGCTGAGAAGCTGGTTGGGACCTTGGAGCTTGACGTTCAGCTCTGACAGGTACTTGGTAATGTCCACCATGAAGCCCAAATCACACAGCCACTTGCTATCACTGAGTTCCATGACAGGTTTCCCCTTCATCTCCATGAACTGTTTCACTTCTTCTCTCAGTGAGTAAAACTGTGTGAGCATATTTCCGCGACTCAGCCACCACACTTCACAGTGGTAAACCAGATCTCCGTACTCTGACTCTAGTTCACTCAGTAGCTCCTTGAACTGGTGGCTGTTCAGCCCTCTGCTTTTGATGACGTTTATGGTGGAAACGACAGTTGTCATCGCATTGTTGAGCTTCAGGGACTGTGCACACAGATTATCTTGGTGTATGATACAGTGGCATACAACTAACTCACTTGGATCGAGACTGAGACGACTCATTTCTTTTTTGAACAATGCAGTCAATCCCTTTTGCGCACCAACCATGGCTGGGGCTCCATCCGTGGCCAGGCCACTTAACTTGTCAAACTGCAGTTCGAATTTGTTCATAGCCAAAACAACTTGCTCAAACAAATCCTCACCTTTGGTGATGCCATGCCTGGCTTGCAAAGACAGCAACTCCTCCCTCGTATCAAACTCAGCTGTAATCCCCCGCACAAAAATGGCTAGTTGGGCGGTATTTGTTATGTCCGTTGTCTCATCGCAGGCCAGAGAGAAAAACTGTAAATCTCTTGCGGTGTCCTTCAGTGTTTTCTCAATATCTTGTGCCATGTCAGTCATCCGATCTGAGACAGTTCTTCGAGACAAACTGACGCTTTGGAACAATTTTACTTTGTCCGGTGCGAGCAGCTCCGCAGCGGCAACAAGGCACTCCTTCACAAATTCTCCTTCTGAATGCGGCATCAGCTTCTTAGCGATTAGCTCACTCACCACAAAACTAGCATGCGTAGTGTTGTCTCGGTCAGATTGTGGTCTTATGAAGACTGCTTGTTGAGCACCAAAACTCCGCCGAAGAACATTAACTTTATCCAAGCGCATTTGTCCTTTCAACTCGTCCAGTTTAGCATGTTTCGAGCTGTAATGATGCTCGAGGTTGGCCTTTTTCATCACCGAGAGCGCTTCCCGACAAACTAGGCATACTGGCTTGCCTTTTACTTCCACAAAGAAATAATCGTTTGCCCATTTCTCTTGGAAAGCGCGACAATCCGCATCTACCTTTCTTTACTTGTTAGTCGCCATGTTTGCATATACTGAATGAAATGATGACATGAGATCACGCGATCACTTGACTGTCCGGAAGGTCGCATATCGCAGTTACGACTGTCCAGAACTCACTTGACTGTCCGGAAGGTCGCATATCGCAGGTACGATTAATCGCAAATTATTTTTAATTTGATGGCAATTATTCTGTTAGCACCAACATATTTTGCCATCGTCAAATAAATGAATAAGTTCTCAAATGTGCCGTCCGAGGCAGCGTCTGCTCGCCACGTTCGGCATTCGTTGACTGTTACAACATGTGAAAGCTCACTCCTCTCTGATTGGTTGAATCGTTTTTGGCCATAACTTGGTTACCCTTTGTCCGATTAATTTAAAACCTTGAAAAGGAGAGATTACTGGAATTATAGATAGATGAATTACCTCGCGGGCCGGATCAAACGGTCTCGCGGGCCATATACGGCCTGGAGGCCGGAGGTTCCCCACCCCAGCCCTTTGAGCTGCACTGCGGTATTGCCGGGTGCCAGAAGTGCCCCGGTAATGCCGCGCTGCAGCATATTTAATTATTTGGCATGGGAGCAGTGTACTTTGAATGTATCTGTACTTGTTGTACACCGCACCTTTCATATGCCATCTCCAGGCATTGCAAATCGTCATTGCCGGACACCGAAGGAGGCTCGGCAGTGACGCACGCTGAAAGGGAGTACTCAGTTTTCACTCTGGTTGTTTTCTTGTTTGTTTGTTTGTTTGATTGTCCGGGCGATATCTCAGCCATCCTTTGAGCAAGGAAGCTGAAATTTCGGCACAATAGTGAGAAAGTCCTTTGTCAAAAACTGTATTTTTTGTTTTTTGATTAATCAATTAATTGAGGAGTTATTTAATTATTAGCGATTAATTAAGTACCTATTTAATTAATTAAATTTCCTTTCTCTTCTGACTATTAACTCTGGCACCCTTTGAGTTAGGAAGGTCATATTTGGACATACCAATGACCAGGTGATTTGGCTGCAAAGGCTATTTTTGATTTATTAATTAATCAATTAATCAATTAATCGATTAATTATTTAATTATTCGATTAATTACGAAAAAAAACATTTTTTTTCCAGTTACAGATTCTGATGAAATGGTGGTGGTTTACGTGTTCTGTGACCGAATTGATTAATTTTTTTTTTAAATGATTATTATTTCTTTATTTTCATTATTAATCATTTGTTTATTTTCTTTCTCATTTGGCCAATATCTCAGGCACCTTTTGAGCTGGTAAGCTAATATTTGGACATGTCAGTGACCAAGTGATGTGGCTATCAAGGATATTTTTGATTTATTGATTAATCATTTAATCGATGAATTATTTATTGATTAATCAATTAATTATTTATTGATTAATCAATTAATTATTTAATTTTTTATTAAGGACTTATTTCATTAAATTTCAAAAAGATACTTCTTCGGATGAAGCACTCGTGGTTTTGTTATGCTATTAGCTCTCCCTCCCATTTCAGCATCTATGAGCTGCCCTGAGGTATTGCCGGGCGCCGGAGGCACCCCGGCAATGCCACGCAGTAGGATATTTAATTATTTGGCATGGGGGCGGTGTACTTTGAATGTATCTGTACTTGTTGTACACCGCACCTTTCCTATGCCATCTCCAGGCATTGCAAATCATCATTGGCGGACACCGAAGGAGGCTCGGGAGTGACGCACACTGAAAGGGAGTACTCAGTTTTCACTCTGGTTGTTTTCTTTCTTTTTTTGTTGTTTTTTTGTTTGTTTGTTTGTCCGGGCGATATCTCAGCCATCCTTTGAGCTACGAAGCTGAAATTTCAGCACAATAGTGAGCAAGTCCTTTCTCAAAAACAGTATTTTTTGTTTTTTGATTAATCAATTAATTGAGGAGTTATTTAATTATTAGCGATTAATTAAGTACTTATTTAATTAATCAAATTTCCCTTCTCTTTTGACCATTAACTCAGGCACCTTTTGAGTTAGGAAGCTGATATTTGGACATGCCATTGACCAGGTGATTTGGCTGCAAAGGCTATTTTTGATTTATTAATTAATCAGGTAATCAATTAATCGATTAATTATTTAATTATTCGATTAATGACTAAAATTTTTTTTTTTTAAGTTACAGATTCTGATGAAATGGTGGTGGTTTATGTGTTCTTTGACCGAATTGATTAATAATTTAATTTTTTAATGATTTTTTTGTTTTTTCATTATTAATCATTTATTTATTTTCTTTCTCATTTGGCCAATATGTCAGGCACGTTTTGAGCTTGGAAGCTAATATTTGGACAGGAGTGACCAGGTGATGTGGCTATCAAGGATATTTTTGATTTATTGATTAATCATTCAATCGATTAATTATTTATTGATTAATCTATTAATCGATTAATTATTTATTGATTAATCGATTCATTATTTATTGATTAATCGATTAATTGTTTAATTTTTTATTAATAACCTATTTAAATAAATTTCTAAAAGATACATCTTTGGATGAAGCACTAGTGGTTTGGTTGTGCTATTAACCAATTGATTAAGAAAATATTTTGTGATAATCTTTTATTGATTTTAATTATACAATTAATCAATCAATTAGTGTACACCTCTCCCTCCCAATGCAGCCTCTATGAGTTGCACAGCGGTATTGCCGGGCGCCTGAGGCGCCCCGGCAATGCCGCGCTGTGGGATATTTAATTATTTGGCATGGGGGCGGTGTAATTTGAATGTTTCTGTACTTGTTTGGGGTCTTTCTGCTTTGAGCTCCCAAGGTTCATCACAACGAAACTTTCTGCCATCAGATTTTTCACCACAAAGCACCTGAATAGGGGTTTGAAATAGTCATGCGGAGGTCATTTGGCACGTTATTGTCATGTTGCACTCCCCAGTTAACTTATTTAAGAACCCGAGGTAATTTCTTGACTACAGCTTCACTCCTTTACACACTTTAGACCCGTTCCACCCCATTGGAACCCTTCACACCCTTCAGACCCCTTTCGACCCTCTATACCACTTCGAGCCCATTCGACCCCTTTAAACACTTCAAACCCTTTGACCCTTCATACCCCTTACACCCCTTTGACCCTTTATACCCCAAAGACCCCTTTGACCCTTTATACCCCAAAGACCCCTTTGATCCTTTAGACCCCTAAAACCCCTTTGACACTTTATACCCCTTAGGGCTTAGAACCTATGATCCTTTAGACCCCTTGGACCCTTTTACACCCTCGGACCCTTTTACACCCTTGAGACCACATGAGCCCCTTAAACCGCTTTCGACTCTTTCCGCCCCTTTGGTGGTGTTCCGTCAGATGGTAGGCCCAAAAACATGCCTAAACCCGTTTCCCAGCTGAGCTTTCATAATATCACTTTCACTCCCGAGCAGAACTGTACTTTGGAGGTACAACAAGCATGGATTGGAAAACATAGCTGAGAGAATGGAACGAGGTTGTCGAGGTTACCAGCTACACCCATTGCAACATCTGCTCACTGAATATTTACACTGAATTCCCGTTTCTACCAATACACACTCCAAAGGAAATTGCTCATTTCAGGTCAGACATTTGAACCCCCGTCATTGACGGGTACCTTTGCGAGTTTTTCATGTCAGCTATTTTTCATATTGTTGAAAAGTGAGAAATTTGCCATTTTTATTTCATGATTTGATTTTAAAATCTATTTTTGGGGGTTGTTCAAGATGTTTTGTGACATCAATAGAGATATGTGGATGTGGGTGATTCACCGCTCCAATTGACTATCATGACGATCATGGAGCGGCTCGCGTGCCCCATTGACCCAATGAGCTATACTGGACAGCTCTAACCAAACCAGGCAGGTCAGAGGGTAGGGGACAGACAAAGTATAGTCAAAACCTTGAGGAGTAAACGTCAATACCAAAAATCCTGATGATGGCAGCAGCCTCAGTCGTTGAAATGGTGAAGCAGAAAGACTTGTTACCAGGCATTTCAATGATGAAGATCACAAATTCTGACAAAAAGAATGCTGAGTACTCATGTAGAACTTGCGACCACATCTTATTACAATAGAGCAAACGTATATGGTTATGTTTGCGACCAAAGCGTCTTCTTCTTCTTCAAATACAATTATTAACACCCTCTTAGTTGTGCACCACTCCTTTCCTGTGCCATCTCTAGGCACTGCCTAACGTCATTGCCGGGCACCAAAGGGGCCTCGGCAATGACGCACGCTGAAAGGGAGCACTCAGTTTTCACTCTGGTTATTTATTTGTTTGCTTTCTTGTTTTCTTATTTTCTTGTTTGTCCGGGTGATATCTCAGCCAACATTTGAGCTAGGAAGCTGAAATTTTGGCACAATAGTGAGAAAGTACTTTGTCAAAAACGTTATTTTTTTGTTTTTTGATTAATCAATTTATTGATGAGTTACTTAATTATTATCGATTAATTAAGTACTTATATACCATATTTTCTTTCTCTTCTGGGCATAATCTCAGGCACCTTTTGAGTTTGGAAGCTGATATTTGGACATGCCAATGCCCACGTGATTTGGCTGTAAAGGATATTTTTGATTAATTGATTGACACCAAAGGGGCCTCGCCCTCCCAATACAGTCGCTATGAGCTGCACGGGGGAATTGCCGCGCTGGAGGGTGTTTAATTATTTGGCATGGGGGCGGTGTACTTTGAATGTATCTGTACGTGTTTGCTCTCTTGCTTTCTTCTTTTCTTGTTTCCTTGTTTGTCCAAGCGATATCTAATCAATTTATTGATGAGTTAATTAATTATAATCGATTAAGTAAAAACTGACTTATTTAATTACATTTCTAAAAGTTACATCTTCGGATGAAGCACTAGTGGTTTAGTTATGCTGTTAGCCAATTCATTGAGAAAATATTTTATGATAATCTTTTATTGATTTTAATTATGCAATTAATCAATCAATTATTGCACACCTCTCCCTCCCAATACAGTCTTCATGAGCTGCACAGCGGTATTGCCGGGCACCGGAGGCGCCCGGGAATGCCGTGCTGGAGGATATTTAATTATTTGGCATAGGGGTGGTGTACTTTGCATGTATCTGTGCTTGTTTCGTTGTTTACTTGTTTGTCTGTGCAATATCTCAGCCATCATTTGAGCTAGGAAGCTGAAATTTGGGTACAATATTGAGTAAGTACTTTGTCAAAACGTTATTTTTTGTTTTTAGATTAATCAATTTATTGATGATTTACTTAATTATTATCGATTAATTAAGTACTTATACAAGTACAGATACATTGAATAATAATGGTCCAGAATTTATCCTTGCGGGTAATTTCAAGTGGTCCCGAGCACTCATTTATACATTACTGAACTCCACCCCAATGACATCACGCGTTTCATTGACCTAAACCATAATACAAATAAGTTCCTGAGAAAATACAATATTCTATGAATTTCAAAAGATCATATGAGGATACATTCCACCTATTATTAATATACTATGATAACTTTTGATGACCATATTATTATTTTCCCTAAAACGTGGTCATTAACAAGATTGAGGAACGACAATGATTACAGCAGCAACATATGTGAACGAAAGAAATGAGGAAGAGGGAAAATAAAAAACAACAAAAATAATCGAGCATAAAGTAATGTTGCTTTCATTCAAAGTCCTCTTCGGAGATCTTCTGGCACGTTGTTGGCAATCATCAAAAATGGCACCATTTATTATCTAAATTTATATCTCTAAACTTAAACGAATGTGTACCCTGACTGAATCCCAGAATGTCTTGCAGTCAAAATGATGTGACTCGGTGTGGAGGCATTTTGGTGAAGAAAGATCTGCCGAGTGTGAAAATTATGTTTTCTCTTTTATTGCATCTGTATTTTTAATTTTCAAGTCTATCATTCTTACGAACAACACTCACACCCAGATTGAATGGCTTTCCATGGTGAATTGCTTGCAATTTACTGAATGCAAGAACGATCACCGAACGAATCTCCTGCATTCTGATGCCAAAAATTAATGGATTAACAAGAGCCGGTGCGACAGAACTGATAAGAGTCAATACAAATTCAAATGTGGGAAGTCGTAAAAATCGTTTCAGCACAATTATGACAATCAGCGAAATGAACTGCGCTAAAGATGCAAACAATTGTGTAAAACATGTGTGCAATGCTTTCATATTTGCCTCTGTTGTTGATTTGCGACATTTACGAACAATACACCAAGTGGAGTAAAGTGCTGTAAAACTGGTTAATGCAACCACCATGTACTGAAAAAATAGAGAATAAATGAGTGAAGGATTAACATTTCCACAAGCTGATCCTGCAACGGACGAAGAAACACAGCCAGCATCATGAACTACCACGGTGTAGTTGCAGAACACCATAGTTGTTGATACTACAACATAGCTGGCACTCAACAACAAAACGATTGCAAACACTACAGTCACAGGTTTCACAGCACCACGTTTGTTCACCATCAGAGCCACGTAACTGTACGGCCAGAAAATAGCCCAATGTCGGTCAACGTACATTAACCACGTGGTGAGAAACTGCTGAAATCCTGTACAATGTATACAAAACAACTGAACCAAACATTCATTAAACGATATTATTTTACGCTTTGCAATTATTCTACTGAAATGGGACGATATCATCACGACTCCCCATAAAGTGTCAGCGAGCGATGATAAAGCGATGTACATGAGCATGGGTGAATTGAATCCACGATAAAAACAAGCCGCCATGATTGCTGCGTTCAGAGGGATTGAAATACACATGATAAACGTGAAAACCCACATGATGACTCGGCCGCCGTTATCCAAAGGAATGTTCGACACATCCAGTGTGACCGTGAGAGGCAAAGATCCCACAACAGTTTCGTTCATGTCTCCTGTAAAAACACAATGAAAATTGTAATAACTTGTGTTACATCAAGTTCATAATGATGAACATAATGAAACATTCACTTTATTAAATATCCGTGCATTCTCACATTATAAAATGAAAGCCAAATGTATTGAGAATGTATATACTGTTTGGTATATAAACCCTGAGACATGACTAATAATTTAGATGAAAGTTAAATTGGTTTGGCCTGTTTTATGTAGATTGAACTTATCATGCGAGAATCTCTGGTTTAAATCCAAGGTATTTGTGTTGATTACTGTGTGTGTGTGTGTGTGTGTGTGTGTGTGTGTGTGTGTGTGTGTGTGTGTGTGTGTGTGTGTGTGTGTGTGTGTGTGTGTGGACGCGTGCACATCCCGCTTTATTCTGAAGAGTTCCTGCTGTTGTAGAGTTCAGCAAATAGTCCCATTGGAAAAGTCATAATAAACTTACTTGGAAGAAAAATTACAAGGTTGTAAACACATCATGTCCATTCAATAATAATACCAAAAAATACCTTTTGGCAGGACGTGGAGCTTGATGTCGTGTTCCAAGGGCTCCATTTTTATTATTCCATGACCGTAGGCAGAGGCAAAGGTCAAGTGGTCCATCCATATCCATCACTCTTTGGAATAAAGAGTGATGGATATGGATGAAGCACAAAAAATATACATATCGTAATACTTTACGAAGCAATATAAAAATATAGTTCAAACAAGGAGCACACAAACAACACAATGACAGTGACAACAAGAATAATAATGTGTGATGAAATATGTTTCTCTTCTTTGTCACATTTTTACGTCATTTTGTTCCTCATGATCCTTTTTCATGTATGTCATATCATCTTTTTAGACGCAATGCTTTTTCACCTGTTTCACTTCATCTTCATCCTCATTGAGACTCATAGATAGACATGCAATGTTTATGAAATGCAGCATGCTGTGTTTTCATGAAACACGTCACCAAAATGACGGGACTTGTACGCCAGTTATAGATAAAAGTGCTCATAAAACTTTCTTTTGATTGAATTGAAAATTTGTCAGAATGACTCACAATTCCAAAATTGAACAAACAACTTCAGGAATATTCCAGATCAGCAAAGCGCAACACAATTTCTTTTTCACAATGCGTACATAAGGAGCAAATGACCATCATGTGCCATCTTTTCTTTCATTTTGAACAAATGTTTGTTCTTTAAATTGCATTTTGTTGTTCTCTAACTTGCCATGCATAGTTTTTAATAGAGTTCTCCATCCTTCCACGACCGCTGGGTTAATGAGCATCTGCATTGTGTTAAAAAAAAGTAAGTAAGTTGGGAACTGTCGAAAGGAGAAATTTAATATTTATCAGAAAGAGTGAATGATCCGTTCATGCATTGCAGACAAAAGGGGGCGAGTCGGGATGCATGCTCGACTATGGACACAAGACAGCATAAGAGAGATGTCCAACCGAGCAAGTGCACCGATTGAAACTCGCCAAGGTGGAGGTGTGTGTGCTGGCTCGTGTGCTCCACGAGATGGGACAAGCAGATGAGAGCGAGCCCAGTGAGGGGCGAGTCATTGCAAGTGTTGGAAAGGAGTCTTAGCTTGGTCCTGGCCCGTGTTTACGAGGGGAGCAAGCTGGAGTAGAATGTGAACAAGATCTGTGGCTGATGACCAACAGATGACCGGATTAAAAAGAACACGAGTGCACATGGGAAATCACAAAAGGAAGAGCCAGGTATTTTAGTGAGGGAGCTCCTGTGGCTCTGGCTCAAGAAGAGGCCTGATTTCAAATCACACAGGATCATGGTTTTCAGACAAGCATCTGGCATAGGAAGTCTTGACATTGTGAAGATGAGCACTGTAGAAGGCCTGAATACGCACCTGTTGTGTCGCTGAGTGAATGCATGCTCATGTGGTGCACGCTGCATTGGATCTGTGCCAGCAGACGGGGGTGAAGCATCAGGACATCATGAGCAGGTGAGTCGAGGTGAAACTACAGGTAGTATGATGGAGTGGCATCGTGCCTGAGGAAAGGAGCCTCACAAACCACAAATACCACATACACGAAACAAACAGTTGGTGATACAATATTAATAACCAAGTTAGAGGTTATGGGAATTAAAATCGATGAAACACAAATCCAGCTGAAACGCATCAATCCCATACAATCGCATCATTCTCAAATATATAACAACGTAGGAGGTATTTACCCGTGGCTGTTGATGTATGTAATCGATTAAATTGAATAAAGTGAGTGAGACCACACAGATCAGGATGATATCGAATCAATGCACTGATATATTTACGATACACACATCATGTTCATCCACAACACAACAACACATAATATTCCATGAGATACACTACACACATCATGTTCATCCACATCACAACAACACATAATATTCCATGAGATACACTACACACATCATGTTCATCCACATCACAACAACACATAATATTACATGAAATGCACGACACACATCACGTTCATCCACAACACAACATCACATAATATTCCATGAAATGCACAACACACATCATGTCCATCCACAACACAACACGACATAATATTCCATGAAATGCACGACACACATCACGTTCATCCACAACACAACACGACATAATATTCCATGAAATGCACAACACACATCATGTTCATCCACAACACAACACCACATAATATTCCATGAGATGCACCACACACATCATGTTCATCCACAACACAACACCACATAATATTCCATGAGATGCACCACACACATCATGTTCATCCACAACACAACACCACATAATATTCCATGAGATACATTACACACATCACGTTCATCCACAACACAACACTACATAATATTCCATGAAATGCACTACACAAATCACGTTCATCCACAACACAACACGACATAATATTCCATGAAATGCACAACACACATCACGTTCATCCACAACACAACACCACATAATATTCCATGAGATGCACCACACACATCATGTTCATCCACAACACAACACCACATAATATTCCATGAAATGCACTACACACATCACGTTCATCCACAACACAACACCACATAATATTCCATGAGATGCACCACACACATCATGTTCATCCACAACACAACATCACATAATATTCCATGAAATGCACCACACACATCATGTTCATCCACAACACAACATCACATAATATTCCATGAAATGCACCACACACATCATGTTCATCCACAACACAACACCACATAATATTCCATGAAATGCACTACACACATCACGTTCATCCACAACACAACACCACATAATATTCCATGAGATGCACCACACACATCATGTTCATCCACAACACAACACCACATAATATTCCATGAAATGCACTACACACATCACGTTCATCCACAACACAACACCACATAATATTCCATGAGATGCACCACACACATCATGTTCATCCACAACACAACATCACATAATATTCCATGAAATGCACAACACACATCACGTTCATCCACAACACAACACCACATAATATTCCATGAGATGCACCACACACATCATGTTCATCCACAACACAACATCACATAATATTCCATGAAATGCACTACTCACATCACGTTCATCCACAACACCACAACACATAATATTCCATTGGATGCACAACTCACATCACGTTGATCCACAACACAACACAACACAACACATAATATTCCATTGGATGCACTACACACATCACGTTCATCCACAACACAACACCACATAATAATCCATGAGATACACTCGATCTATCGAACTCTAACTGTGAGATGAATTCTACTCTACATCCCAAATCACTTACTTGTATCGAGTACAGAAACCTCAGATCTTCCCCAGAATGTTCTATCTGATTCTCCATTACCGGTATATAAATGCTCATAATAATTCTAAAGAGAGTACTTGGACCGCAGGGAGCCTTCTCCAGGTTGGATGAATTGGATTTCTTCTTGGATGCCTGATTGTTAAGTTAAGTGGAAACATGAACACAAAATTGTGTTTATTACTTTCACCTGAACCAGTGGCACGTGATGCTCCTAAGCCAGGATTGAATCCCACATGCTGTACTGTACCATATATCAGGAAGGCGATATGCTTCCTATTTAGGGATGGTATCGACAATCTTCAAATATAATATATCACAAATGCTCAAAAAAATCCAAAGAAAATCGAATATACAAACTTAGAAACTTATTAAGTGCCTTCCAATCATCTGCGGAGGATTTAAACATTCATGGAACTCTTGCCCGTCATTGCTGAACTACAAAAATGACGAACACCCCTATACAAACTGCATGTTTGTAATTATTATTCTTCTTTTCAGACAGCCTACCTCAAAATTAGTTGAACCTCAGGATTTGGTTGAAACACGAATCTACTGCATTTTACAGTGGGAACGTCCATGACTACTCAAATTTTTAATGAATGGAAAGGATTCAACAAAGTATAGGTACAGCTGCACCCCTGCGGGATTAGAAATGAACGGATGGCCTTTGTTACGGATTCGTCACTTCCGTTGTTGTTGTTTTCATCCACTGTAAACATTTTTGGTTGCATGTACTATTATTGTTATCGTTTCAGAGAAATAGAGATTACTGTTTTCAGAAGGCAAAAAAGTTAATGTTTTAAAAGAAACAGGAAAACGGATCGAGAGAACCAGAGTAACGAAGAAGAGGAAGAGGAGAAAAAGAGGGCGGAGCGAGTGAATCGGACAAGAAAGCCGAGGTGCTTCGAGGTCTTGAGCAAATGTTGGCGAACGAGGTTCACGAGTGAACTCTGGGTTTCCTGGGAAAGGGATTCCTGCGACAGCGTTGTAATTGCTGTGACAGATTGTCGGTCGAAGACCTCATGGGAAGGAAGAAGAAGAAGAATCAGAGCAACAATGTTCAATAAAATCGATTACAAACACACAGTGTGGAGCGAGGCTCAAGAATGCACCGCCTAACACGCAGCGGGCAATTCCTCAAGACACTCGCTGAAAAATAAGCAAAAAGTCATTTCATTTATAGCAAAATATCAGACAAGAATCTGCGCTAAAGACATAGCAAAACCTGGCCATAACGACAACACCTCCCATTGTCCCTTCCTACAGAAGGCCAAATTTAGACAAACAGATGTAAGCATGGGATAGGCTGAGCCCTTTTGGCTCTTTATCTAAACATATCAGACTCGAGCGCAGGCCGAAGAAAATATTCTCATACACTAGGCTAAATGGTAGATGAATGATTGGATACACGTGCTAAATACAATAAAATCAAGGATATGTAATGTCTATATTTCTCCCGAGGTTGGTTACATCCTTGAGTTAGGAGACATACTAGAAACTACAAAGATATATAATTAATTATTCCCTTTGTGAAGAAGGCGTTTTGGCGACATCTTTTCCCTGTACGTGGGTCGCGAGCATTTTATCTACTGTTTGGCACATACATTCAAGGACTTGTTTACTGGGCTAAGGATCCACCCTGCACGTCGAGCCTCGAAACCACATTTTGTCCACTCACCTCTGCCTGCAGCTGAGTTCAAATCAGTTTTCAGAAGCACGATATATAATTTCAGATATTATGATCAATTGAGTCATGGGTTTTAAACCCCAATGGCTGACAGTTCCTTCCTTTGTCTTTACAAGACAATTCCTTGGAAAGACACCGTATACCCCAGTGGTCAGCATCCCAATTAGTCACATGGCAGGCACGACATAGCGTCACGTATACTCAAAGAGAGAGATACCGGCCCTAACTGGCCGTCTAACATTCAACGCATGAATTGTTAGCCATAATTCGCGACGACGGCTCCTGGTTAGGAGATTGTTGCCGCCCGGCCAGTTTCCGAATCCACCCTCGTCACGGCGTAGGTGCGACCCAGTTGCCAGCCAGATTTAGGGCCCTCCTTATGCAGGCGTGTCCTCGCGAATTAGGGCAAACAATCGACGTCCAATGCCATCAAGCTTTGTACATGTGATTGCTGGGTGGCGTAAGTGGTGGTGAGGGTGGTTCTTCCGAATACATGTTTGCCATCCGCTCCTTACTGCTGGCATAATAGCAATAACCTTTAAAAGAACCTACACTTTCTAAATCACAGGTATAATCATCCCTACTAAAATCATCATTATCAGAATCCCAAGCATCAATAGGTTCATCGTTTTCCCCACATACTCCTTCCTTTTCTGCCAACAACATATCCAAAGCCACTTGATTCTGCATCACCATCGTTCGCATATGCACTAATTCGTTTTCCAATTGTAGTTCTGCGATTCGGGTTTCGTTTCCAATTCGTCCCATTACTAATGCGAGACTATCTATTAGCCAATCATTCATAATACATAAGAGGCGTTAGCCAGTACACGCAAGGGGTTTTCCACACAAGTATCACAGTCATCACAAAAATCAATACAGGCCGCAGCCAGTTCCCACATGGGATCAACACAAGTATCACAGTCATCACAAAATTCAATACAATTTTCTGGAGCGCTGGTCACAACTGCCTTGTTGAAGGGCCCATTCAGGTCGACGGCCTCTGTGGTCAGAACCATAGTCGTTGTCGGCGGCTTCTTCACTTTCCATCCTGTAAAATACTTTCTTACACACACCATGGTCAAATTCCTAGCCCCCCGTCCCACTAATTGGCATTTAGTTACCTTATCTCTCAGATGGTTGGCTTATTCATAGCCGCATTTCCTGTGTCGTGTCTGGAAATTCGAATGCCATATTTACTTTCACCAATTTCCGAAAATACCTTCCTTTTAATCATCTCCCCTACATCTAATAATACATGATTTACCAACCATTTCCCCCCCAGTGCAAGCCAACCCCTTGTATCACCTTCTTATCACGAAACAACAGTCCATAACTAACCACTTTTCTTTATTTCCTGCCTTTTCCATTAACCTTTATAACCTTTTCCTCCACTTTCTCATCAATTCCTGCAGTCATCTGTCATTGACAAATAATCCATCTGATTCGACTTTCCACTCCAATCATCTTTGCACTTTCCATGACCTTCTTCACACTTCCTTTTAAACCTTTTCTTCAGACATAACCCACATGAGTTATGAATACAATTTCCCTTTTCAGGCACGTGTCTAGCCACTCACAAAGTGTCCATAAGACAACGTCATCATATTTCACACCTCAGCTCTCGAGACCACCCAGGGGTCCCTTGAGAGATGCATCCTAATGTTAATCAGCTCTCGAGAGCTCAATTTTGAACCGGGGTAAAACCAGCAATACTCAATTCTGCCGAGCAGCGAGATGCCAGATCAGTATCACTCCCTCTTCCCTCTGCCCACCCTAACTGGCAGACAGACAATGGCGAGCCATAAGCCCCAAAATGACATTGCACGAACCTTTTTAATATCTGTCTAAACCTACTGCCATTTAACGACGCTTCCCAGATGACGGCTCCCATACACTATTCTGTCTGTGAATTGTTGCATCCCACAGATGCCACGATTATTTGAACAAACTCATTTTCCTAATCCACCCTTTCAATTTTCATTTCAATTTAAAGTCAATCCAATGTCCTCTAATACCTCTCTTAGCATCGCATGCACCTGTTGCAGACACCTGTTTTAGCCTCTGGCCCCAGATAACTCTCTGCCGGTAGACCTTAATGGTTTGGTCGCCATATGCATATGTCTCCGTGTTCGCCCATGCCCTCGTGTCCCCAGTGCTGGCAAAGCAGTATATTAAACTAAGTGTGATGGCCACCCCTAACAGGCGGTGGTGCAGCATCCTCGATCTGTGGTGGTGCATTTGAGGTGTCTGTGTTTGTGGGTATGGCCAACTTACAATGTGTGGCATGTACCCAGGACGACTTGCCCTCACAAAACACCGCTGTTGGTGTGATCAGAAGAACTTGGTATGGCCCCGTCCACCTTGGTTCGAGCGCAGTCTTACGGGTGAAATGCTTCACCAGCACGTAATCTCCTGCCTCGAAGGTGTGGATAGGCTTGCTTGCTGGCTCCGGCAAGGCCTCCCGAACGCGTTCATGTATGCTGCTCGCCACCTGGGAAAGACCTATTCAAAACTTTAAAAGCATGTCATCCATGATAGGTAATTCAAGTGCTGCCATATCCACTGGCGCCGATACCGGCAAACTCATGGGCCGACCCATTAATATCTCGTGCGGAGAGAGACCAGTGGTGCGCCCTGGAGTGGAGCGCACGCTCATTAACGCTAGCGGAAGGGCCTCCGGCCACTTGAGGCCTGTCTCGTCGCAAATCTTTGCCAACTTACCTTTCAGTGTGCCATTCGTTCGTTCTACAAGTCCCGCCGATTGCGGGCAGTAAACACAGTGGAACGACTGTATCACTCCCAAGGCCTTTAACACGGCTTTAATGACGTCACCTGTGAAGTGCCCGCCCTGATCGGATGACACTTTCTGCGGGACACCGAATCGACATATAAAGTGCCGCAAAAGGCACTTGGCCACCGTTATAGCGTCAGCCCTGACGCATGGGTAGGCCTCCACCCACTTGGTGAACATGTCCACCACTACCAGTACATGCTTAAAGGACATACAAGGCGGTAAATTGAAAAAATCGAACTGGATATGACAGAACGGCCCGACGGGAGCCGGGTGACCCACGTTGTGGCGGCGTCTGGGGGGTGCCCCCCTATTATAACGTTGACATATAGCGCACGAGCGACAGACCATGGTAACCGCAGCCGAAATGCCTGGTGCTGCCCAGGTGGAAGTGACCTGCCTCATCACCCCCCTATGGCACACATGGCCATTTTGATGCGCCATGCGTGCCAACCATGGCAATAAAGCTCGCGGTGCCACGGGTTTGTCATTAATCGTCCACATTTGTCCTTCTGCGGGGCGCTGAGCTCCCAATTTAATCCAATCTTGATGTTCTACGTTTGAGGCCGCGGCTTGTAATTGTATTACATCGAACTCTGTAGGTGCGGATGTCGGAACGTCTGTCTGGGCGGTCGCTTTAGCGCCCTGTTTGCGCGTAACTACTGGCATATTATACCCAACCTGTTGGTTTGCCGCTAGTGCTGCTGCTTCGTCGGCTCGGGCGTTTCCACGGGCCACAGCGTCGTCTGTACGCTGGTGACCTCGGCATTTAACTACAGCTATTTCACGTGGAAGCATAATACTATGAAGCAGATTTCGCACTAAGTCCCCATTTTTAATGAGTGCTCCCGCTGAAGTGAGGAACCCTCTCATTTTCCATATGGCCCCTTTGTCGTGGACCACTCCGTGTGCGTATGCCGAGTCTGTATAAATTGTCACTGCTTTTTCCTCGCTTACTTCGCACGCTCTCGTGAGTGCGTACAGTTCAGCTTGTTGTGCTGACCAGGTGGGCGGGAGGCGGCCGCTTTCGACCGTCTCCGTATCCGAGCATACTGCGTACCCAGATAACAGGGATCCGTCCCAAGCCCGTTTGGCTGAACCATCGACGTAATAGGTATGATCGGCTTCCTGTAGCGGAGTGTCCTGTAAGTCAGGCCTTACCGTTGATATTAATTGGACCACGTCCGTACAAACGTGCGGGATTCCCTCCTCCTTTGTTGGCAAAAGTGTCGCTGGGTTAAGAATGGTACACCGCATCACCGTCACGTTGGGTGCCATAATTAATGCCGTTTCGTATTGCATCAGTCGAGTGGCTGTGAGATGCTGTGTGTTTCGCTGTTGTAGTAGTGTATGGACGCAATGCGGTACCTGTAAAAGGACCGGATGTCCCATAACTATGTCGGCCGTCCGCTCAACTGCGTATCGGGCAGCCGCCACGGCTTGTAAACACAGCGGAAAGCCTTGTTCTACCGCATCAAGCTTTTTGCTGAAATAGGCTACCGGACGTTCCCTATCTCCATGAGTCTGAGTTAACACGGATTGTGCGAATCCCCCTACTGCATGGGTGAAAAGTGTGAAGGCCTTTTTATAATCGGGAAGGCCCAAGGTTGGAGCCGTTACCAGGGCTCGTTTGAGTCCTTCGTAGCAGCGTATTCGGTTGTCCGTCCAGTTTACCATCCGTGGCTGGTCGTTTTTCGTCGCCTCATACAGAGGTTTTGCTAATAACGCATAGTCAATTATCCATGTACGACAGTACCCTGCCATTCCCAAAAATCGCAACACCTCCCTTTGTGTACGAGGCAACGGGGTTTCCATGATGGCCGTGACCCGGCTCGCGTTGAGCTCGCGTCTCCCATGCGAAATCGCGTGTCCCAAGTATGTAACTATCTCCCGCACAAATTGCAATTTTTCCCGGCCTACTTTGTGGCCTTTCTCGCCTAGCGCATTTAACAGCGCTAGTGAATCCGTCTCGCAGGCTGCCTTGGATGGGGAGCAGATTAATAAGTCGTCGATGTACTGCAACAGCACCGAGCCGCCTTCCAATTGGACATCTGCGAGATCGCGGTGCAGCGCTCGTGAAAACAAGGTGGGGCTATTTGCGAAACCCTGCGGAAGCACTGTCCAGGTGAATTGTCTCCCCCGGAAGGTGAAAGCGAAGAGATACTGGGACTCTGGAGCTATTGGCACTGAAAAGAAGGCGGAACACAAGTCTATGACTGTAAAATGTGTAGCATCTGGCGGAATGGAAGTCATCAAAACTTCTGCATTTGGTACAACCGGATGAATACCCTGAATTATTTTATTAATCTCTCGCAAATCCTGCACAAATCGCCACTTTCCTGTCATTGGTTTTGGCACTGGGAAAATGGGGGAGTTACATGGGCTGTTGGTTTCGATTATTATTCCCTGCTGCACGAGCGATTCTATCACCGGAAAAATGCCTGCGTCAGCCTCGTGCCGAAGTGGGTACTGCCGAATGTGTGGTAAAGGTAACCCTTCTTTAATTGGAATCACCAACGGAGGTGCATTCCTAATGCGCCCTACTTCATTCTCGTGTTGCGCCCATAGTGACGGGGTGACGGTATCGAGCAATCCATCGGAGTCCCCTGGAGTCGTGGGGACCGCCCTGACCATATGTGCCGCTTTGGGTGGCAGTTCCACCATCTCAAATCGAACTCGTCTGTCTTGAGGTGCCAAATTAATTATGAACCCTTCATTGTTGTCCAACACATGGACCGTTCGGTGTTCAACATTGTATCGACGCCTTACTGGCGTTTTCCGCAGTCTGTCCATCATCCATCCAATGCTCTCGGGTGGCCATCCTCTGGCGGTGCTAAGGGTAACATGCGCTACCATCCCCTCGGGGTACTTAGCCTTTGATCTCTGGCGTGGCGACAAGGTTACCGTAATCCCAATGCCCTCTCGGCCAATCCATATGTGTGATAATTGAAGATCAGAGGTTTCCCCTAAAGCTGCCGCAACCATGTCTAAATAATAATCATCGCTTCCAGTCGCGTCATAACATGCGGTGCAATGCGGCGGATTATATTTCAATTTTGTGGCTATGTGGTGTTCTTCTAGCCAATCACGAATTTCTTGCGTTTGCGCGCCAATCGTGTCGATCACGTAGGTCCATGTTGCTAAAGCCCCTTCCTCCAACCGCCACCAATACACGGTGGGGCTGGCGCGCTGCAATGCCAACATTAACAAATCGCGGTTCGATTGTCCGACGTCGACGTATACACCTTCTTTGGTGCATGCAATGTTACAACCTAATCGACACAGCAAATCCCGTCCTAGTAAATTAGTTGGGGCAGTAGTGGTCATGAGAAATGCATGCTTAGCTTCTAGCGGTCCGAGCATTACTCGGGTCTCCTTTGATACGGGGAGAGTTTCTAATTTTCCTGAAACGCCCTGGATTTGGACGCTTTTGTGTGTCGGTTTCAAAGTAGGTAGTTGTCCCTTATTGATACAACTGCGAGTCGCACTGGTATCCACTAAGAATTTTAGTGGTTGTCCATTTACATCTAATGTCAAGGTCGGTTCCTCATCTGGGGCCATTGTTATTAATGGACATTCCTTTGGCGGCCCGCATTCGTCCCGTCAATAGGCGTTTCCATATGACGGCCCTTGCTGTCCCTGGGGTCCTCGTGGTCCCCTTGGATAATTTGGACAATCTCGTCTCCAGTGGCCCATCTGTCCACATTCAAAACATGCCCCTCTCCCTGGGGGTCCCTGTCCTGGACCCCCCTGCTGGTTTGGCCTTCGCCCCCCTTTGTAGGGAGGTGGGCGCCATTGCCCTCCCCTCGGCATTTGTTGGACTGGGGCACAAGGCCCGTATGGCATGCCCGAATTGGGGGTAACCCATGGGGTGGGGCCCATATTGGAGGGTCCCCATTGCGGTGCCCATCCTGGCATGGGTGTTTGTGGTGGCCAATAGGCCGGCGGGGGACCTAGCACAGAACATGGTGGAGCAGCCCACTGGGGTTGTTGGGGTTGTCTCCACGTCTGATTCCCTGGCTCACTAGGCCCTTGTGGTCCCCGGGGTACTTGCATCACAGCTGCCTGCAGTGACGGACCGAGTGTCTCGTCATCACTTGACTCACTCTCACTGTCACTTCCCATTATTTTTGCCCCCTTTTGTTTCTTCTTGCTCCCCATTGTTCTTGTTGTTTGTTGCTGGGCCAATTTTTCCCTTACTAACATCTGCAACATTTCTTCTTTAATTTCCTTTTTTTCCTCCGAAGAGGAGCCCGGACATTGTTCGAGTTTTGTACATAATTCATTGGTCCCCATTCCTTTCCAACCGAAAAGGACGGCATGCACTTGTTTTTTTAATGCGGGCCGAAGCCCTTCTACTAGGTAATTGTTCACCAGGGGAGCGGGTAGGTCCTCGACTTGGATTAATCCTAACCCGCCCCATCGAGCTATCGCTTTTTCTATTCTCTCTCGATAGTCGCCGATAGTCTCTCCTGCTTTTTGTTTTATGTTCCCAATTTTTCCCCAATCTGGCCCTCTAGGCGGTGCGAGCGCATTGCCAATGTGGGTCAGGAGATGATTTTTCAAAATGTCCCAATCGTTTCCGGTCATGGGTGGCACCCGAGCCATGGGGTCATCTATTGGCCATAATGAAAGGGTTTTAGCCTTTACCCATACCTTTGGTGGCAATATAGATGCTCCCAAATGACAAATATCTCTCCAATCTGGGGCATCCTCTGTAATCCAGTGACGGAGCAATATTACTATATCCAAAGGTTGGTCGATCAACATTTCCTGAACCCTCTTTTGCATGGCCGTTAAATCAGATTCTTTCCAAGGCACACGTTCCCTTACTGCCACGCCGTTTGCGTTTATTCCCACGCATCGCATGGGGAACACTCCCTTTGTTTCTACCGCACATTGCACTGGTGCCCGATACTCCACTAGTGAAGGGTAAATTTTCTGACCTGGACCTATCGGGGGTGGAAACCCCGGGGTGTCTGTGCCGCTATCTCTATAGTCCTCGACTTGAGGGGCTGATGGTTGTGGGGTCTTATGAACTTTAGGGGGTCTCCCATTTGTTTCCCCTATAGCGCCCTGGTGTCGGGTACATGCCTTAGATCCTGGGACTGGACCATGGGGGGGGGTAGGAAACAGGGATTTCATCTTCCTCATCCTGTTCCTTCTCATCGGAATTAATCCGGGCTACCATTAGCCTCTGACTTGTCTGCGCTGCGAGCGCCTTCATCTGTTTACCCTGCTTCTTTGGACCCTGTTTGCGCTCATCTTGGTATTTGCCCAACTCTCCTCGCAAACTCGCTTGTCTGGAGGCTGCCTGTCTCTTCAAGGCCTCCAACTTCCACCAACTATAGACCTTCCATGAATCAGGTGGGAGTCTCTTCTTCTTCTTCTCTAGGGCATCTAAAGCCCCATATAGCACATCTAACCTGTCTATTGCAAATGACCCTTCCTCTGGCCAAGGCGTATTCAAACCCTTGGTCAATATAGTCCATGCCTTGCTCGGTTGCAAAGCAGCATACCCATAATCTCTTTTCATGTAAAACGCTGGAGTGTTCTTCAACGGCTCTCCCTCCGTTCCTACCTTATTACCCATTCTTCCTACCTTCTTGGGTTAATCCCTCCTGGTAGTCCTAAGATCGGGTCGCCCCCCGATCTCTAGCCTTAAACGCAGTTCTCACGCCGGAGTAACTTAACACCTATAATTATCTATCACCCACATATGGGTCTACCTGCTTCCCACGCAGGAAGCTTACCTGAGGGATATCCCTCCTTATCTCGGGCGCCCTGTATAATCAATTCATTACCCACTGCTGCTCTGGTTTAAACTAAATATGGTTCGGAATGCAAGCCAGGTAGTGCAGCCGACAGAGGTCCACACGTCCAAAGTAAGGCAGGAGGCTTCAATTTCGATGTGCAAAAATTGCTTACCCAAATTAGGTGCCGGCAGGCCTCCTTCCCGACCTGGAACGTGAGGGTCCACCTCGTCTGCACACTTGGATGATCCCACTTCTGACACCAAAATTGTCGGTCGAAGACCTCATGGGAAGGAAGAAGAAGAAGAATCAGAGCAACAATGTTTAATAAAATCGATTACAAACACACAGTGTGGAGCGAGGCTCAAGAATGCACCGCCTAACACGCAGCGGGCAATTCCTCAAGACACTCGCTGAAAATAAGTAAAAAGGCATTTCATTTATAGCAAAAGATCAGACAAGAATCTGCGCTAAAGACATAGCAAAACCTTGGGCCATCGAGACCCACCTTCCCTCGTCCCTTCCTGGAGAAGGCCAAACTTAGACAAACAGATGTAAGCATTGGATGGGCTGAGCTTTTTTGGCTCTTTATCTAAACATATCAGACCCGAGCGCAGGCCGAAGTAAATATTCTCATACACTAGGCTAAATGGTAGATGAATGATTGGATACACGTGCTGAATAAAATAACAATCACGAATATGTAATGTCTATATTTCTCCCGA